>NW_008350130.1:71930-100143 GCF_000622305.1 Nannospalax galili | reverse complement strand
CCCCCCCCCCCCCGCCCTCCTGGATGCTCATGGGCCTCTGTCTGACTGCAGGGAGCAGTGGGCCTGGGGGCCCAGGAGATGCCAGCCAGACACCATGCCCGCCATACGCCACACCCGCCAGAAGCAGCCCCCTCAGGACACCAGGCCCTGAGCAGACTGGAGCCTGGGGCCGCCATCGCCCTTCCCCCACCCAGGCTCCAGGGCCTGGCCTCCCCGCCTGCCCGGGCCTCACCATGCTGGACTCCTCAGGCCACCTCTGCTTGCTGAGCTCGGTTGGGGAGCCGCTGGGTGCTGAGTTCAGTGCCGCAGTCTCCCTCCCCAGCTCCCAGATGTGGCCTCTCCAGGGACTGCCCTGCACACACCGGATCCAGACAGGCTCCTTCCCAGAGTACTGGGGCTCCCGCGGCTGCAGACCTGACCCGGGCATCCTGCACCTTCTAACCCGGGCCGGAAGCCTTCCTCGGCCCCCCACGCAGACCCAGGGGGCAGACAGGACATCAGAGCTCCCGGGGCGGCAACCTCGCCCTCCCTGAGCATCCCCAAGCTAACGCCGGGCAGCCTGGGCCAAGGCACCGCTGTCCTGGATGCTCATGGGCCCCTGGCTGGCTGCGGGGAGCGGCGAGCCTCGAGGCCCAGGAGACGCCGCACCCACCAGACACCACGCACGCCAGATGCCAAGGAAGCCCCCGCAGGACGCCAGGCCCCGAGCAGACTGGAGCCTGGGGGCGGCCGTCGCCCTCCCCGCACCTAGGCCGGGCGGCACGGCCACCGCAGCTGCCTCGATGCTCCTCTATGCCGCCTCAACTGCCTGGAGCTCATGCTCACCAGCTGCAGCGATGGCTGTGCTTGCTACTGAAGCCTGGCTCTGCGGATGTTCATTGGCCCAGAGCGTCTCAGGTGCGGGCTCTGAGGTTTCAGATCCTGTTTCTGATTGGCTGTTACTCAACGCAGAGGGCTGGCGCTTTCTGGTTGGATGAGGCTTTGGCGGAAAGGCTCCCGAGTGGCTGACGGTCCGCGTGGACTCCGAGACCGCTCAGCCCTTGACGCAGACGCTGTCAGGCCGCGCTGGTGTGCACCCGTAAGTTCTAGGGCTTGGTATGTCTGTGGGACAGTCACTGTTCTGCCCTTCTCTTGTGGGGCTGGCCACGTAGCCCAGGCTGGCTCCCACCTCTGTGTAGCTCAGGCTGGTTGCCCCTTCTGTGTAGCTCAGGCTGGTCACCCCTTCTGTGTAGCTCGGGCTGGCCCTTATCTCCATGCAGCCCAGGCTGGTCTCCACTTCCGTGTGGCTCAGGCTGGCCCCCATTTCTGTGTGACCCAGGCTGGCCCTTATCTCCGTGTATCTCAGGCTGACTTCCAACTCTGTGTAGCTCAGGCTGACCCCCATCTCTGTGTAGCTCAGGGTGGTCTCCACCTCCCACGTAGCCCAAGCTGGCCTCAGTTGCAGCCCTGTCTCAGCCTGCTTAGGTTCTGGGTGCTCCGTCATTGGCCTTAGGGTAAGACTTGCAGCATGCAGCTATGAGGACACGGCCCCAAGGGAGTAGCTGAACTTGTAGGCAGTCAGCTTATATGTATTTTTCTTCCTTTTCTTTCCTTCTTTCCTTTTTTTTCTAATAGGCATGGTCTCAGGTAGTCCAGGCTGACCTTGAACACCCTATGTAACCAAGGATGACCTTCCAGTCCTCCTGTCTCCACCTCCTGAGTGCTGGAATCAAGGGTGTGCAACACCAGCCTGGTCTCTAGTGTGTGAGGACTAAATCCAGGGTTTTGGGCATCTCAGCAAGGCCTCTGACAGCCCAGCCTCAGTCTTAGCCCTGACGTTTTGAAGTCGGAGCCTCTTTTCTGATTACAGATTCAGTACGTTCAGAGTAGAAAGCTTGGAAGAGGGAGACATCAAATGTAGTGTCAGGAAACCGCCATCTTCTCGGCAGAGTTTGTCCTTCCCTGTGTGGAGACAGTTTCTTATGTGACGGGGCTCAAACATGCTTTTTTGTAACCATTTTCTTGAGGTTTGATTCTTCTACTGTAAAAGATTCTGCTAACTCAAGGAACTTCTGGGCTCAAGCTCTGTGCCAGCCCTGGCCTCCCGAGACTCCACGTGTGCACAGTTGTATCACGCTTACTACTAATTATCTGTGTTAAGGAAGGGTTTATTTTGACTCATA
This sequence comes from Nannospalax galili, assembly GCF_000622305.1. Lineage (NCBI taxonomy): Eukaryota > Metazoa > Chordata > Mammalia > Rodentia > Spalacidae > Nannospalax > Nannospalax galili. The sequence continues at coordinate 97,981 of NW_008350130.1, read as the reverse complement.
GCTGAGGACACAGTGTCACAATGGGGAAGACATGGCTGTAGGATTGTTTTTTTTTCTTTTAAGCTTTATGTGTTACTTAATTTATTATTTGAGATAGGGTCTCATGTATCCCAGGCTGGCCTTGAACTCACCATGTAGCTGAGGATGGCCTGAAACTTCTGATCCTCCATGCCTCCACTTCCCAAGTACTGGGAGTACAGTTGTGGGAAACCATGCCCAGCTTATGTGGTGCTGGGGATCAAATCCAGTGTATCTTGTGAGTAGGCAAGCACTCTACCACCTGAGCTACATTCCAGGTCAGTAGGCACCAATCTTTCCATGTGTCCTAGTTAGTTTAACAGTCAGTGGTCAATGTGGCACAGTCTAGATTCACCTGAGAAGGGAGGCTCAATGGAGGGATTTCCCAGATCGGATTAGCCTGTGGGCGTGTCTGTAGGGTGTTATCCCGATTGTGGCCCCATTTCCTGCTCAGGTGGTGCTGCCTAGGCAGGAGCTGCAGTCAGAGAGCTGAATTCCTCCGTGGTTCGGCCTGGACATCTGCCCCGACTTCCCTCAGTGATGTTCTGACTCAGCCCTGGAAGTGTGACTCAGACAAATCCTTTCCTCCCTTAAGTTCCTTTTAGTCATGATGTTGGTCACAACAGTATAATGAAACCAGAACCCGGGCATCTCTGGTTGATTCTGTAGACCAGATCTGTTCATTGACTAGAACAAAGAGTATCAGTGTTTTTACAGGTCAGTGTATATGGAAAGTTGCCTTAATGCAAGTGGGGTCTGGGAATGCCAGTGGGGTACCTCAAAAGAAAAACAGCAGTGAGAAATGACAGAGAAGGAGGGAAAGCCCAAAAGGGTAAAGGGAAGGAAAAACTTAATCCAGGAAAGACCCCTACAACAAATGAGATTTAAACTTATTAAACTAATTTTATCATTGCTATTATATTTTAATTTTTATTGTACATGAATATCTTCATCTAGGCCTAAAAACAGACCAGAAAAGGGGAACTATTAATGAAAAACATTACTTCTACTTTCAATAAAGTGTCCTCTGCACCCAGAGCTGTGACCTTCTTCTTGGTTGTGTTTTCTGGGGCAGCCAGGGTCTCCAATGGCAATACTCCATCTTGTACAACTGTTCGTGGGTTGGGCTGCTGCTGGAGAGACCAGCATATAGGGCAGGTGTCAGGAGAACTCACCACACTGTGTGTGCTGTTTAAATTGTCTCAGAAGGATTCAGATTTCTCCGGCTTAGAAATGAGGACAGGATCTTGGGACAGATGCTTTGTAATGACTTTCTCTCCTGGTTTTGCTGACAAGCAGTTTGGAGATTGACTAGGGCTGATCCTGTCAGCGTAAATCAGTGGCTCATCTTGAGGATGAGTCCAGCACCAGGAGCGTGTCACCATTAGTGGCTAATGCTTAGCAGGTGTGGCACAGCAGGTCTTCTAAAAATGGAAAGGGGAGGATCTGCTCAGGTGGGTGCATGCTAACCAGTTGGGGTTGCAACTGCTTCTGTATCGAGCTAGTTCGACTTACGTTTCCAGGCTAAACACTATTCTTAGATTTAGATTGACTGCCCAGATTCTCTAGGGGATGATTTTGACCGAATGTCATGCAGGTACCTCAGAATACACACATGCACACCATAGAATTCTGTTTGCATGTATGTGTTTCTCTCTCTCTCTGTGTGTGTGTGTGTGTGTGTGTGTGTGTGAGAGAGAGAGAGAGAGAGAGAGAGAGAGAGAGAGAGAGAGAGAGAGAGAGAGAGAGAGAGAGAGAGAGAGAGAGAGAGAGAGAGAGAGAGAGAGAGAGTGTTTTGAGACAAAGTATGCAGCACAGGCTGCCCCTACCCCTCTTGTCCTTGCCTCTACCTTCTCAGAACTGTGCTTATAGGCATGTACCCAGCTTAGAATTCTTGAACTTTCTCAAGAAACCCACACATATTCCTGTACAGCACTCAGCCAGCCAGTGATCCAAACTTGGAATCTTTGACTCGTGTGTGTGTAGACCACTTTAGGTGTCATTCCTGAGGAGCCTCCCACCATTTTTATTTCTTCCTTTTATTGCAGTTGTTTTTAATTAAAATTTTTTTATGTTTTCATTTCAGATCATATTTTCAAAATATTTTCATTATTATTGTTATTATGATGATGATGATGTCTTTTTGAGACAGGGCCTCCCTATACACCCAGCTGACCTAGAACTTGCTGTGTAGACCAGGCTGACCTCGAACTCAGAAAGATCTACCTGCCTCTGCCTCCCAAGTGCTGGGATTAAAGGAGCCACCATGCTTGGCTTATCTTTATTATTTTTACTTTATGTGTATGAGTATATTGCCTGCATGTGTGTAAGTGCATCCCTGTCATGCAACACCTGAAGTGAGAAGAAGGCATCAGATCCGCTGGAACTGGAGTTAACGGACAGCTGTTAACCACCCTGTTGGCACTGGAAACTGAATCTGGGTCCTCTGCAAGAACAACCAGTGCTCTTAACCACTGAGCAGCCTCTCCAGCTCCCCAGAGCATATTTTTTATCTCACAATTTTCCAAAAAAATCACTTCGGTTTATATTTCTTAGCAGGTGAGAAGAGAAATTAATAGATCAGAAAAACACAGAATGCCATTATTTTTAAGAACTTGGCAGTTTCGAGTACATAGGTGAATCCACATATGTGCTTACAGGTCCATGTAGAGCACATAAGTCTCCAAGTGTCTGAACAGCTGGAATCTCAAAGTCCTCTGTTCTTTACTTGCACCAACTTTATGTCTCAATGTATGTGCATGTACATGTTTCTACACTTTAGGTCAGAGCTTCGCAATTCATTTTTGCTTAGGAAGTAATACTTGTGTATTTGACAGATACCAAGGACCTGGCACCTGCTAGGTAATAAGTAGGCGTCAGGGTGCTGGAATCTCCAGTGACTGCACATAGAAGACCAACAGTTAAGTAGGAAGTCACATAAGGCTGCTGAAAAGTAATGACAGGCCTCACAGTACACAGTATAGGACATATCTGCATAACTTGGTTTAGCTGGGCCATAGCACAGCTTAAGGTGGCCCCTTCACAAATCCCCCCGCCTAGGTGTGTGTCCACACCAGAAATGCTTCCCCCGACTGGGCATGCATGTGTGTTGGGGGTGGGTATGACACTAGCGGCTTGCAGGCTTCCTCGAGCAGCTGTGTCCTGTCACTGCTGTATCTCCAGGGCCTAAGCATACAGTAGGCCCTTGGTAAGTATCTTCTGAGGAACTGGCTGACCACCAGGGATGGAGGTTGCAGTTATAAGCCATGTTCAAACTTCATCCCACAGGCAGAAGGAAGAATAGCATGGTTACCATAGGGTGGCAGGTTATGATGTCACATACCCCAAGCACGCCAGAGGAAGAGGACTGGGCAGAGAAGGGTCAAGCTGATGAAGGGGGTGGCGCATGACTCTGGACAGGAAGCTAGGCCTGAGCACTGTTGACCCAGAGGTGTTGAGGAAGCAGAGTCAGGCCTTAGTGAGTGGATGTGGCAGAGGGAGGGACAGAAGGGTGAGGGGGACTCAGGGTCTGCGGAGGTAGTTCATTGGTAAAGTGTTTTCCCTGCAAGCACAAGGACCCAAGTTGGATCCCCAGAGCCCATGTTTAAAAAACTGGGTGTGGTGGCACACTTGCAATCCCAGAGCTGGAATGGAAGCGACAAGTAGATCCTTAGGGGTTGCTGGCCAACCAGCCTAGTGAGAGACTTCATCTAAAAGAAATAAACAGGCTGGAGAGATGGCTTAGCCGTTAGGAACACTGGCTGCTCTTCCAGAGGACCCAGGTTGGATTTTCCAGCACCCACATGGTGGTTAGCTATGGTCCATAACTCCATTCCAGGGGAATCGGATGCCCTCTTCTGACCTCTGAGGGCACTGCACCACATGGGTGCACTTATACACATGCAAACAATCACTCACACACATAAAATAAAAATAATAAAATATTTTAAAATATGTTCTGAAATGAAAGCCTGTAAAGGAAAAACAGCGAGGGCCTGTGTCATTTTTACCTGAAGAGACTAGAGGGCACGTGAACAGGCACGGGGGTGATTGTATCAGTGACTTTATTCTTTGCTTTGCCAAAGATATTTAGTAGACACAACTTAAGCAAAGGAAGATTTATTCTGGCTCATGGTTTGAGAGGATACAGCTCACCATGGAGGGAAGACATGAGGCAGCTGGTCACGTTACATCTGCAGACAGGAAGCAGATATGTGCCAGTGATGCTCTGCTCAATTTCTTTCTTTTTAAAAATTATTATTATTGCCAGGTGTGGTGGTGCATGTCTTTAATCCGAGCACTTGGGAGGCAGAGGCAGGTGGATCTCTATGAGCTTGAGGCCAGCCTGGTCTGAATAGTGAATCCAGGTCAGCTGTGGCTACAGGGAGACCCAGTATAAAAAAAAAAAAACCCAAAAATTATTGTGTGTGTGTGTGTGTGTGTGTGTGTGTGCATGCATGTAGGCCATAGCATGTATGTGTGGAGGTCAGATTCCAGTCCTTTGGAGTCAGTTCTCTCCTACCTTTACATGGCTCTGGGGATTGAACTCAGATTACTAGACTTGTGTGGCAAGCGGTTTCACCCGTCCAGCCATCTCGTTCCATGTTCTCAGCCAGCCTATAGGATTGTGTTGCCAGCATTCAGGGTGGGTCTCTCTTCAGCAAAACCTCTCTGAAATGCCTCACAGACAGGGCCAGCTATGTGTCTCCCAGGAGACTTTAAATGGAGTCAAATTGTGAATGAAATGACCTCACAGGAATGCCATGTTGATGACTTTCCTAGTTTCATGCACTTAATTTTGCAGGATTTGTGACTGTCAATCTATGATGGCCTTGCAAGGCCTGGTTCGGTAAAGGGTGGCCCTTCTGAAGGGAAAAGGAACGACTGTCAGATTAGCAGCAGAGAACATTGCCTGCACGCACCCTAAAGCCAAGTGAGTTACAGCAGCGTCAGCTTGAATAAAGTTTATGCTGGCTTTAATCTGCATTTTACAAAAGCAGTTTGTCCCATCCTCGGGTCTCTACTTACATGATTTTGACTACTCTGTTCTTTATGGATGGAAGATACTTCTGGGGAGACTCTGAGTCCAAGCCTTTGATAACTCTCTTTTCAAATCCTCACAACACCCCATGCTTTCGCTGTGGTTGTGTGGGGTGTGTTGAGGATTTCTGTAAGAAATGTTGTCCCCCAAAGAAATGTGAGCACACAGCACCTACAAGAACAGCAAAAAACAAATCTTAATTTCTGTTTGCAATAAGTGGTGCAGGGGAGGTGGCAAGATGGCTCAGTGGTTAAAGGCACTTGCTTCCAAGCCTTATGATCTGAGTTCCATATGATCTGAGTTCCATCCATTGTCCCACACGGTGGAAGGAGAGAAGTCACTCTGGATAATTGTCCTTCCACACCCACCCACAAATAAATGCTTAAAAAATGTTTTTTTTCCAACTGCCATTTCTCACCAAATATTTTGTCTGTAAATATCCTGATATTTATATATAGTTTCTTTCTGTCCCTCCATCCCCCCGCCACCCCTCTCAGTTGTTGAACTTTGGAGTTATAAACCCCAGGGTATCTTTCTGGCCTATACAGTGCACCCAATTCCTGCTTACCCATCATTCCATGTCTCCTCAGTTTCCGTTGAACTTACATCATGATGACGTGCATTGAAAAGTAACTCAGAATGTGGTGTGGTTCTTGTGATGCTAGGGATAGAACCCAGGGCCTGACACATGCTACTAAGAGTTCTGCCCCTGTGCTTCACCCCCATCTGCCCCTGTGCTGTGCCCCATCTGCCCCTGTGCTGTGCCCCATCTGCCCCTGTGCTGCGCCCCCAGTCCTTCCATGTAAAACTTCTTAGTGCAAATCTCTCTTCTTTCTCATACTTTTGAACGTTTCAACAATGGCAGTGCACTTACAGATTCGAATGTGACTACCACGCTGCCTCCACCCCGTTACATGGCTTGAAGCACAAATGAATGGTTGGTGAAAGGCTCCAGGCCTGGGAAAGCATGTGTGATGAATTCCATGTGGTTGGGGGCTTACGGACTCCTGGTCCCAGTTCCTAAAACAGAGAAGGAGCAAGTGCACACATCATAGTTACCTGTGCAGTGTGAAAAAGCCTATTGAGCATGCCACGGGCAAAACTCACCCATGAGGCAGCATCCAAAGCAGGGAATGGAAACCCATCAAATACTCTTCTATGGCAAAAATTTTAATTTCTTTTTCTCTAGCCCTTACATGTTTACTATGGAAACCACATTGAATGCCCTTAAGTGGCAGGAAAGAACCATTTCTTATTGCATAAACTTATAGAAGTACAGTAGCAAAAATTTAAAACCCTATAATTTGTTCCTTGCATTGCGTTATATTGTCCCCTTTTGGGTCATGTAATTCGGCCTTGGCCTTTCAAAAACAGAAACATTTCACCCTTGACAGAGTTCGGAATTTGGAACTGCCTGTGAAAACATGAATAACTTCATTTTTTCCATTTGAAAAGTCCCCAAACACAAATTGATAAATTCTACAAGATTCTCACTGCAGTGTGCAGGCTAGCGTGTCTACTACCAAGACCTACCCTCAAAGTGTTCCCATTGCCAGAAAAAAACATGGCTGTTGGTCTATAGCTCAAGCAATCCGTGCTCCACCACCTAGGCTGGAGAGAGTACATGCGTGTCTTTCGTTTAGTCATTCGTTTGTTTGTTCTGTGAGTGTATATGCCTATACGTATATGTCTGTGTGTGCAGGTGTATGTGTATGTGTGTGTGTCTGAGGAGGCCAGAGGGCAACCTCGGGTGTTATTCCCCATCTTGCTTTAAAAAAATATTTATTATTTTTATATCATGTGTATGCATGTATTGCCTGCATGTAGGTAAGTGCACCCATGTTGTGAAATGCCCGCAGAGGACAGAGGAGGCTGTCGAATGCCCTGGAACTGGTGTTTTGGACAGTTGTTAGCTGCCATGTGGGTGCTGGGATTCGAACCCAGGTCTTCTGCAAGAACAGTGTTCATAACTGCTGAGCCATCTCTCCAGCCCTTAATGTTATGAAATGGTTTAAGAAAAAGAAGAAAAACTAAGGTATGGTATTTTAAAAATCTATATAAATTAAAAATGTGCACAAATATCAGAAGACACATTTTTCTAAATTCCCTATAGTTTTTGCTTTTAGGAGGTTTTTCCTTATGTGTGTCCATGGTGTATGTGTGGCTGCATGTCTGCAGATGCATATACACACATGTACCTGGTGTGAAGGCCTGAAGTTAGTGTGGAACATCTTCGTGATTGCTGTCACTTTTTTTGAAGTGAAGTCTCTTGCTGAACCTGGAGCTTGAAGAGTCCAGCTCCACTAGCCAGTGTGCCCCGGGCTTCCTGTCTTGGCCGTCTGAGAGCACTGGGTTTATGGTCAGCCACTGCCCACCCGGCTCTTACGAGGTTTCTGGCATTCATAGCTCTGGCTTGCATGCTTGTGCTTTCTTTATCCCTGAGCTTCCCGCCAACCTAGTTAGAAGGTTCCTGACCAGCTCCTACCACCTTCTGTGTTCACTGTGTTTGGAATTTGCCCAAACTACTGCAGAATGACGGATCGCAAAGTGTTTAAGTAGAAAAGGCATTTTGCTCACACACACCATCAATTCACACACGCTCACATAATATGTTTTGAATCATTCATATTTTATAAGGCACATTATTTTATTTTCTCTTACTGAATTTATAAGACCTAGCTATCTCTCTGGTTAAATGTTTCCTCATTCTCATAAACACTAACACAGGATAAATTTAAAAAAGTAAAGTCAGCAGGGGTGGGGATATAGTTGAGTGGTACATTGCTTTCCTGCACGCCCGAGGTCCTGGGTTCAGTCCATGGAAATTGAAACAAATAATGCACAAGTAACAGAAAAGTCTATTGTCCCACCCTGTCTCTCTCTCTCTCTCTCTCTCTCTCTCTCTCTCTCTCTCTCTCTCTGTGTGTGTGTGTACATATACAAGTGCACATGGCAGGCACTTTACCCTCTGAGGGGGACACATGTACATGTATGCTCGTGTGTGGAGGTCGGAGGACAATTTCAGGTGTCCTCTGTCCTTTTTTGAGATGGAGTCTCCTTGGGCTCTGGTGCTCACTGATGAGGCTAGGCTGACTAGCCAGGGATCCACCTGTTTGTCTCCCCCCATATCCTTAGCCCCTACCCTATTCTTTCTGATCCAAATTGATGGGTGGAGGTCAGTTTGTGAAGGGGTACCTACCTTGAGGTGGATCCCTGAGTTTCTGAACTCCCCCCGAAGTGTCAACCTAGGCATGGTTCCATGTCCTGAAGATGGCTGTCCTGTGTCTTTCAGGGAGCCGGAGGATCTTGTAGGCATGCAGAGTCTAGCTCAGTGTGTGTTCTTCATACTCCATGCCATTCCTCAAATGTCTTGTTGGCTTCTCTGGTTGTCATTTTCCTTTGGAGGAAAAGATTGTGTTCGACTTACACTCAACTGCTCTTCATGGCCAGGAGGTTGTTTCTTATGTTTCTCCCAGACTTGTGTGGACATTCACAACTATTTCCTTTGCTTAGTCAGGTTGACAAGAAAGCAGGTGATCTCTGTCCTCAGTAGACAGTGATTATGTCTCCTCTAAAGATTCTCATTAAAGCCAGGCATTGTGGTACAGGGTCATAACCCCAGCACGCAGGAGGCTGAGGCAGGAGGACTGCTGTGAATTAAAAGGCCAGTCTGGGCTACATAGTGAGACTGTCCATCTCAGAAATCCAAAAGAAAAAAAGCAATCACAAGGAAAAAAACCCCAAAACAACTCACCCTGCTCTTTTCTGTAGTTTAATAACCTTGTATTTTAAAAGGTGCATCAGTGATAAAGTGTGTAACGTCACAGTTGTCCCAGAGGAGAGTACAGAAGCCCCAGGGATTCCAGCAGCGTATTGTCCCAGGCATTCTAGAACTCATGGGCCTGGTCTTTGTGTTGAGAGAATACCATAGATTTGGTTCACTCCACTTGCCTACCACAGAAAGGGCCCAAGGCCCTGACACCTTGAAATGAGAGACAGTTTCTTTAATTATTTTTTAATCTACTGTGCTCCACAACTGCTGATCAGAAGACTGACTGGGATCCAAGTCCTATCTCTGGCCTAGCATGGAGACCTGAAATTTTGAACTCCGGGGAAATGGTATGCTTACTGGCTAGGGGAGGCTTTCTGGAAAAGAGCAAAGATATACTATTGTTTTTCCCTTAAGACAATCCAAATGGGCCTGTCAATCACCTGGGCAGGAAACCCCCTTCAGGGGAAGCTGTCTATTCTAGAAACCTTAGAACTAGCACAAGCCTTCCTGAAAATGCAGACAGGCTCGGCTGTCTCTCTGACCTCTGCGTGCTCTCACCCCTCAAGGGTCATTCTGTAGAGGTCTCTTTGGCCCTCATCCCTTCTCATCCCATTGGGAGTGTTTTCCTTTGCGCTGGTCCCTCTGACCATTGCCCCCTCTCCCCTTAGGGTGCCCCACTTTACTCTTTAATAAACTCTGCCTGTCTTCTGCACTACACTATGTTTCTTTGAAATTCTTTCAATAGTGATTACCAGGGTTAGGACCTGAGGCAGGTCAGATCCTAGTAACGGCAGTAAAAATGAGAGGTTCCTTACTTAAGTATCCAGAGACTGGAAAGCTGAGCAAGGACAGGAATGGGACTAGGTTGTAAAACCTTAAGTCACTGCCTCTATCAGTGATCCTCTCCCTCCAGCTACATCCCTCCTCCTAAAGTTCCCACAGCTCCCCCCCAAACACCATCAGATGTTCAAACACATGAGCCTGTGGGGACATTGCATGATCAAACCATGACATGCACATTTGAATGTAGGGGTTGTTGTGGATATCCAGAAGGAAGCAGGTTAGATTGGAGAGGAGTTGGATTTATGGAGGTTCCCAAAGGCCTTAGCTGATCCCATGGAGTCTGACAGCTAACACTGGACCTTTAGGATCACCCTTCTTTTTGGTAAATATGCTGGGTCACTAATCCTTCTGTCAGACAACCAGGGATGGAAGCATGTTCCTGCAAAGTATCACTGCCAACTGCATCACTGGGAGCTGGGGAGTGATATCCTGGGCTCTGCAGAGGAGCTCTGACAGTGTACCTGAGCCCCCAACCCCTGCCACAGAGGGTTAGTGAGGGGTTCGTAAGCACCATTCTACCTAGTGCCCAGTACTCTGTTCTCTGTGATTATCCCATGGACAAGCGTCTATGGAGCATTCACTATGTGAAGATACCAGAAGAGAGTCTGTTAGGAAAGTGTTGCCATAAATAATGATGCCCTCTGCCCACAGAGCTCACAGCTGAATGGAGAAGTGAACCAGAGGCTGTAGATGGTCGAATCCTAACATTCCTGGTCACTGAGTATGCTGTTTGTAAAACTAATTACCGAGGGAATGACAAGTATTTTCTAGCTTTTAAAGTGATAAAACAGTAATGTGGGGGTTTTGGAATGGTGGAGGGAGATTAGGCAGTGCCAGATTGGGGAGGAGCCCAGGTTGAGGGTTGTCCTGTGCCTGTGGGTGGTGATGGGGTCACCTGGACAGTGATGGAGATTTGTCAGTTGTACTTACTTATTTATGGAGTATGATAGGAGAACTCCATCCATGTATACAGTGTAGAGGCCAAATCAGAGTGATCCGTGTTTCCACCAGCAGTGGGTATTTTGCATTTGACATAGGCTTCTGAAAGGACTTCTGCTAACTGACAGGGTCAGGTTAGTTCTGTGACAAGCTGGGGCACTTGGGCCTGATGATAGCAGCCCTCTGCTGGGTTTGCATGGCGTAGATGGAACTCTGACATGGAGAATCATTTATGGAGTGCCTCCCGGGTAATCACGTCCATGGCTTCTAGTTTTAGCATGTCACCTTAGTGACAGATACCGAAGCCCCGACTAGAGGCTGGAGTTGGTCAGCTAGACATCAGCTACTTTGTGGAGGTAGCGGTAACAGGAGGGTGACAGTGAGAGAAAAGCAGAGACTTTGGGTCTAGGCTGATAAGACAGGAGTCCAAATGTGCCATTTTCTTGACCCGGGACCTTGGACAAGCTCCGCAGCCTCCAGATGCCTTCAGGTTTCTGTCTGCAAAATAAAATCAATGATTCCCACTTTATGGTATAAGGACAAAGTGATAATGTAATAGATACCGAAGCTCCTTGTAAGACTGAGAGATGTTGGATGCATCTTGTTACTGTATTGACAGTACTTTTATGCTGTCCCCCCCCCATAGCTTTCTCTCCTTAGAGTAGAGATAACCTTGGCCCCAAAGTCATGACAATGAAATAAACAAAGTGTGGGGTCTCTGGTAATGGCAGCACTCCCTAGTCTATCTAGGGGAGGCAGAGTCACTAGATGCTCCCCTAGGATTCCATCCACCACTCTCCTGGACCCTAGCTCCATGTGGTCATGGCAGGAAGGTTCTGGAGCATATGGAAGTAGAAGAGTGACTAGCAGAAGTGCTCCATCCACGCAGCTCCTATGAGGTTGTCATTCATGATGGATGGGACTTTGTGGTGTGATGTCACCCGCACTCCTGTAAGCCCAACAAACACATTGACTCAATAACCTGGCTTGGATGTTTGTTACTTGGCCTGTTGTAGGTACCCTTTCTGAAGTGAGAATGTCTTTCCAGGGAAAGCAATTCAACCCATGCCTACCTCAGGCAACTCCCTTGCCTAATCTCAGATTTGTCTCTGGTTGTCTACGAGTTCACAGGGCTTAATAGGAAGTACAGTATTTAAACACCACTCTTGAAAGGTTGAATTGCAGAACTTCATCTTTTCTCTCAAGAGCATCAGGAAACAGGGGTGATGTGAACTCGGACCTTGAATAGTCAGACACTAGGGGTGCGATGAGAAATCAGTGATGGGAGGTGCCACCCTGTGCCGCGTGGATCCAGACTAGTTTATCCTTACTCGAGTTGAGAGTTTTAGTTACTTGAAGGGTTGAAGTGTTTTCTAGAGCTGCCTGTTTAACCACCAGCATCTCTGAGACAGTCACAGCAGATGTCTTTGCTCAGACTGGTCCTTTTTCTTCACCCCATATTGCTGTGCCACAGGAGAAGTGGGGTGTAACCAGGAGGAGTGTAACCAGGAGACCACCCGCAGGTCACAAGCTGTGTCATTACAACTATCTGAAAAATGTCATAATGAAGCCCACTTTGTGTGCTAAAAAAGTAAAAGCTGATTAAAGTTACATGAAGTGGGGCTGGAGAGGTGGCTCAGTTGGTGCTTGCCCAGAGAAGGCACTCCATTGGTCTGGATGAAAAGGATAAGGGAGCAGTATTGGTTCCCCAGGTGTCTGGGGCCCCAAGACAAGGAATGGGGCAGGGCCCAAACTCAGAGGAGAGAATGGCTGCGGAGATGGGAGGGTAAATGGGGCTGGGAGAGTCAAGGTGCGGAGGGTGCAATGGGCTTACCCCGGAGAGAGGTCTGCCAGTAGGGGAGAGGCCTGCGGCGGGTCCTGCAGGCCCTGATTCTGTTAATTTTTAAAATATTTTTAAATTTATTTTTATTTTGTGTGTATGCGTATATTGCCTGCATGTAGGTAAATGCACCTGTGTCGTGCAATGCCAGCGGAGGACAGAAGAGGCTGTCGGATCCCCTGGGACTGGAATTACAAACCGTTGTTAGCTGCCATCTCTCTAGCCCAATTCTGTTAAGTTTTTAATGGGAACAGTAGGTTTGGGGTTTTGCTAAAGTCTATAGGTTCAATGGGGCAAAGAATTTGAAAACAAGAATGGGTGGGAAGAGTTGAAAATAGATAATCGTCTACATGCTGTGAAGAAAGAGGGAGGAGAGAAGAGAGGAAGCCAAGGTGGTTAACCCTGTGTACGAGCTCAGACAAGCGTTCCCCAGTGTGGCGCCTTGTCACAGGCAGCTCCTGCAGGCCTGGATGTCATTATTGTGGCTGAAACTCCTGTGCTGGGATAAACAGAAATCTGAGTGTGTCAACAAACTATTTAATTAAACAGAGTAGGTGGCAGTGCGAAGGCAGAATTATAGTGTGTGATAAAATAGCATGATGGAATGCTTTGGCCATGTTGGATGGGAAGAGTGAGACATTTAGGACAAAAAAAAATTGTGTTCTGGGGACCCGACTTCAGGCTAGGTTAGCTAATGTGAAAAATGAAAGTGGAAATGAGATTAGGAAATGGGATCGTATGATTCAGAAACAGACATCTGAACAAACCCTGGTGTATAAGCAGTTGAGAAGGGACATCATTTCAGATGTACTACATCAGGCTTGGAAGTGGCTTTAGGAAGAGACTCAGATCTGGGCCACCAGCATGAACGTGGCAGTTACAGTTAAATGCTGAAGTGAAAAGAGAAGTATAGAAGTTCAGAGAGGAATGGATGGCCAAGGCATTTAGCCTATGAGGGTGCTAACACTGCAGAGAGTTCATATTTCATTGGAAATTTGCAAATATTAAGACATTAAAATGCATGAGACATGGTCTATATCCCAACTTTCCGTATTTTTATCACCAAGTTAGAAGGAGTTAGACTCTGTGGAAGGTTCCCAGATGCATCAGCTATGCTGAGTCAGGGAGAGTTAGGTTCGTTGGCTTTCTTTTTTCTGAAGCTGGGCTTCACTGATCACACACTAAGCATCCTTCCCCCAGACAGTCCTGAGGGCCCCCTATTTCCAAAAAGGCAAGGAGGATTACATTGCCAGGTGACACTGATTCAAGGCAGCAGTAGGTCCAGTGAGGTTTCTACAGGAAAGGTACTCTATCAGAATTCTTTTGTATATCACTCACCCTACGCTAACATCAGTTCAGTGGGCTTGCTATGGTCAGCAGGCTATTGATGGTACCAGACCAGTATGAAGACACATATTCTCCCTTTGTTTCCTTTTAGGCTTTGAGCTCCTTGTGTAGACTGACCAAAGCCACATGGTGAGAGCAAGGTCTTCAGTGGTTCACACATTTACTGCTCAAGGACCAGCTTAAGGTCAAAGTCATGATCTCTCCCAACTTCCGGTTGATTTCAGCCATATTTAGGTTTCTGTAGCCAGATTGTGACTCTGATTCCCTAATGGAAATCTTGTCAATCTGTTTGCTCCTGGTTGTCAAGTTCTCCCAGAGTCTCTGCAGTCTTCAGAATCCATAGCATTCTGTCTTGGAAAATGGGCAGACATTTCTTCTGGTGCACACTTTTAGATCCAGCACTTGGGAGGCAGAGGCACGCGGATCTCTGTGAGATCGAGGCCAGACGGGTCCACACAGTGAGTTCCACTCTGGCTGTAGGAGACTCTATCTCAAAATTTGGAAAAAAAAGGTTACATGGGCCTGGGGATGCAGTCTGGTAATCTCAGCCAGCCAGGAGGCTGAAGCAGGAGGATCACTGCAAGTTCTAGGCCACCTCGTCTACAAAGTGAGTTCCAGACCAGCTTGACAAATGAGTGAGGTGCTATCTCAAAATAAAAAAAAAAATGAAGGGACTCTGTGAGTTCAAGTCCCGCCTGGACTTCATAGTGTGTTCCAGGACAGCTGGGGATACAGGGAGACCCTGTCTCAAAAAGACCAAAAAAAAAAAAAGAAGGGAAAGGGCTGGAGACATAGTTCAGTGGCAGGTGGTTTGTATACCGTGTGTAACACCCACCTACAGAAAAAATGATTGTTCTTTTAATCTGTTCTGTCAGTCTGTGTTTTTAATGTTTACTGCACTTCTAGGTATTGATCTAGGAACTAGGAATAATGCATTCTTCTTTTTTTTTTTTTTTAAGGAAACCAACTTCTTCAGTAGCCTGGATTTGGGTTTATTAACCTTGACTCCTGTTGACATGATTTAAATGCAGTGGAGAAAAACATCCGACTCTAACATCTGTGGACGCATCAGCTGAGACTGTGGGGAGATAAAGCAGAAAGCTCGTGATGACTGCAGCCCCGCTCCAAGGTATGTTTTCGAAAATAACATGCACAAAATGGAGGTTATCATGAATAATAACTATTTGTTTTCAGGTTGTGGGCCATGGAAAAAGAGCACTAAGATCTTGACCAAACAGAGGAAGCAGAATTGTGTGTCTAAGAATACAGTTATAAGTAAATTAATTTTATGTATTTTATTACATGTTTATCTAGGTACAAACAGTAGATATCAACATATACATTTAGGAAGGATGGTCAAGACACACTTCTGTATAATCCTTTGCTTTGCATCGTAGTCATGTTTTCTGTTGTGACAAAATACATAAAGTATTTGGAAGGATATTTATGATAGTCCACAGTTTTGGAGATTTTAGCCTGTGATCAGTTGACTTTTTGCTTTTGAGCCTCTTGTGAGACAGTAGCATGAAGGAGAATGTGTGGAACCAAGCGTCTCCTGTCGTGGTAAGCAGCCAGCAACCAGAGAGAGAGGAACAGCCTGGATTCTTGATACCCCCTTCAAAGGCATACCCCAGTGGCCAGACACCCCCTACTAAGCCCTGTCTCTCAAGTACATCCTAACAGGGTCATAGGCTGGTCACCATGCCTTTAGCATTGGGTCTCTGAGGGGTACCAGGAGTTAGAGGATGTGTGATTTGTGGTGTGTGTGTGTGTGTGTGTGTGTGTGTGTGTGTGTGTGTGTGTGTGCGCACACATGCATGTGCTTGTATGCAGGTGTGTGCATGTGCTTGTGTGCATGTGTGTTGGGATACAGGTAGGGGGATGGGAGGACTGTGAGGAGGCATTGAAAGCACAGAATTCTTTGTCTTCTCTCATAGTTACTGAGTGGGCATGGGCCATTCAGTAAATGTGTTCAGGAGTGATGGCTGCCAGGGAGAATTTGGACCAAGATGTATCAAACAGACAGAGGAAGTTGGTTTTGCAACTATATGAATAGAAAACCTGCTGCTAATTTAATATGGAGCCTTATGTATTCGTGTATAGTAAGTTGAGATACACGCACAGACACATACATCATGTACCGATAGTGAACTGAAACGTCTTTCACACCCTCAAAGTTTGAAAGATGACACCAAGATTTCTTTATTTGGTAGGAGAATTAGGCCACCTTTATTTATAAACTATGTCTAAGTAATCTATACGAAAATTTCTATGAAGAATGAGTGCATTTTTAAACTGATGAAATATGCGTTTTGTTTGCAGCCGTACCTCTCTGTTGATTACATGATTTTTAAAAGCCAATAATTATTTCAGAATCCATCTAAAATACCGTGATTGAGTGGGGAGATAAATAATCTGCCTCCACACATGCACATGGGCACGTACATACACACTTGCACAAACAGACCTCAAACACACACACAGAGTTACCTATAAAGTTGAATAATAAGGTATATTTCCAGCATCTATTACAGATATGTTACTTTCACAGCTCTACCATGTGGTAAATGTGGCCTCCTTTTACTGAGCAGAGCTGCAGACCATAGGAGAGGGGCAGTAGGTTCTAGGGCACACCTACTTAGGCTAGGAATTTAAGATAGATCATATCAAAGACAAATAGCAAATTCCAAATACTGTGACATGCACTTTTCATTTAAAAATGGAATCCTAGCCAGGCATGGTGATGCACATCTTTGATCCCAGCACTTGGGAGGCAGAGGCAGGCAGATCTTTCTGAGGTAAAGGCCAGCCTGGTCTATATAGTGAGTTCTAGGCCAGCTAGGGCTACAGGAAGATCCTAGTTCAAAAAACCCCAAAGAACCCCCCCCCGTACACACACCAAAAAAAAAAAAAAAACAAACAAAAAAACAAAAAAACCCTCAAACACTTGGAACTCAAATCCTTTCCAAAAACCAGAAGTTACAATTATTATCCTCATTTGCAAACAAGGAAACTAAGATTCAGGATGATTTCTGTTGTGCCTAAGATTGAGTAGCTACAGAATGGCAGGATGGAGTGGGGTTCAGGAGGCTACACCTTCAACTACTACTGCACAGCCAGCTAGTTTAAAACCACTGTCACTCCAGGTGATTAATTTTTTCTCGGGAAGTCAGAGACCTGTAAAATAACCTGCCCAAGGTTATTCTGAAGATTGTCAGAACAGGATTTAAACCTGAGTGTGTCAGACTCCAAAGCTGCCTTCTGCCATCCTCAGCTTCTTCTCATCTGGGTCTTTGCTGAGCTGTGCCCATATACTGGCCCCTGAAGTTTGTTGAGATCTTGGAATCTGGCCACACATCCTTGGGTTCTAGTGGCATTGGCCAAATAGGAGATGAGAATTCTGGGGAGAGATGTTAAAAGTAAAATCACCTAACTGGTATTTTCTGCATTGGAATTTGTAATTAACTCTCCTCCCTATCTTTACAAACTTACTTCTTAACAATCAGATCATTATCATCACATAGTTTAATGCAGTTTTATTGCACATTATGAAACAGTAGATAGAAAGCAGGTTTATGTCCAGCTGGAGTTGACAACCTGCTCTGAGTGTCATGGAGAGGTGAGTCGTTTCAGGACCCCACAAGGTTTTCCATCCAATAGAAATGCAGTCTGCAGCCAGGCATGTCGAAGAAAAGCTAATTTATAAATACCATGGAAATTTCATGCTAGCACTCTAAATATTTTATTCATCACATTACATTGATGCCTTTAATTTTTAAATTACATCTATTTTGGAGGGAATGCATGTTGCAGTATGTGTGTTGAGGTCAGAGGACAGCTTGTAGAAGTCAGCTCTTTCCTTCTACTCTGTGAGTTCCAGGGACCAAACTCAGTGTGTCAGGCTTGGCAGCCATCTCTTGCTGAGTCATCTGGCTGGCCCCAGTACATTCTTGATTTTAAAACATTGTTATTCTTGGACTCCTGTTCTTACCTTTCTTTTCTTTTATGTCTTTTTAATTGATTACTTTAATGTGTATGAGTGTACTGCCTGCATGTGTGTAAGTGCAGTCATGTTGTGTAAAGCTCAGAGGGTGCTGGATTCTCTAGGAACTGGAGTTACAGATGGTTGTTAGCTGCTATGTGGGTGCTGGGAATCCAACCTGGGTCCTCTTCAGGAGCAGCCAGTGCTCCTAACTGCTGAGCCATCTCTCCAGTTCCATCTTGAGTTTTATATAGATGCCAACAAGTATTTTTTTAGATAGACGGTTGCACGAGTAAATTAAGTTTGGTAGCTGATAGATGACAAAATAGAGGAGAATATTTTTGCAGTTTTTTTTTAGAATTTAATGGCACTAGCCAGGAGAAGAAGTTGATGTTTAAATATACACTGAGAGATCAGCAGGCACAGAGGGGGTGCAGGGAGGGAGGGAGAGAAAGGGGGAGAAGGAGGGAGAGGGAGAGGGATAAGGTGCTAGCTTCCTAGAGGGGTTTACAAAGATGCTTTCCTTCTACCTTAGGGTTTTTGAAGCTTTGGGCTTTCTATTTTGTTTGAAGAAGAAGTAATTTCTCTATCAATTATAGCTTTTCAATATTTCTAAATTCAAAACAGAAAGATAAAGGATCCATCAGTACTGAAAATTTTTTTGTAAACAGGAAATATCACCTGAGCTGTGAATGGACCCTCGGTTGGATTGATTTGATTCATGGGTGATGTTGCTGGTCCTGGTGAGTGCCATAGTAACACATGCTAGTCACACACGAACATCCATATGTGTTTGGGAGGCAGCACCTTTGACTTCCTGTACAATGATCTCCTCTAGGATTGACGCATAGGCAGAGCCAAGGGTCATGGGAGGATAGATAAGAAGAGCTCAGGCTTCCTTACAGGTCTCAGAGTCTTACAGAAGCCTTGTTTTTCTGAGCAAAGGAAAGGCAAGTCCTGATCTATTTCATGTCAGGAGACAGCCAATTGTTCTTTCATTACTCTGAACTTGTAAGAAGTTTGATTGTCCACCAGACTGAGAAGAGTCTGACTCTTCTTTTAGTGAGAGGAGAGGAAATGCTGTAAAAAAGGATCAAAATTAACATTTTCCTCCAGACCCTTGATAGACAGCTATAGTTCTTGTTTATGAGATGCATGTTTTTGTGATAACTAAATGACTTGAAAGCTCAGGACTAGCGAATAGTGCCATTGGGGCGGACTTGAGGGAGTGCCAGCGGCTTACTCAGCACGTTTGGCAGATTGGCATGCCCCCCTCCTCAGGCTTGTCAGACTCTTAAGCGCTACTGCATCTGTTGAAATGCCTTGTGCTTTTTAAAGATGGCTGTCACTGTCATTCACTCAGCACAGGCCTACTGAAAGGCTGACTGCTTTACAGTGTCAGGATGCTCTTCTACTGCACACCTTTTCCTCTTACATTCAATTCCTTTCTCTCCCTTTTCAACATTGGCTTGACTGGCCCAATTTTAGTGGGTAATAGGAGAAAAGAGTGGATTCATAGAGTGTTATACAAAAAGTAACTAATGAAAATGAGAAAACCAGCACACAGCTTTAAGAGGTCTCTCCAAAAATTCTTGGGTGAGAAGAGAATTGAACCCCTGAGACACAGAACATACAGATGCATCCCAGTGCAATCATGACAAACTCAAGTCATTTGTCATCAACAGTTTCATGAGCTGAAGAGCGTGAGAAAGTGCCTGTGGACTGTGTCTTGTTCTTGACACTTAGGGACACATGTTTACTGGTCTAGAAAGAATATTTGTGGTGTTTAGTGGAAAATTTTAACGTACTTTGTACTTAAAAATGTGCAAAGATTTGTCACTAAGCATCCATTCTAGAGTCAAGACTACGTCAGGGGAACTCTATAACATCAGAGTGGATCACTGTACGGAGATGCCTAAGATGCCAAGCTTGTAAGACATTGAGTCAACTATTCAAATTGTGTTGGCCACATGCCTTGATAAGTCATTGTGCAAGGTGCTGAGACTTTGTCTAGATGATGAAACACCTGCTGTTTGGTCCTCAGTGCTTGTTCATACCCTTCCTACCTGATATAAAGATACTTAGCATCCTCTTTCATTAGGGAATTGAAACTGAAATAACAGTGCATACCTATTAGAATGACTAAAGTCCATAATGCTGAGCATCAGTGCCGGCGCTCATGGGATTGAAAAGGATGGCATAGCCACTTTCTAAGACCAGCAGTTTGTACAAAACTACAGATGTTCTTCTATGATCCTCCACTCCCTGGTATTTAACCCAAATGAGCTGAAAACTGAGGTCCACAAAAACTTTTGTGTGAATGTTTGTAAAAGCTTTATTAAAATTGCTTATGCTTGGTAGGACATGGGATGCCTTTCAGTAGATGAATGGGTAAATTGTGACAGGTCACATAGTGGATTATTGTAGTATATGTAGTATATGCATGTGGGTATGGGTCTGGGTGTGGGTGTGGTCTCCTATGTGTGTGTCTGTATGTGGAGGCCAGAGAAGGATATTGGGTACTTACTTTCCTTAGTAGCTCTCCATCTTCTATTTTGAGATAGGGTCTTTCAGTGAACCCTGAGCTCACTGAGTCAGCTAGACTGACTGTCCAGCAAGCTCTTTCCACTTCTCAGCACTGGGGCCACAGGCTGCAGGTGTGTGCCACGATGCATGACTTTTCCTATGTGTGTTGGGGATCAAACTCAAGTCCTCATGCTTGTGAGGCCGCTGCTTTACCCACTGAGCCATCTCTCCAGTCCCCTAAATATTCTTTGTATTTAACAAGATATTTTTCATTTCTTGTGTTCTTCATTTTTTCTATATCCAAATATGAATCATTCTCAGAGGGCTTCTGCTAACATGATTCATGTTGTGTTGTCTGGTTAATTCTTTCTTTTGATAATATGTCCAGGAAAGTGTTTATTTCGTCTTTTTTTTAACTTTATTTTTATGTGTCTGAGTGTTTTACTTGCATGTATGTAAGTACACCTGTGTCCTGTAATGCCCATGAAGGCCGGAAAAGGGTGTTGGATCTCCAGGATCTAGAATTATGACAAGTAGTTCTTTAAACAAGAAACTGCTGGGCGCATTGGCACACACCTTTAATCCCAGAGCTCGAAAGGCAGAAGCAGGTAGATGATTTCTATGAGTTCAAAGCCAGCCTGGTCTACATAGTGAGTTCCAGGCCAGTCAGGGCTGCAGAGTGAGACACTATCTCAAACAAATAGGCAAAAGCCAAAATAAAGCAAACGTTTATGTTAGTATTTATCTTTCAATTCCTTCTAAAGGTCACAGGACTAAAGAGGCTGTGAGAGGACCCTCCTTATCATGGAGTGTTATGTAGGGGGGTAGGAGTGGAAACTAGGACTTACTGATGGTTTCTATGTTCAGGGCACTGCATTCAGGCATAGTAGCTCAGACATTGTGTGATGAGTACCACACAGTTAATTAGTAGATCCAAGGCAGTTGATAGATCCAAGAGCAGTTGATACCGCCACAGCCACTAGGGAGTAGCAGAGCTCAGACTTCAATCTCAGTCTCCTGGCAAAATCCAGTCTTGTTTTCTTTTTAAAGATATCTTCATTCCAGACATTCCAAACAGACTTAGGATAGTGAATGCCCCTCCCTAAAGTGTGTGTGGCAGCAGACCACCACCCAGTGCCCCCCTGGAGCCACCGGGAAGGACTTTTGCTCACAGGAAGTTGTGTAATACACCATTTCCCCACTTACAGCCAGTATTTCACATCACTCCCACTAACAGGACATGCAAGAGACCATAATGCATCTCAGCTTAAAAGGGAACCTATGTGAGTTATCAGCATCATGAACATATTCGGAGATGTATTATAACAATAACTTGATTATATGTACAATGACTATGGAACACTTTCAACCAGCCTCACAGTGGCATGCTAGAGAACTTTTAATGCCTAGCCACCATATTTATTTTTGTTAGAATTTAAAAGGTGGTGTGATAGATGCTTTGAGTACAGTCCAAGGGAAGAGGATATTAAATTATGGCATCTGCAGAATGATCTCAGGATCCAGTGTTTCCCGCTGTGGATCACCTGGGACCTTTTGTTGGGCTGACCTAATGGTGAGACCGAGGCTCGCCAGAGCTGTCCTCTCTCAGAGCACTTCTGTTCCATCTCGGGCATCTTTCCCTCCCCAGAAATGGATTGCTCTCTGTTCTCATGCCTTGAACTATCACCTGTGACCCGCCCTGGCAGCTTGTGTGGCTTTCCACACATGAAGCCAAGCCTGGCCTGGAAATCATTTCCTCTCACTCTCTACTGGAGTGAAAAAGTTACTTGCAAACATGTCCTTATCTTAAGGGTGAGAAACATTGAGGTTAGTTGTTGATAGCTGCTGTGTCTGTCAAATAAGTTCTAGCAACTTCCTTCCTCCTAGATGAAAGAAAGTGTGTCTGGAATATTTAAACAGATGAACTACACTGTCTCCGGCATTTTTGAATTATACACTGACCATTGTACATTGTCTTACATCTGACTGCATCTACATCTGTTAGTTAAAAATACGCTACTTGGGAGGAAAGCTGTTGACCGTAGAATTTAGGTCAGGTGTATTGGGAAATATTCATCATCAAAGAGGGTAGAGAATTACTCTGTGGAGGGCCAGTTGACTCTCATGGGCAGTCCAGGTGTACAAAGGCAGTTGCTCACATAATTCAAGCAGTATGTGTGTGTTACATGCATACTGTGCAGTCTGTGTGAGTGAGCTCCATGGAAGGGACAAGCTGCATCCAGAGAGCCCGAGACTTAATGTTTCCTTCTTGAAAAACTGCAAATCTTCTGGGCATCTGTGAGTGGTTCCCAAGGGATGATTTTGTTTACTGGGACCAGGAATCTCTAACTGGATCTGTTGTATCATGACATGCTAACCAGAGATCTGTAATTGGATCTGTTTTCAATGTTAAGTGAACAACTTAACATTACAAACCCAAAGCCACCAGCAAGGCAGAAATTAACTATAATCAGAATCACTCTGAAGAAGTCGCTCAAATCACTCACAAAATATTGCACAAATGGTTTTGTAAATAAATAAATAAATAAATAAATAAATGCCACTAGTGCAGTTTAAAAGCAAAATTAATGTTTTGATTGTATGAAGTTGAGCATTTTAAACCTCCCAAGTAAGTGATGGGATTGTTGTTCCTAAACTCGAAGTAACTGTGAGACGTTTTATGATCCAAAGAGACCATAAAATTATGGGGCCTCTTTTTAAAGTAATAACCCCCCATTTTAAAGTTAACTCACAAATAAAAACATCATGCCCCTGGATTAAGATAGCCACTCACTTTCCCAGGCAAACATGCACCCAATCTGGACCTCTGCATGGGTCTCAGTGAACTTCCCACAGTCAGAATAGCCCTTCTGGAGCTGCGGAGCTCTGCTAAGGCATTTATACTCATCCTATCAATTGCATTTTTATTTGCTTATCTACCACAGAAAAGAAAAAAAATGATGACAGGGTTAAAACTAGAAAAGCAATCAGCTATCATGTCGCCTATGACTCAAGTGTCCATTCCCTACTCCCTGTCCTCCCTCATCACCCAGTGTTCACCATTGCTTGTTCTCCTTTCTAAATGTCATACTGTACCCACATGTACGTTCTTTATATATATGCATATATACATTATAGACTTGGATCTGTATATGAGGGAGAACATAGTGGTTTTTGTTTCCGAGATTGGGTGACCTCAGTACATATTATATATTCTAAGTCATGAAACATGATAGCAGAAGAAGACACACATGTAGCAAAAGCCAGTTGCTTTATGTTCATAACAGTGGTTTTGTAAATACAGCCTTGGATAATAATTTTTAACAATAAATGATAATCACTCTGATGGAGAAACAGGTCGGATTCTCTTAAATACTACTGCTTTAAAGAAAATTATGAAATGAGGGGCTGGAGAGATGGCTCAGTGGTTAAGAACACTGGCTCTTCTTGCAGAGGACCCAGGTTCAAATCCCAGCACCCACATGGTGGTTAAAAACCATCCTGAGCTCTTTTTGCCAGGGGACCTGATGCCCTCTTCTGTCCTCCATGGGCGTTGCATGACATGGGTGCCCTTACATTTGTGCAGGCAGCTCATACACATAAAATAAACATAATAAAATATATATATAAAAGAAATTCCACATCAACTTCTCTAAAAATTATGAAACGAATAGCCCCTAAACCATAATTATTCTATGAAATTATTGTTTCTTTGTTTATAGGATATTTTGTATATTTTCATGTCCCTGTGAAAGGTATTTGGGAAAATTTATATGAAACCATTGACCATAAAGCCTTTACACAGAGAAAGTGATCAGTCAGTTTCATATCACTGTAATAAACTCCTGAGTCAGGCAGCTTGTAACAGGAGGGAGCATTTATTTTGACTCATGGTTCTGGAGGTTCAGGTCCAAGAATTGGAAGCCTCATTGGCAGATATTGGTCAGAGTCTGAATTGACATGGGTCTTCACTTGTGATAGTGAGTCTTCACATGTAAGCAGTTCAGTACTACACAGCCCGCTCGTCACAGGGTTCTGCATTAAACTGAGTCACATGCATATGTAATGCATTATGATCAGTATCTACCATTACACTAGACACATTTGTTTTTACTAGGTTGCCTGGTCCTGGCCAGAATTCCCAGGAAGGGGAAGATGACTTCTGAGTTCAGCTGTTGGTTTGGGGTACACTCTTCCTTCCTGTGCTCCTGCTTTTTCCTTCCTCTGGGAACTCAGAGTTCCCACTGTCTCTGCTCACCCAAAGTCCACCACACAGCAATCACTCATACCTGCCCTTTACATGGCCCCACATCACCTCCTTCCCCCTCTCTGGTATCACATCCTCTTTCATTTAAGGCAATACCAAATTTAGATGGTTCATGGTAGTATAAAATGATTGGCCAGTATTCCCTGTGTGTGTGTGTGTGTGTGTGCATGTGTGTGCGTGTGTGTGCGTGTGTGTTTGTGTGTGTGTGTACATGGGTGCATGTACAATTGTGTCCCTTAGTGTAGAATGTCTGCCGGCATGAATGAGCACTTCCTGTTGTACAAGCACTTCCTGTTGTCCATCCTTTGTAAGTTCAGGACAGGAGAACGGCCAAGCAGGTGAACAGCTAGGCAGACAAATGAGTAAAGAAGCCTTGGTTTCAGCAAGCGGAGGGTTCAGCCCACTGCGGTTAGAGAGAAATTAACTCTCACAGTCCTATATCCACATCCACCATCTTAGCTCCATAAATGCCCACAGCTGAGTGAGACAGACCAGTAGGACCATCTCAGACTCTGAAATGCTTTATCCACCAGAAACTACTTTCTAAAATAAACACAGGGTGCCATCCCTAGCTGGACTTTTTCTTTTCAAGTCCAACTTCTTTTATTTTGATTGATATAAATGTACTTCCTCCAAAAATATTCAATTGCTAGTAGTAAATCATTAGCAACAATACATTCTGGGCATAGGCTCATGGCATAATTTAAAGCTTAAGGGGTCACAATTATTATAGGAACTAAATGCCACATCCTTAGACCAATGTAATTTCTTTATTCTAAATATGCATTCTCATATTTACAGACAAATGTAGCTTTCACCCTCATCAAAGAAGCTTCTTTTTGTAAACGATGGAGATTAGTGCAGAATTCCAGAATTGGTCAAACACAGAGACCAAGATCTGTGAGATGCTTAGCCCTAAGTGACACATCTTAATGCAGCCTCTACACATAGGATGAATGCACCTCCCAACTCTCTGCAGGGAAGCTTCCTTAGGCAGCAGATGATGATTAACACAGAGAACCACAACTGGTCAATGCATAGAGAGCAAGAGGCTGCAGAGTGCTTATCACTGAATAGGACACCTGTTTCAAACCTCTGCCTCCCAAGGCTCAGGGATCATTGCAGAAGAGGAGGTGGAAAGACTGTAAGAGCCAGAGGGGGTGGATGACAGCTGGTCAGTTGCTCATGTGAGCTCATAGCAATGGTGACAGCATGCACAAGTCCTATGCAAGCTCAAAGCAGACAAAATCCCAGCATAGACATGGGGAAGTGGGTAAGAAACCTCAACCCAACCTAAAAACTTTTGGCAATTGATGGCTCCTGGGACAGGGAAAGACAAGTGTCTTGCAGGGATGGGATACTTTGTGGGCCTAGTGGATGTTCCCACTCTGAGGGACATTTAGGGACACAAATCAGACTCTAAAGGCCACCATTATATATATACACACATATATATAATATATATACATACACACA
>NW_008350130.1:35672-71855 GCF_000622305.1 Nannospalax galili | reverse complement strand
TGAGAGTACATAAAATTGGGTGGGTGGGGTCCAGATTAGGGAGGGGATCTAAATACCATCAAACAATATTGTATGAAATAGCATTTTATTCTGAACAAGCTGTCTGTTGAGTTTGAATTGCTTTTTTTCTAAATTATATTTTCAATTTAAATTTTAAATCAACATAGTCCAAAGGACATAATTACATTACATAAAGCTGGACTTTAATGACAGGCAACTGGCCCTGTTCTAAACACAAAGAAGTTTGTTTTTCTTTCCTGTCTTCTCTACTGAGCTGTTTGAAGACCTTGTTTGTGCTTAATGGAAATAGCACCTTGCATTTACCCTACGATGACAGTGCTATGTTGTGACATCACTGTTGTCCTGGACTATTTTATAAAATCATTCACTTCTAGGAGTTTTTTGTGGGTCACTAACAGTAGAGTGAGACCATTTTACATTCACTTCTCCTCCTTGATTAAGTCTCATCACACTGCGGGTGGTATTCAGACTCTACATGTGAGAGCAACGGCTTGAGCGCCAACATCTCATGGTGCGGATTTCTTTTCTTTCTCTTCCCAAAGCTAAACTTGAGAAATGCAAGTTGTCTCTTGTGGAAGGTGGAAAGGCCCTGGCTCTAAGCTGGTGTCCTCTCTTAACTCCCTATGTGGAACCTTTTCTCTTTGTATATGATGAAACAGTAGTGCATCATGTAGACTGGGAGATAACTCAGTGTTTGTTGCACAGGAACGGGGACCTGAGTTTGATCCCTAGAGACCACATAGAAAAGCTAGACATGTTGTCACATACATGTAGTCCCAGCACTGGGGAGACAGAAACAGTCAGATCCCTGGGGCTCACTGGCCAGCCAGCTTAGCCTCACAGGGAGCTCCAGGCCCCTGAGAGAGCTTGTCTCAAAAATCAGAATGAACAGTGCCTGAGGAATGACCACTGAGGTTGACCTCTGGCCTCACATACACAAGCACACATGCCTGCACATGCACTTGCATATACAAGTACACCAACACATACACACATGCACCTATACCCACACAATGGAAAAGAGTACATTGCATTACCAAAATAATGGGAGAAAGTCTATGTTAGGATTCAGAAGGTTCTCCCAGGACAAAAGTCTGTCTGCTTTACCTCTGAGCACCCACCTTTCCTCCTTCATGTCTCTGCCTGTCTGTTATACCCTACCATTCAGTGTGTAATTTCCAGGTATAAGAGGATTTGTAATTTGTAATTCCACCAAGATGCAGCTTGTGAATGAGATTGTGATAAAGCTGCAATTACCACTACAGGGGTATGGTTCTTCCTTCTGTAAATATTTAGAGTGTGTCTTCTCTATGCACCGGGAAGGAACCTAGATATCCCAACACATTCCCTGATTTCAGGGAGCAAAGGATCTGCCGTGATGCAGTGACGTGCATGTAAGATGCTGTGATGTAGCACAGAAACTGGTGGCGCCCAGGGGAGAGAGGGGAACATGTGCCTCATTAATGCTCAGAGAAGTGAGTCGTTTCTGCTCTTAGACAAATCAGAAAATACTTTATGGAAAAGATGGGAAATCTGATATTAGTATTAATAACAAACTAATAACCACCATTTAAAGTGCATTATTCACATTACCCAATTCTCTATGAAGTAGACAGCTATTTCACCTCATGATGAGAAAACTGGCCTAGAAAAACGAATCGTTGTTTTCAGTAGGAACAGTGTGTAGAAAAGCCTTGCTTTTCAGTGGGAATAGTCAGTACGAAGCAAAGGTGCTCGGAAGCCAGAGACGTCTGCAGAGTGCATGCAGGTTAGTTTGGTTAGAACGTAGGAAGGGCCAAGGCCGGTAACAAGAGCTAAAGCTGAAGATTACAATGGTGACAACGTGCACAAGACCCGTGTAAACTTAAATCAACAAAAACCCAGCATGGAGCTGGGGAACCGGCTAAGAAGCCCCAGCCTCAGCCAAGAGCTGTTGGTCACTGCTGGGTGAGAGCAAGTTGCCCTTCTTCTTTGTGGGAGTGACATGAGATAGGCTGACCAGGGTCCAGTGGGTGGACTCACAACCAAGGGACATTTGGGGACATAAACCTGACTTGATATGCATGAAACCCACTGGTGGGGGGTGGGGCTGGAGAGGGGCGAAGATAGGGAAGGGGGTCTAAACATCATCAAGATGCATTATATTAAATGCACGAAATTCAATAAAAAATTTTAAATGAAGGTTATGTTGAGCCAGGTAAAGGAGCAGCAGATGAGAGTGAGGGAAGGACCATGAGGCAAGCCTGCCGTGTCGTTGCTCCTCTCCTCACTGCACTCAAGTCATCAGTTAGAAGCCTGCATTTAGGTTCTGAGGTCCTCCTGCTTGAGCACCAGGCCGTCTCCTCAGCCCCTTCACCTCTTTCTCATACACAGATTCCAACACAGATCTCTCTCTCTCTCTCTCTCTCTCACTCACACACACACAAACACACAGATCACACACATATGCACACAGATCTCACACACACAGATCTCAAACATAGATCACACACATAGATCACACATGCAGATACAGATCACACACACAGATACAGATCACACACATAGATCACACACACAGATCTCTCTCACACACATGTACACAGATCACACACACAGAGATCTTGCATGCGTGCACACACACCCCTATTAATTTCAGGTACCGTAGTCACCCCCACCATCTCTCTCCTACTGACAGTAAAGATTAGAAGTGTCATGTTCTGGTGGTGGTCCAGCCTCCTCATCTCCCTCACCTGTGCTCCAGGGTCGAGCTTCCCACTCAGCAACTGAAATGTGTGTATACTTCAGACTCTCTGTACTTAAAGCAGTTCATTTGTTAGTCCCGTGAGGTTCCTCAGGAGTAACTAATCCCCTTTGGAAGACGGTTGCCCAAAGAGGCCACCAGCAGCTGTCATTAATAGTGAACAACTACTGATGAAGTTGTCTGTGCAGTGATCAGGGGAGGACAGTCGGCAGGGCTGTGACCCTAGCTGCTTGCCTGTGTTTCCACTCTGGGGTTGTTAGAGTCTGCTCAGTTCTATATTTATACCCGAAGCCATTAGTGCAGGCTTCTAAGAACTCATTCTTACTTCTTTAATCCAGTGTCTATGAAAATTATTTGAGCACAGTTAGGGACATGTGAACATCTGAGCCCAGGAGCAAGCCTTCTGTGGAATGAGTAGATTCTCAATTCCCATCTTCAGAAGTCTGTGGAGGTTCACGCAGTTCTATAGGTCCTTTGGTGGAAGGAGTTGAGGGATCATAGTGGGAATGAACAGTGACACTCAGGGGCCAGGGGGAGGTCTCGGGACCTCTCTTAGTCTATGGGCATCCTGGAGGGGAGGGGTTAGTATTCGGTTCTGGGTGTCTATCTGGCAGGAGGAAGGTTTCTGGGGTGCCTGTGGGGAGTTGAGGGGAACAAGGAGTCACCCGTGTGCCCCTGGCAATGGCATGAAATGGACCACAGGGCTTTGGGGTGATGGTAGTGGGGGGAAGAAAGTGTCTACCTAGGTCTAGGGGCCACACGGGGTGACTGGAGAGACCCCTAATACATAAATTGCTGGGGTCTAGTGAATTCCAAAAAGAGGGCAGGGTTCAGGGAGAGGTGGGGATTCCTGGCAGGCTGGGAGGCAGGCATTTGGGGTGAGGGTGGGGGCAGATGCAGACTTGGGTCTCTGGGCCACCTAGGGTGACTAAAGAAGTGCTAGAGGACATGAAGCCAGGCAGTGGGTAGTAAGGAGGGTCAGGGAAGAGTGTGAATATGGTCTAAATACATTGTATGAAGCTCTCAACTCAATTGAAAAAGATTTAAAGATCATTTACAGGGGCTGGAGAAATGGCTCTGTAGGTAAGGGCACTGGCAGCTCTTGCAGAAGACCTGGGTTCAGTTCCCAGCACCCACATGGCAACTAACAACCATCCATAACTCCACCCTCTTCTCACCTCCACCGGCATTGCATGACACAGGTGCACTTTTATACATGCAGAGAAAAGGCTCATACACATAAAATAATAATAAATGCATTTTTAAAAATATCACTTTAAGGGGCTGGAGAGATGTCTTACTGGTTAAGAACACTGACTGTTCTTGCAGAAGACCCGGGTTTGAATCCCAGCACCCACATGGCGGCTAACAACTGTCCGTAACTCCAGTACCAGGGTATCCGACAGCCTCTTCTGTCCTCCGTGGGCATTGCACAATACAGGTGCACTTACCTACATGCAGGCAATACATGCATACATATAAAATAAAAGTAATAAATTTTTAAAAATCACTTTAGAAAAGAAAATTATTTAAGCAAACTATCTGAAAAAATTGGAGTCTCCCAACTGGCACCATAACCTTTGAACACCTCCAGGAGTCCCTTCATTTGACCCTGACTTCAGTGTAAAATAACATTGCGGTTGAGGCTGAGTTACTTCTGTGTGGACTGTGCAGAGGAATGAAACAACTCAGTACACTTTTCTTGTTTATTTATTTCTATTGAATTTTTGTGTATTTGGTATACAATGTCTTAATCATCTTTATACCCCCCATCTACACCCTTCCATATCCCCCCCTTACTGGATTTCATGCATTCTGCCATTTATGTTAAGGACTGTTGATTCAACTTAGTATCCCCTGACCCAGTTCATTCACTGGAGTCTAGTCGGCTTCTCTTGAGTCTCTCCCTTAAAAAACATCAGCTGTTCCTCACCCTGCAGTAATCAGCCACCCATAGCTCTTCAGCTAAGACTGGGGTCTGCTGCCCGTTTCCCCAGTTCTACACTTTTAGGCTGGCAAGATGCGCTAAGATTTTCTTTATGTATGCAAATATGAAACTATATACCAAGCCCTCTGAGTCTGAGGCAATGGACATGTCATAATATTTTGTCATGATCCTCAACTTCATGTTTCTCACATGCATGTGATCCACTGCTCGAGGGGGAAGGAAAGTTCCCTTTGTACATAGGCTTTGTTCACACAAGACATTTTATTTATATTGCCAGTTTAATAAGGCCTCTTGCTGTGCAAATGTTCCCCACATGTGGCCACAGAGGATGGCAAAGTATGAAACCAGAGTTTGTTCTCTTCAATACCTTCAAAATCATACATATGTAATAGTTTGCCTAATTTTAAATAGCAGAATATGGAAATTTGTGACTTCCATTTTTTACTTTATCAGGGTAAAAGCTCAATATTTAAGAAACTCAATTTCTTTTTAAAATATTTTTTTAGAAGAATATCAAGCAGGCTGAAGGATGCTGCTCGTTAGGACATCATCCGGCTGCTCTCAGACACAGATCGGACTACAAAACTGTGGTGGTCCTTGTATTTCTGTTTTTTCTTTTTTAAAAAACATAAATTTAGTTATTTGTATTTCACATGTATAAGTGTTTTGCCTGCATGTGCACCCACGTCATGAAATGATGCAGAGGTCAGAAGAAGGCATGTGGTTCCCTGGAACTGGAGTTTCAGATCGTTCTTTGCCATCATAAGGGTGCTGAGAACTGAACCTGGGTCCCCTGAAAGAGTAGCCAGTGCTCTTAACCGCTGAAGCCCTCTTGGTCTTTCATGTAGCCCAGGCTAGCTTTGAACTCATTGTATAATGGAAGAGGCTGGCCTTGAACTCTTGATTCTACTGCCTCTGTATCTCAGGTGTTGCGATTATAGATATGTACCATCACGTCCAATTGTGTGTGTGTGTGTGTATTACAAAGAACATCCCAAACCATCTTATTCAACTATACACCCACTTCCCAGATGGCACCCTCCCATAGCCTCCCTCCCCCCACTAGAACCCTTATACTCTGATATCCCTGCTGCTGCCTGCTGTGTTGTTGGCACTCCCAGCCATTCCCCACTACTTGCCCTGCTGGTGAATCTAGTCAGCTTATCTAGAGGTATTTGTTTTAGAAAGGTCAGCTGTTCCTCATCTAGCAGCAATCCTTTAGATAAGATTGGGGTGTGCTGGTCATTCTCCCCGTTCTACGCTGGATTACTATCTGGGAGTCTCTTAGGGCAGCCTATTGTTTGTTTTGCTTCATTTGTTTGGAGGCATGGTTTCCTTTGTAGTCCTGGCCTAGTACTCTGTAAACCAAACTGACCCTTGACTCATGGTGATCTTCCAGCCTCTGCCTCCCAAAGGCGAGGATTACAAGTGAAACTCAGTTTTCATCTTCTTTTAACCTATATCCACTATTTAATTTACTGAAATTTTATTTATTTTTATTTGATGTGTATGAGTATATTGCCTGCCTGAATGTAAATGCACCTGTGTGTGCAATGCCACAGAAGTCAGAAGAGGGCATCAGATCCCCTGGAACTGGAGTTACAGTTGGTTCATAGTCACCATGTCAGTGCTGGAAACTAAACCTAGAGCCTCTTCAAAAGTAGGCAGTGCTCTTAACCACTGAACTGTCTCTCCAGCCCCCTACATCTACCCTTTCAGGGTTTTAGTTCCCTATAAAGTTCTGGAATTCTCCCCACAGAGGCCAAGGCCAGTGACAACTGACACAAAACATGGAAGCCAGGAGGAAGAATGGCTCAAGAACAGTCAGGTGGTATAGGTTCAGCATAAGGCTTGTGGCCATCGTCATCCCATCCCACGTTCAATGGGAGTCCAAACAGAAACAAGGTCAGTGAAGGGGTCTGCACAGCAAAGAGCGGAGACTGACTTCTGGCTCCTCCATGGCCTAGTGGCCTTGGACAAGGTTCATCCCAGTCACTTCCCACACTCTCACTTGGAGAAGGAATGCTCCCATCCTGCACAGTTGTGGTGACAGGACCCAAGCTTGGAAAATTGTCCAAGTAAGCATCAGACCACATCTCTTTCAGCTCTTGCTTGGCCCTGTCTTTCCCAAGCTAGAGACAGTGGTGACGACAAGGTTCTTGGTGTTGAAGTCTCCACATCCTGCTGTAACCTGCCTTTTTCCAAAATGATAAGCAACTCTTGGAAAAAACCTGAGCAAATACATTTGTAATCTTTCCTCAATAACAAATATCCTGGGGAGTTTGGTAGACATTTGTTTCCTGATTGTCCGGGTCCTCCAATGGGTGGGGCCTGACAAGGAGCAGGAACTAGGAAGGGAAGCTGGTAGCCATGTTGGGCTGGAAGCTGGGAGCCACGGGTAGAGTGTGTGATGTAGGAAACTCACAGCCAGCGCCGCAACTCAAAGACTGGACTGACTCCTGTGGACCCGAGGCGAGATTGCTGGCCCTGGAGGCAGTGAGCGAATGCTAGTGGGGACTATGGGTGTGGCACGGTCTGATAAGGTGGGCTCTGAGTCCTGGCAGCACGGGGCTAGGCACTGGGTACTCATTCCTTTGTAAGTTAATAAATACACATAAAATATATGCTTTGTCTGCACAGGAGACCCAGAGAGAATTCGGGCCACAATATTAAAAGTATATGAAATATTTTTGAATTCATATGTAATGTGGATATAAATTTAGACATGTAGTTACTGATTTTTCCACCTGTCTGAATATCCAGCAAGCCAGGTGGCATATGGGAAAATTATTTGCCAAGTAAGATTATGTTAGGTTGTAGAGAGTCTGGTGTTCCTGGCTCTTGTCCAGCAAATGCCAGTGGTCCCCCACCCAAATCTTACACCTGTTACCAGTATTGGCTCCTACTTATAAAACTCTATGTTCTACCTTGTCCTCGGTTCAAAATTGCCCTGTTCTGACTTTTTTCTAGTTCCCTGTCTGGAACTTGTAAAGCTAATTACTCTTGCCTTTATTTTTCCTTCACATCTCCCATTCATGATTCAAGGACTTTCTTCTCCCCTTAGAGACAAAAGTTATGCAATTGGGAGTCTTTTAGATAGACCCACTGAAGGGGTACTCCAATCATCTCACTCTTCATCCCTGTTCAGCATGGAAGAAGCCAGAGCGGTTGGTGTCCCTATTCCCTATTGGCGATTTGGGTAACCCCTTCAGAGGATGGCGTGATAAGAATAGGAGGTAGGAATTGGCTAGGCAGTTAGGGTAAAAAGACCCCAAAGAAATGTAGCCAGTTTCTCGGCTAAAAGTCAAAATGTCCTTGGGCCTGTTAGCAACATACTCTGTTTCAAGGCCAAAAATGTCAAAAGTATTTGGGAGCTTGTATCTAATCCTTAAAAGATTTTAGGGTTACCTCTTCAGAGGGGGTGGATGTTGGAGGGGAGGGAGTGGGCATAGATTTGATCGAAACACCTTATATGCATGTATGAAATTCTCAATAAAGTTTTTGTAAAAATTAGAAAAAAAAGAATTAAATCTTACTTGGGATGGAGAGATGGCTTAGCAGTTAAGGACACTTGCTGCTCTTCCAGAGGCCCTGAGTTCAGTTTCCAGTACCCACGTCAGGTGTCTCACAACTACCTGTAGCTTCAGTTCCAGGATCCAGTACACTCTTCTGTCCCCAAGAGTACCCCCTTCCATGCATATCCACATACACACATGCACATGCACGTGCATACACACACATAAATTAAAATCAAATAACTCTTTTAAAAAATAGAACTAAATCTTATCTGCCAGGGAAGAGTCACCCACTAGTGCAGTATGGTGTGACTGTTACAGAAATAACCAACCACTTTCTGCTTAAGCCTGCTCCACAGGAGAGGACGTATGCCTGGTCCTGTAAACCTAGTCAAAAGTTCATGCTATGGGAAGTTGTGACCCCTAGGAGGGAAATGTACTACTGTTATATTGCCAAGTGGACATACTGTCAAACTGCCTTCTAAATATTTATGTATATACCTGTACGTTAGTGCTGCTCTTAACCTTGGACAAACTTTTTTGCATTGGGCAGTGGTTAATGTAGAGACTCAGAACTGGTCACAGTGCTGAGAATAAGTGACTGCTGAGAGCCCAGCCCTCAATGAGATATCTATACCAACCCCCACTAAGACTCAGGGAACATCACAAAAAGGGGCAGGAAGAACAGAAGAGCCTGAGGATGGAGAAGAGCGCTATGAAGCACTGCCTTCTGAACATGACCTGGCCACTACCTTCATGAAGTCACAGACATGATAGTTACCTGCATATGACCTGCAAAAGATGAAGCCAGTCATTTTTCCAACAGGAATGAGAGAGAAACTCATGAAGCCCCACCACTAGCTGAGGAAATCTTGGAAGTTGAAGGCCTCTGTGGGAGGGAAAGTAATATTTCTTCAGGGATGTGGCCACAGGTAGGTTGTCCATGTGTATGCAGGTAGCACTAACTGGATGAAAGAAAGAAGAGAGAGAGGAAAGAAGGAAGGAAGGAAGGAAGGAAGGAAGGAAGGGAGGGAAGGAAGGAAGGGAGGGAAGGAAGGAAGGAAGGAAGGAAATAAATAGGATGAAAAGGTGGGATGAGGATGTGTTGGGGATGGTCTGGGGGCCATGGGAGGGAGCTGGCATGGGAGAGTAGAGGGTGACAAAGACACATTGTTTTCATGTGTGAAATTGTCAAAGGACAAATACAAATATTATTTTCAAATCCCTGTTATCAAGTTGTACTGCTAAAATAGGTGAATGTTATGGTATCCAAATTATGCCTTAATAAAGTTGTTTTTTTTTTTTAAATTAAAAAAAAAGCACTGAATTTTCTCCAGCAGCCACTCAAAAGGAAATTGTGTTTTGTTACATCTATGCAGTAGTTTAGGAAAGAGAGGAAAATACACTTCATGGGAAATGAACATTGAAATATTCAAAGCTAAAGCTTTCAAAAGTTTTTCTCAGTTGGCAGAGTTTTCTTACTGAACTGTGGAAATGTGAACCGATTGTCTGATGAGACAAATGAGGTCATAGTGGCTTCATGCTACTGACTTCAAGAAGTAGAGAAATGCTTAACAGCTAAGAAACCATGCAGACCAGGTAAGGCAGGAAACCTGGATAAGGGCAGGAGATGACAAATCCATTTTAATGTTTTGGTTGTTAGCCTTAGCCTTTAACGGCTGTGCTATCCCTGGAGCCCTGACAAATCCATTTTAAATTCCCCCTTAACATAAGGAGTCTGTGAATCTCCTGATGAGATTTTTGCATAATAAGCCCATAATGTTTATAAGGAATTGGGCTTCATCTCTGAGATAGAGAAAAATATAAACAAATGTTTACTGCCCTCTGGCTTATTTACCTTACTATGTGATATATTTTCCATTTTCAAACTTATTAGAAGTTTGTTTTTGTCTTTTAAATTTAAATGTTGTTCATCCCTCTAGGTAGATGCCATGTTCATTCGAATCTAGATGAGAAGGTATATTACTATTCCTGAAGATTCATTCCTAGCACCGAGGAGTAGCAGTCACATAGTAGATATCAATTAAGTATTTGATTTACTCATCTAGTAACCATCAATTATATGTCTTTTAAACTATTTTAAAATGAGTTTTATTTTATGTGTATGAGTGTATCTCCTGTATTTATGTAAGTGTGCCTGTGTCATGCAATGCCTGTGGAGGTCAGACGAGGGCATCAGGTCCCCTGGAACTGGAGTTACAGATGTTTGATAGCCACCATGTGGGTGCTGGGAACTAAGCCCAGGTCCTCAGCCAGCGCTGTTAACCACTGAGCCATCTCTCCAGTCCTTCCCTTAGTAATATGCCTTAGTAATATATACCGTGATGTAACTTCATATCTCTTTGTCATCTTTTGTATCATCATTATCTGTCATGGAACATTAGGTGTGGGTGTCCTACACTAAGCAGAAGTTGAACAGGTTTGTTTTTCCTAACTTGTGCTGTTGGTGTAACTAGAAGACTTTAGGTTGTTATCTGGCTACAATTTTATCTCAACTACTATGTCTCTTTGTGCCTTAGAAATGCATGTTTTCTTTACACAATGCCCTGCAGTTTCTGAGTGGTCAAAGTTTTTGTCAGAGGGAAGGAAGAAAAATAGAAGGGGGAGAAGGAGGAAGAGGAAGAAGATAGGACAAGAGTTTGAAAAAAGAGTTGTAATAAATTCCAACATTTATATACTAATGTAGACCCCGAAAACTCCATAGTGGGACAGTAACATGTCCATGTCAAGGACTGTCTACTGGGAGACATGGCTTTCCTAAAAGAAAGTTAATTTACCTGCATCTGCAAACTGCAGACCAGGTACTGAGGCCAACACAGCCACTGATTGGAGCCTGAAGCTCTGTAACCATGGAGAAATTACAACATTGCATTCTAAGAGGTGAAGTGAAATTTTTGTCATAAAGGCTGTTTGCTGGGCACTGCCTTCCCTGTGGGCTGTGCTCAGTGGCCTGTCCGTGGGTTGTCTCAGTCCCCCAGCCAAGGTAAGTGTTAGTGTTGGTGATGTCGGCATTTACATTTACACAGAATTCTGTTTCTTCTACCAATGTGGTAAAGAGATCTTTTTATCTGGTAAATTGAAGGTAGTTGGGTTATCATGTGAGGTCACTTTAAAAAGAAAGTCTGCCTTGAACTTCAACTGTATTCCTTGCTTACTGTTATGATTTCTGTACATAGGAAAGAAAAGAGACCCCCCCCTCTCCTAGCCAAGATAAAGGGAACACGAGGCATTCAGGAAGCTTTGAAGGTTCTGATGAGTGACACCAACATCATGGAAGAGAATAAAAATCAGAAGGATGAGCTGTAAGGATGGTTGGATGAGTTGGGTGAGCTGAGTATGGTTTAGAGGCTTAGCAATGGAATATAGACTTCTTGGTTTAAATGCAACTCTGGTGGGGGCTGGCAGGATGGCTCA
The DNA here is from genome assembly GCF_000622305.1 of Nannospalax galili. Taxonomy (NCBI): domain Eukaryota; kingdom Metazoa; phylum Chordata; class Mammalia; order Rodentia; family Spalacidae; genus Nannospalax; species Nannospalax galili. The sequence goes on along the minus strand of NW_008350130.1, from coordinate 60,193 downwards.
GCAGGTAAAGGTGCTCTTCCTGCAAGCCTGACCACCTGAGTGGAAAGAGACTGACTCCACAAAGTTATTGTCTGACCTCCATATAGGCACCATGGCATGTATGTACCCCCACATCCCCTCACATGCATGGTTTCTCGCTACCTGCCTCTGCTCTCTCTCTCTCTCTCTCTCTCTCTCTCTCTCTCTCTCTCTCTCTCTCTCTCTCTCCCATATCCCCTGCTCAATGGCAAATAAAATTAAACAACTTAGGAAGTAGTTTTAACTACAATTCCCCAAGTTTTGTAAATCTAATGACTCATAGCATATAGCTCTTTCCCTAACCTCTGCTTTATGGGATCCCAGTCCCTGAGCAATATAAAAAATTCCCCTGGTTAGAACTCTTCCATAAAATACCTGGGTGAGATCCCAGAGTTTCCATTTAGTGGGATAAAGCCATCCGTTTAAGAGCTTGACTGACAAGGCTCATGCCTGAGAGCCCAGCACTCCGGAGGCCGAGGAAGGAAAAGTGCCAGCCTGGCTCCAGTGTGAGAGGGTCTCCACAAAAGTAAGAGCAACAAAGTCTCCTCAATAAACCTGGGGGCAGCGTTACTAGAGTTTGGTCTTGGAAATTTTTATGAGGATGGCATATAAAATCATCACTATGTCTAACAAACCAGTCTGTCAATGAAAGAATTGCTTTGGTTTTCCAGTGTTCTAAAAGTGGATTTTGCTCTTGAGGATGTACAACTTGAAGCTATTATTTGAACTTAGATGTCCTGTGTTTACTGTCCAGTTCCTGCATAGGCAACTGTTTCTTTTTAGAGGTGCAGCATGGTTGCTGCAGTGTCTCTCCAAGCCACCTGGAAGACTGACCCTGAGCTCCTGTGATTAATTACAAACACAGAAAAATAACAAGAAGGGGCCAGGAAAATTCTAGCACTCGAGGGAAAGCTAACTAGGCACTAAGAATAATATTTCCTCTTCTAATAGGGTCCATAGGTAGGTGAGTGTAGGATGCATGTGGCCAGTTGCACACTTAAGTCTACTCCTGGAATGTTCAAGAGCTCCATAAGATGTGCATATCCATGTGACATTTCTTTGTTGACAACACACATAAGACTTCTGAGATCCCAAACCAGGGTTCTGTTCCAGCTTCACATGGGCTTATTGGGAATCTTTATTGGAATTACTATTTTTGGAAATGCTGTTAGTTTATGGAAGAAAAATGTTTTGGAGCTTATAAAAAAAAGCATGCTGAAAAGATCCATCCAGTGTGTAATGAGTCTCAGATGTGAGGAACATTGGAACGCTCCCTGCTTATGCTAGGCCTTGGGAGGAAGAAGTCTTGTCCTCCAAGCCTGCCTCTGGCTGGACAGAGTTTAAATATTTTGACATTTGCCCCTGTAGTCCTCCCACTGCCTTCAGTGTCTCTGCAGAGTACCTTTGGGGTTTGGAGCCTTTGTGACAAATCAGAATGCTTGGCCTGTCAGCTTCAGTCAACTGGTCAAGCTCAGGAGGCAGCAGGCCAATGAAAATGTAAATTTCAACAGTGCTATTTGAAGTTCCTTAAATGTATTTTGAATAGTGTTGCTTTCTGAGAGGCAGATTCAAAGAAGTCCAGTGTTGATAACAGAGCTTTCCAGAAAAAAGGTTTCTAGGGAAGGAACACCTAGATTGAAGAATGGTCACAAACCCCATGCAGAGCCCAGGCCCTGTTCCCATGGAAACCATAAGTCCTTAATAAACTCAACTAGAGTCTGTCTAAAATAGCTTTATAAGGTGTACTAGTCAGTTCTTGTGTCTCTGTGTCAAATACTGGAGAGAAGCTTCTTAAAAGAAGAAGGCTTTATTTTGGCTCACGGTTTCTAAGTTGTCAAGCCATGGCTGCTAACTCCTTTGGTTTGATGCCATGGCAAGGCAGGAACAGCATAGAGGAATGCATGGCTGGGGAAAGTTTCTTACATCATAGAGGCCAGGAAGCAAAGACGAGAGCCAGGAGATGTAAACTCAAGAGCATGCTGCAAGGGACCCACTTCCTCCCACTTGGCCCCACTCTCCAGAGTCCCACCACCTCTAACAGTCAGTTCAGATTTCTGAACCCATCAATGGATGCCACATTCATTAGGACAGAGCTGTTTCATGTCATCATCTCTGGAAGTGCCCTCACAGACACATTCAGATGTGGTTGCCCGGCTGTGGCTGCTCTCCTCCGGCTATGGCTGCTCTCTTGCTCTCTCAGTTTCTCCAATCAGTTGTCCTGTCTAGACCCCAGGGCTGGTGAGGAGTCTGCGCCAGCATCACCACATTCAGACATAGGAGACGAGGTTCAGTGACACAGATTTGCTTTATTGCAGGAAGGCACAAGCTTATATAGGGGTAGTGGTCCAATCACAGCACAGCAAGTAGTATACCTCATTAGCATAACAGGTTTAGCATCCTATCACAGAATAGCGGGTAGGATGCCTCATTAGCATACTGGGTTTCAGATTACAAAGCCTGGATTCCTGGAAACCATGTGACCCTGACTGTTGCAATAAATATCTAAGTGTAGCAATTTGGATTCCAAGGGTGGTGATTAGGGAGTGGCAAGCTCTAGGCATTGGTCTCATGATCTGCCAATGGGAGCAAATGTCACAAAGCGTTCCTTTGGCTCCAGCAGTGGGTCCTTGCCTCTGGCTGTATGACTGTCAATAAGACTTTCACCCTAGGCTCAAGCCTGTCTCCCACATTCAGAGGTATGCTTCACACTGATCTCCTAGCCCTTTTTCAACCCAATCAAGTTAGCAGTGAAGATGGGACCTTATGTAAGGGCTCTGGAAAATGGACCAAAATAGAGATAATCCACAGAAGCAAAACCATTAACTTCCAACTTGTGGTAATGGTATAGACACAAGGCCCAGAGTGGGGATGGTTGATCAGGCCGTCTGTCCAGTTTTACAGAGCAATGAAGGGTTCTGAACCTGAGGTCTTTTGGTCCATTTTAAACATCATACACATGTGACTGTGCACACACACACACATGCACACATGTGTGCAAGCACGTGCACACACGTGCCTATGCATGCCTGTTTCTCTGAGATCACTAGAAAGAGTGTTGATGTGTGTCAGGCACTCCAACAGGTACAGCACAAGGGGAGAGGCCAGGACCAGCCTGGGTTCCTCTCTTGGGGGCTGAGCGGGATGGTGAGTGTTGGCGACTCAAAAACCACACTGAGTCGGGAGTCTTGTCGAGGCAGGAACCCACTTTATTGCATCAGGCATCAACTTATATAGTTTAAGCAAAAGGGGTGTGGAAAAGGGGGTGGGTATAGGAATGTGTCATCTGGGGCAAAGACTGTGGGCCACTGGGAATTTATTACGCCAGTTGTTATTGGGCAGAGGCAGTCTTAGATAAGGCACTGCTGAGTCACCTCCACACGGAAGTGACAGGCCAGAGACAGGTCGCTAAACTTTAGCCTGGTTTAGGAAATTATATTAGGCTTCATTTTCCTCCATGCCATGTGTATGAGGGTCCCGAAGGCCCAACATATTCCCCTTTTTGTTTTCGTTGTGAGGGCGGAGAAACATAACCCCTGTCGTAGGTTGTCTCCCTTTTGGAGATCTTACCTGTCATTAGGTGCTATGAATCTTACTTGCTGCGTGCCTCTCCATGCCCTGTCTTAGGTAGCCTCTCCTCAGGTTCTGAAGTTGCCTGTCCTCGGGTACCCATGATTATCCTCATGGCCCCTGTCTTAGGTTCATCAGTCTGGGAGGGTCTTACCCATCATTGGCTACATGGAGGGCAGGGGTTGGGCAATCGTATGAGGATGGCCAATCGTAAGAGCCTGGCTACTGATTAATGAGCCTGTGATAATGAACCTCGGCCTGATGTAACTTGATTGCCTCTATTCTCTGGTGAACAAATCTCGTAAATTTGTTAAGTATCCAGGGCCCGACAGTAAGGATAAGGAGAAGTGTGAGTAGGGGGCCAAGTAGTGGGAGGAGGTAGGGCAAGAGACCATGTAAGCCGGTCCAGAGGGTTTTCTTGAAACTCTCACCTTCTCTTTTCTAGATCTTTTTTTTTGAAACTCTCACCTCCTCTTTTTTAGATCTTCTTGGAATTTTTTAGTCTTATCCTGGATGATCCTGGCTCTATTGGCATAAAACAGCATTTTCCTGTAAAAATAAACAGATGCCTCCCCTTTCGGCCATTAGTAGATTTAATCTCCTTTTATTCTGTAACATCACCTCAGCCTGTGGAAGAGCTCCAGTAACTGGCCAGATCTTGATTTAGGTAGGCCGGTGTCCTGCCTTGGGTTAGGTTGGTGTCTCCAGGGGAGAAGTGGGCAGGAGATCATATTGAACTCTTAACGTCATTAGTTGCATTTATTCTATTTTTTCTTTTATGAAATTTATAAGCCTATTAACTGCACAGGGTCCTATAGTGCAGAGAAGTATAAGGATTATGAGAGGTCCCACCAGAGTAGAAATAAGGGTAGTGAGCCATGGTGAGGCAGTGAACCACTGTTGGTACCAGGACTCCTGTTCTCGCTGACGCCTGTTTAAGTCCTCTCTTAATTGATCAAGATTATCCATAACCACTCCTGAATTATCAGCATAGAAACAGCATTCTTCTCTGAGGGCTTTGCATACACCACCTTGCTGGAGGAACAAGAGATTGAGCCCCCTCCTATTTTGTAAAGTTACTTGGGCTAGAGAGGAAAGCGACTCCTGGAAATACCTAACGGCTGTCTCAACTTTATCTAGGCTAGCATCCATATCTGTCCTGATCTGTTGGAGGCCTTTTTGTGCCATTATTAAGGATGTAGCTCCAAGGGCCTCCCTCCCAGCTCCATGGCCCACAAGTGTGGAAACCACAGCTGTGGAAAGCAACTCTCTCTTTTGTATATGTCTCTCCCGTCCCTACATTTTCTCAGCAGAATGATAAATGACATAAGGGAAGAGGAAGACCATGGCGCATATGTCCCCCCTGATTGTCACAACACTGCAAGAGAAAGGCAAGGTGTCAAACCCGAATTTTGGCACAGCCAATAATATGAAGACTCAGTAGGGACTATCCAGTTACCCCTGTTGAAGTGATGTTTTGACAGCGCCCCCAGGGGTGTCCACCAGGGTGCCCATGGGTAACACAGGTCATATTTTTGTCATGTTTAAGAGGCAGAGTGACCCCGCCAGTTTTTGTGCTGATCTCACCCCATTGGCATTGATCACTATGAGTAGTGTTTGTGAAATTTCCCATTGTCCCCAGGGCCTCCACCATTGTCGAGCTGGCATCTAGGCACAGCCAGCATGGGTCAACAAGTTCAGGTCCAGAGGCATTGAGAAAAGTATAAGCAAGCTGCACTGCCCGATGAATGTCCTCATGCTTGGTCCCACTCAAGCCTGGGCCAGGGTTACCAGGCACAGATGCTTCTGAAGCCAGGGTATTACTGGCAGGCATCAGGCTAGTAGTGACATGTGTAGGGGTGGTGGGCCTTGGTGGTGGGAACCAGGCTGGACCCACCATCTCCTGATAAGGCAGGGGTTCAACAACCCTCCTGATAATTAGTAGGAGGCTGGGGTCATATCCTGAGACATAGAGTCTTAACCCAAACATCTTTCCAGCTTTCCATTCTTCTTCCTTTCTTCCCTGTTCTGTAAAGCTGATCTGTGTGGGGTTACAATGATAATTTGCACATTGCCCATATAATGGGTTTGTAGACAGTTGTTGTTGCTTGACCCTACTAACTCAGATGGGTCCTTTACCCTCAATCCAGTACCCCGTCCCCATGCTCTCACAGCCCCAGCGTATACAATAAAAGGCATCCCCCCGCCCCGCAAATACGCAATTGCAATGCAGTTCTATTGGACCCGGGACAGACATAGAATGTTGTCAACAGCAGCGCATGTCTTTTAAGGATATGAGAGCAGCCAGGAGAGTTAGGGGATCCCATGAGTGGCAGGGTGCATCCCTTTCCGCTGTCTCCACATTCTGACCTGGTTTTCCCTTGGCCTACTCGTCCACTCACGTCCCATGATCCAGCAGCAAGATCGCAGAGATCAAATTGCAGGTCTGGCCACCACGTAGAAGGGGGGGTATCTGAGTAGTTTTATTGATGGCATCTGATGTGGCCACATTGATCACCAACCAGGTGACCTTCTGGGGTTGATGTGGATTGTCTAACCCACAGGCTTGACTCCTCATTTGTAGACACTTTAGGGCGAGAGCCAGCATCAGGAGGATTTTGCACTCCATTTTCTGTGAGAGAGAGAGAGAGGAAAAAAAGGCCTTCTCAAGGGCGTTTATCCCATAATTGACATGTTTAACCTTTTGCTTTTGTTGGCTTTTATTAATCACGAAGTTGTGCCATCATAGCATTTTATTGGTCATTCTTTGTCCCGTTCATTGTCCTGTGAGGGAACTATTTAATGTCTCTTGCGGGTACCCAGAGGGGCCTCTTTTCATTTTGAGGGAATACACACCCAAACCCTCTTCCCTCTGTAAGAAGTGGGTCTGGTCCTCTCCTCCAGGCTCCAGTGAGCGGGTCTCTCCATTTGACCAGAATGGAGCTGTAGCTAGTAGATGAGGGCCAATGTTTTTGGAAGGGAGAAAAATACTTGTCTTCTTTGGAAAAATTTAGAATATTTAAGGTAAATAAGGCCTTTTTTAGTTGATCATGTGGGGGCAGGGACTCCCCCTTTTGTTTTAGTAACTGAGTCTTAAGGGTTTGGTTGAATCTTTCAACAATGGCTTGTCCCTGAGGGTTATAAGGAATGCCTGTGGAGTGTCAGATTTTCCATGTTTGAAGGAACTCAAAGAAAGGCTTGCTTACAAAGCATGGGCCATTATCTGTTTTAATTTGATCAGGCAGTCCAAGGGTGGTGAAACATTGGAGTGTGTGACTGATTGCGTGTTTGGCCTTCTCCCTGGTGTATGCTGTTGACCAGCAGGCACGTGAGAAGGAATCAACTGATAGGAAGATATATTTGAGTTTTCCAAAAGGGGCATAGTGAGTGACATCAATTTGCCAGAGGTTGTTAGGCCAAAGGCCTCTGGGGTTGGTACCCGAATTTTGAAGAGGGGGCACCTGAAGGAAAGGTTGGCAAGATCAACAGGTGTGTAAAATTTTCTTTAGGTCTTTGACTGCCACGTGGGGATATTTATGTCTAAGCCCTCTCCAACTGACATGGGTCAACTGATGAAATTGGGTCACCTCAGCGATTGTGTGACCCTGATGTGAAGAGGCCAGTTGATCAGCTATTTTATTTCCCTTTGACAGAAACCCTGGCAAATTTTGGTGGCCTCTAAGATGTTGGAGGAATATTGGATTTATCCTAAGCTTAAGAAGAGTACGGGCCTGAATCATCAGAGGAGATATGGGATTGGAGTCCAACCTAATATGGACCTCCACTAAGTTGGGCAGTAAATTAACCACATACAGGCTATCTGAGAACAGGTTGAAGGGCTCTGATATGGAGTCTAATGCCATGACAACAACAAAGAGCTCTTTAAATTGTGGTGACCCTTCAATCTGGTGAGAGACTGATTTAATGGGTGTAGGAGTTTGTCTCTGCTTTAGGGGAGGATAGATGACCAGAGAGGCTCCTAGACATCCCCCATCAGTAAACACAGTTAGAAACTTAGGGTCAGATTGAGAAAGAAAAAGTCTGGGGGGCTCCCACTCCAACCTTGAGAAGGAGCTTATCCACTTATAAGGACCATAGTGGCAGTCAACCTTGCCAAGAAATCCCTCTAGAGCCAGTGCAATCCTCTCATTGTTTTTTTGAAGCCAGGTAAAATCTGTCAATCTATAGGGAGTGATAATGGAATGGGGCTCAGTACCGAACAACCGGACTGCTATGTCCTTGATAATGCAGTCGGCAGTTTGGTTGGTCATGGAATAAACTTGAGGGGCTCTGCCCATGGATAGATGAATCCATTGTATGGGCTCACTCTCTTGTGCGAGAAGAGCAGTGCACAACGCACTTCCAATGAAAAGATAAAGAGACATTGGGGTGTCTGGACTGAACCTTTTTAAAGTGGCCTCATTTATGGACTGTTGGACTTTGGCTAGAATTTGTTGGCACTGAGGCGGTAAAACCACTCTGGAGGCTAAGTCAAGGCCCCACAAGAGATCAAATAATGGAATTAACTCTTCAGTAGAGATGGGTATCCAGGGCCTCAGCCAATTAATTTTCCCCAGTAATTTTTGGAGTTGGGCTAGATTATAATTGTCCTGAATGGTGAGCTGAGGCTTTATGGGGGAAACAGTGTCCATAGATAAGGTGGTACCTAGTATCTTGAAAGGAGGGATACTCTGAATTTTATTGGGGGCCACCTTAAAGTTGTTTTTCTGAAGAATAGCGAGACAGTCAGAGGTTAGCTTGTGGAGATTGGAGGGCTCGGGGCTTCCCAGAATTACATCATCCATATATATATAGAATAAAACATCTGGCCGCCCCATCAGTGAGGCAAAAATGTGGGCTAGGTAATGTTGGAAAATGGGGGGACTATTGGCTATACTCTGAGGCAGGACGATCCATTCAAATCTTAAATCTGGCCCACGAAAATTGGTTGAGGGTATGGAGAATGCAAATTTTTCTGTATCTTTGGAGTGGAGGGGAATTGAGGAAAAGCAGTCCTCAATATCAATAATAGTTAAGTGGTATGTCTTGGGGATTGCCAGGATCCCTAAAGGCATCATTCTCTCATTAATTTTTCTAAGATCTTGTAATAGTCTCCAGGAGCCGCTGGCTTTTTTAAGAATTCCAGGGGCTTGTTGATGGCCTTACATGCCCCAGATCTAATTATTGCTTGACCAGCTGATAAAGATGTTGAAGCTTATGTGAAGGGAGAGGCCACTGCTCAACCCATACGGGGTCCCCAGGTATCCACACTGAATTTGGATTACTGAGGGGGGAGCAGTGGCCCTTAGGATTGGGGGGGGGAACCAGAGGATAATTTTGTCTGAGGTGTTCAAAATAGGGATCGTCCCTATAATTGGGGTGACTGATCTGTCCCTCCTTAAATTGTTGTTGATACTCTTTGGTGTCCAGAAGGTCGTTATAGAAGGCCTTATGGTCGGTAGTGATGAAGGCCTCAGCCTCGCCCAGAATATCCTGACCTAAAAGGTTGGCAGTTAGGCCAGAGACCACAAGAGGGCACACCTCTCCATGACTCCCATTGGGATCTACCCAGGGTAGCCAGGTGGCAGTTTCCCATGATGTAGACTCCCCACCCACACCCAGTAAGGACGGGCTGGGCACCAACTGCCAAGAGTATGGGACTTCCTCTTTTCTAATCACCGTGCAGTCTGCCCCAGTGTCAATGAGAAATTTGAAGGTCTTGTTTCCTATGGTTAGGGTCATTTTTGGCCACAAGCCAGGGATCAGTGGGACTGTCCAATGAGCCTCAACTGGCTTGTCCCCCTTATTTAACAGGGCTGGGGGTGGCCCAGAGGGGAGTTTAAAGGCTTGCCCTTAAGGTTAAATCTGGATTTGCAATCACGAGCTCAATGAAATCCCTTTTTACATCTAGGGCAGGGTGTGCGTGGGCCTCCCCCTCCCCCAGAGGGACCAGGGGGTCTCTTGGACTTGTTTGGACACTCCTGCCAGAGTGGCCTTCCTGGCCACACCCAAAGCAGGTCCGCTTACCAGACACTTTGGTCTGTTGTAGGACATTGATAAGGGTTTGAAGCTCCTCCTGACGGCTAGCCTGAAGCGCAGCCGCCATTGCCCTCGTGTGATAAGACGTGGACCCAACATCTCAGGTAGGTATGATCCATTTGTCCATGGCCTGGTTTCGTAGCCCAGCTCAAGCTATCTTATGATCAGTGGTCATGCAGTCCCAAACCAGTGATTGGACAAACCAGTCGCACAACTCCCCTGAAGGGAACTTTCTCTGCAGGCTCTTCTGAACTCTATCTATAAAGGAGGGGAGGTCCTCCGATGCCTTTTGAGTAATCCCAGATATGGGTGATTCAGTAGGTCCTTCGTCTAGCTTTCTTCAGGCAGCTAGACCTATGGCCTGGACCTGGTCCTGATAGGGAGGAGCAATGGCCGCCTGCTGGGCCCCAGTGGCGAACTGATCAGCAGTGCCAGAGAGCATGCCAAAGGTAATAGGTATGGGGGGCTGGGCACTCTGATTGTTCTCTTTGCAAATGTGGCACTCCTCATTGAAATAGGCTAGCCATTTAAGGAACATTGGGCCTGGGAGTATGGCTTTGGCTAATTCTTTCCAGTCCTGTGGCTCACATGCCTCATGGGCCAGCCCCTCCAGAATAGCCTCTGCCCAGGGAGAGTTGGGCCTGTCTTCTGCAGCAGCCTTCTTTAGGTCTTTAAGGTCCTGAGCCTGCCAAGGGTACCAGGCAGCAGGGCGATTGCCCCCTGGATTAACATTGACAGGATAAAGGCTGGTTGTCCCACCCTTGGTTGCAACATTCCTCCGGTAGGGGGGAGGGGCAGAGGGATCCTGGAACGGGTTGGTCTGAGATTCTGCCTGAGTGGGGCCCTTGCAGAGCCAAGGGGCACTCCCAAAAGAATCGAGGGAGGGGTAGAGGGGCTCAGGATGGTCCAGTGGATCTGTATGGCTTGGGGGCCTAGGATCCGGCTTTGGGCTTGGTGGCATCTCTGGGACCGGGTCAACAGCCTTGGCTGGCACCGGGGTCTCCGCAGCTTTTGATTTCAGAGGGTGAAGGGGGAAGCTGTCTTTTAAGGCTGACACTGTGGGGAGTGCTCCCAGAGGAGGGATCTCCCCTTTTTCTACCTGGGCCCATCTGATCAACTTTTCAACTCTATCCCAAGTATCCCAATCAAAGAGATTGCTCTCCGGAAGCCAGGGTGCGATCTTTAGCAAGCATCCCCATGCCTGGAGAGCATGGCTGTCTGAGAGGCCAAGGCCCCTGCTTTTCAGCAGGACCCTGAGGGAATCTAAAGAGGGGTCAGGCTTAGAACTGGACTTCCCCATAATTTATGGGGGTACACTCACCCGCAGACCAATTGGCCCGTCAGCAAACTTCGTGATAGGCAGCTCCTCACACGGGGCACCAATCTGTCGGGAGCTCTGACAGGTATGGCACAAGGGGAGAGGCCAGGACCAGCCTGGGTTCCTCTCTTGGGGGCTGAGCAGGTTGGTGAGTGTTGGCGACTCAAAAACCACACTAAGTTGGGAGTCTTGTCAAGGCAGGAACTCACTTTATTGTGTCAGGCATCAACTTATATAGTTTAAGCAAAAGGGGTGTGGAAAAAGGGGTGGGTATAGGAATGTGTCATCTGGGGCGAAGACCGTGGGCCACTGGGAATTTATTACACCAGTTGTTACTGGGCAGAGGCAATCTTCTTAGATAGGGCACTGCTGAGTCACCTCCACACAGAAGTGACAGGCCAGAGACAGGTCGCTAAACTTTAGCCTGGCTTGGGAAATTATATTAGGCCTCATTTTCCTCCATGCCATGTGTATGAGGGTCCCAAAGGCCCAACAGATGTGTGGCCCTCATAAGCCTTGTCATGAGAATACTGTTTAGCTTGTGGAGTAATTATACTGCAATTTATAGTTTGGGAACTTCATTCAAATAACAGTGTGAGACTTAACAATGCTTTTACCTGATCTTTAAATTTACTTTTATTTTATGTGTATGAGCCTTTTCCGTGCTTGTATATAAGTGCACCACATGATTGTGATGCCTGTGGAGGTCAGAAGGGGGTGTCATATCCCCTGGATTTATGGATGGTTGTTAGCCACCATGTGGGTGCTGGGAACTGAACCAGGTTCCTCTGTGAGAGCATCCAGTGCTCTCAACTGCTGAGAGCACTCATCTCTCCAGCTGTTGTGCTTTTGTATTTATAAAAAAGAAAGGAAAAATTGTTGTTCCTAGAAAAATTCACTTATTACAATGGTTCCTGAAATCGTCAGTCTTCCCTCTTTCTGGTCTTCTATGAAAAAGAGAGGTGAGGGAGGGGAGGGAGGGAGGGAAAGGAGAGATGGGAGGGAGGGAGAGGAGGGAGGGAAGGAGGGAAGGGAGAGGAGGAGGGGAGAGAGAGAGAGAGAGGGAGGAGAGGGAGGGAGAGGAGAGAGGGGAGGGGAGGAGGAGAGAATTATTAGAGAGCAATTATTAACCACTGAAATTTTGTTCATACTGGAAAATTAGTTAAGTAGCAAGAAGTATTGAAGGTCTATCTTATAGTGAATTGTGACATATAAGGGTCTTGTCTTTGAGTTTAAAAAAAGTATTAAAATTCCTCAAAAGAAATGCCAAAACTTCCTGGTTGGTGACATAAACTGATTATTATCAATTTTTAATTTTCAGAAGCATCAACAGTAGGAATTTTTATCTTTAAGTTAAAAATGAAAGAAATAAAACAATACTGACCTGCTTTGTTTAGATTGTTGGAACTAGAGTTTCCAGATGCTGTGGAACTCTTGTTAGCTGTGTGGTACTTTCAGAAAGCAGAATTCTGAGTAACATCTCAGGCTTCTTAAGTATTTGCATAGCCATTTTGACTTTCATTCTTTGCTCATTATAAATATTTTGCATGTAGAAGAGAAGACAAATCTGGCATTCTATGCCCAACAAAAAAGCCATCTTCTGTCCATTTTTTCCCCAAGAGGACAGATTCAGATACCACATCGATAGCCATGTCACAGTCATTTTACCAAGAAATGCCCCTCAGCTTCTGCCACATCACCAGCACTCAGAACGGTGGAATAACCTTATTATCCATGGGACCACTGACTTCTAAATCTACCTTAATGAACCGTTCCCTAGCAGGCATCAGCGTGGGAAAGCAAAGTATGTACCATAGATTATTTTTAAAGCCACCTAGCCTGACTGACAGTTTATCATTTGTCCCCAGTAATGCCCATTTCTCTGTGTTGCATGGAGGGGAGGGGTGAGAGTCCATTATGGAGGGAGGAATGAGAGTCCATCATGGAGGAAAACCAAACATAGTGACTCCTTTGCAAGGTGAGAGGTGAATTGTGATGCTGTTTCTTGAGTTACTGCAGATGCTGCTTGTGTGGATGTATACCTGCAGTTGCAGGGGATCCAATGCCTTCTTTGGACCTCTGTAGGCATTGCACAACACGTGCACTTACACACATGCAGGCAACACTCATACACATAAAATAAAAATAAGAAATGTTCAATTTCTTAGGGGAGGCTACCAGCGAAGGTGCTGTACGTTACCCCTCCCTAAAGGGATGGTAGGACTTAGCACTCACTTGGCTGGGGGTAAGCTTGTTCAGTTCTTGTATTGAAATCCCTGGAGGAATCCTCTTTAGTAACTGTGAGCTGCTGGTACAGTGAATTAGCTTTTGCTTTCTGTGGCCAAGTTCCTGGGTTCAACCTCTGCACCAAAAGTAAAATAGTGTGATTTTAGTCTCTTCCATCTTTCACATCGTGTGATGGCTAATCTTGCTTGTCAACTTGACATAGCTAGGAAGAGGGAACCCCAGCTGTGGAATTTTCCCCATCAGATTGGCCTGTGGGCATGTCTGTGGGGCATTTCCTTGATTGCTAATTGATGTGAGAGGTCCCAGCCCACTGTAGGGTGGTAGCAACTCTGGGCAGATGGGCTTGGGTTATATAGAAAAGGTGGCTGAACATGTACTTGGTCCTGCCTTGAGCTCCTGCTTGGTCTCCCCTCATGATGAATATTGTATGGGTAAAAGCATAAGATGAAATTAGCCCTATTCTCTCCAATGTTTTATCACAGCAACAGAAACCACACTAGAACACCTCACTGTTGTTTTATTCGATATAAGAATCTAAAGCAAAATCCATATTTTCTTTAACCTTTGATGATTCTGGGTCTAGGGTCACATTAAAGAAAATCCTCCTCCTATAATGATAGCTATCATTTTCTGAGTGGCAGCTAAATACTAGACACCTGATTTGCCTCCAGTCCCTCTGACCCCTTACACAAGTCAGGAGTCCTTACTACCATGTTCAGGAAAACTGACGCCTGGAAATCCGTCACTTGGTAAGTGGTAGAGCTGGGATTTGATTGCAGATCTGTCCAAATCCTAGACACGTTTCTCTGGCTGTCTCACTAATGGGGTTTTCCATCTTTGATGACACATTTCTAGATTTGTCCAGCATTGTTTTCTAAGAATATTATGAGACATGTCTTATATTGAAATCTTAGGAGCGGGAATTTCAAAAAAGCAATCTATTATGTGCACACTAGGACCTGATCAATCACTATCTTTGTAATAAAGTGTGTGTTTTGGCTCACAGAAGTCTAAATCTTTATCTGGTAAAATGCACTAACCATTTGTATAAAAGGACTCAACTGAGGCTTTAATTTATATAATGATTGTAATTTGTGCAGTATAACAAATCTCATAAAATAAGGCTTTATTAGTAAATATAATACTCAAATTTGACAGGATCAAATATGTATCCACTAACAAACTGATGATGTTTCTAAGAAAGCACAGTAAATAGTCAGTTAAACATCCATTATGCTCCTGGTAAGGACTCTAGCTAGAAATGTGAATTTCCTATAGACACTGGAGAAAAAACAGCAATACAGTCCATACAAACATCATGATACAACTGAGCATTTAATACAGTTGAAAAAACCTGTAGGAAGTGAGTGTGTCCCTGGAAATATCCATTTGCTGACTGTCTTATAGAATTTCCTTTACCATTTGATTTCTCATTTGTCATGGAGTCTGGCAGGGCAGTAAGATCTGTAAAGAAGTAAGGTTCTGTCCATGCAGGGGACAGAGATGATGGCCGAGGATTCTTTTGGTGTTTAATTATTTACATCTGTCACATTTGCTTGTCAAATTTCTTTGAAAGGCCCGAGCTCCTTGCTTCCAAAGAAACAGCGGCTACTGGGCCTTGATTTGGAGACATTAATCTGGGGGGATGGAGAAGATTATTTCCTTTCTTTGTTTGGAGATTCGAACAAACTTCCTGTGCATTCATCCCACATGGAGGAAGATGAAAGCAGACACCTCTCTGTGATTCTTGAAGAAGTTGGCTAGTTTACAACCAGGTACACATTCTGTTTGAATAGTTGACCATTTTCTGCTGAGGTGAAACCATAGGTCAGTAGGAAATAGCACTCTGGACTGTTATTGGATCCATGTATTTATCAAAAACACTAAGAAATTTCCCAAAATACAACTGTCCGTGTTCTGAGCAAATAGAAGCAACTGATTCAACTTAGTGGGGAACCGAATAAGGAATGCAAATTCTTCCAAGACTTGAGAGAAAACAGAGCTGCACATTCCATACAGATTGTCAGCTCAATTACTCAGGGGCCTTTTGTTGTTAGGGAATCATCCAGACGGCCCTATTTTATTTTCTTCTATGAGCCTTTTGAGTTAAAGACAAGAGAAAAATGAATTTTTGCTCAGGGATCCATCTTTGTGTTTGTCAGTGTCCACAAAAAAGAATCAATCAAGAAGAAAGTTGGTGTTAGGACAGAAAGAAGACAGCTGGCTTAGCTGGCTGTTTTCCTAACCTGACCACACTTACTGTAAAAAAAGCTGATAATAAAGGCAGGTTGACCCAGGGTGTTCGAGATCTGGAGGAAGCAGGTAGACAGAGTTGATTGTCCAGTTCTCCTAGGCATGTTTCCTAAAACCAATCACTCAGGCCAATTAATCAATAAAGGAGAATATCTAAGTGTTTTCTCAATTCCCTGAAACCCCTCTCTCAAAATCAGTACCTACCATACTAAGTGACTAAGAAAAAAGTGTATAAAACCTTTTGAATACTTCTGAATCCAATTGCAGTGTGTGTGTGTGTGTCTGTGTGTCTGTGTGTCTGTGTGTGTACAGATGCACAGGCCTGTGTGTGTATATGGAGGACAAAGGTCAACAATCTACCTTATTTCTTGAGACAGGGTCTCATTGGCCTGGAACTCAGGCAGGCTAGGCTGGGTGGACAGTGAGCCAGAGAGATCTGCATGTCTCTCCTTCCCAGTTCTTGGATTATAGATGGGAACCATCACATCTCGCTTTTTTACATGGCTTCTAAGGGGTCAAATTTGGATCCTCAGGTTTGCATCAATCTCTTTACTGATGGAGCATCTGCCAGATCTGTGACTGCTCTGGGGAGATTTGGTCAGGGTGTACCTTAATGTAACATCAGATTTCTTATGCTCATGGTGATTAAGGATAACCTTTTGATCATGCTGTGTTCAAAATCCCCCTTTCAAGGGGCTGTGATTACACAGATATCAGGGCCACCTGAAGTTGTGCTACAGCTCTCTAACACTGCTATTTTACTTCTTGAAGTACCTTTTTCTTGGTATATTCTCTTTGTATAGTATGTTTACTGTGTTTTCAGTCTCTGCTTTCACTCCCGGTGCTTGTTAATCCTGTCCTTGTAGTGTTCTTTCAGCATCCACATGCTGGTTTAATCTTCCTTTAACTCTTGTCAACAAACAAATATTGTTCCAATTTTTCCTTTTCTTCTTTTCCTATTTGTGTCAAGTCCAGGTCAGTTCTTTTTTTATTTTTCTTCTAATTGAAAATTATAGTTTCTGTATTCTGGGTGTGCCAAAAATTGTGAATAAATTTTACAGTGTTTCAGAGCTGTAATTTCATTTTATATTCCTGTGAAATTCATAACATTTCTCCTGGGATACACTTGAATTCATTGGAAATAGTCTGAGCCTCCATCTAATGTTTTTTAGGTGGAAGCAATGTGTAGTCTAGGACCCGCATTTCAAAGTCCTATTGAGCACACACTCCCTATATCCAAGCCCTACTGAGTACACCCCAATATCCAAGGCCTACTGAGCACACACCCATTACCAAGTCCTACTGAGCACACCCCCTATATTTAAGCCCTACTGAGAACACCACCATATCCAAGTCCTACTGAGCACACGCCCTCTATCCAAGCCCTACTGAGCACATCCCCATATCCAAGCCCTACTGAGCACATCCCCTATCCAAGCCCTACTGAGCACATCCTCATATCCAAGTCCTACTGAGCACACTGTCATATCGAAATACTACTGAGCACACCCCCTATATCTAAGCCATACTGAGTACTCCCCCATATCTAAGTCCTACTGAGTACACCCCCTATATCTAAGCACTACTGAGAACACCCTGTATATCCAAGCACTACTGAGCATACCCCCATATCTGAGTCCTACTGAGCATAGCCCCACATCCCAGCCCTACTGAGCACAACCCTGTATCCATGGCCTACTAAGCACACCCCCATATCCAAGTCCTATGGAACACAGCCCCATATCCAAGCCCTACTGAGCACACCACCATTTCCAAGTCCTACTGAGCACAACCCCTATATCCAGGTCCTACTGAGCACACCCCTCATGTCCAAGTCCTACCGAGCACACCCCCTATATCTAAGCCCAACTGAGCACACCCCCATATCCAAGCCCTAATGAGCACATCCCCATATCCAAGCCATACTTAGCACATTCCCATATCCAAGCCCTACTGAGCCCACCCTCATATCTAAGTCCTACTGAGCACACCCCCATATCCAGTGCCTACTGAGCATACCCCAGTATGCAAGCCCTACTTAGCATGCCCCCATATCCAAGCAAAACTGAGCTCTCCCCCATATCCAAACCCTACTGAGCATACCCCCTATTGAAGCCCTACTGAACACACCCCAGTATCCAAGCCCTACTTAGCACACCCCCATATCCAAGCCCTACCCGGGCTTCTTGATGCCTCGGGAGTGGTCAGACAGTATTAAGAAGGCCTCCTTTCGTCCCATCCTCCATCTCTACTCCTTGTTTGTTTTCTGTTGCTGTGATAAAACACTGACCAAAAGCAACTTTGGATGAAAGGATTGATTATGCTTATACGTGTAGTCCATGACTGAGGGACGTCAGGACAGGAACTCAGGGTGTTGAAAGCTGGAACCAAGGGGGACCATCTTCTTCCTGGCTCACCCACAGGCTTACACTTAGCTGGCTTTCTTCTAGAGCACAGGACCATCTGCCCAGGGGCTAGTGCTGCCCACAGTATGCAACACTGGGTATTAGTTAAGAATGAAGACCATCCCCCACGGACATAGCCACAGTGTGGTCTGGTTGAGGCTATCCCTCAGTTGAGGCTTTCCCCTCAGATGACTCCAGGCTGTGTCAAGTTGACAATTCAAGCTAGCAACAACAATTCCCAAGCAGTTTCTGCATTGTGAGGTCTAGAGTTAGAATTGTATTAAGCTTTAGACTGATGTGGGTCTCGCACAATGGCCCATGAATAATAAGCACATGAATATCTTCCTCTAAAATGAACAGCAAGCTCCTCTGAGGAGTCGGATTCAGACTGAGCCCATTGTTTCTTCCCGTGGATGAATTGGAACCTGGTGGCAGAGGGGGGAGAATTCACCTCCCTACCACATTCAGGATCGCTCACTAAGCCTTTTAGGAATGAAGGCTTTTCTCTGTGGCATGAATGTTCTAAACAAGTTCCCTAAGTCTTGCACAGTCCTAAAGACCTGAGTCTGGATGCTACTTTCCTTTTTCACCAGACTGTACTGTCCCCATTACCCCAATTACAAATACAGATACCAGTTTATGTAGAGAATGCTATATGCAGGTTGGAGAGATTGAAATCCTAAAGACAGTGACAGAAAACCTCAGCATAACAGGACCTTGGAAGCATCTGGTCAGCATGACACCATCAAGGAGAAGCCAGCAGCCACATAGATCAGTGCTTACATAACCAGCAACCACATAGATCAGTGCTTACATAACCAGCAACCACATAGATTAGTGCTTACATAAGGGAATGTGATTTTTCTAGTGCATAGCTTGGTGTCTGCCAGTGTGTGGCAAGGCTACAGACAAGATGATTGGCACATCAGGCCATACTCTAAGCCAATCACAAATCAGAAGCAGAAGTCTCAAGACACTTTTGTACAGGTAATGCCAAGGCTTGCGGGGAAGAGGAACGATAACTACTGCGGCCTTTGTGGCAGCTGGTTAACAGCTGCCTCTGGATTTCTACAGATTGTGTGAAGTGTTTTTCCTATAGCCTTTGGTCTCATATCAAACACCAGGCAAGCAAAGTCCCCTGATACTGGGAATGTCTTATTTCCTTCCAGACAAGCAAAATTTTCATATTACGCTAAGATTTTTGAGCAGCAGCTACAAATATTCACTTAATGGAATGATAACAACTACAAATACTTAATGTAATGATAACACACACAGGTCTGTGCTCTCCCAGTCTTCACCTGTGTGAAAACAAAAGTCAGAGTCTTACTGTGGGAAAAGAAAGAAAATCTGAAAAGCAAAACATGTTTTCTATAAAAAAATTACAAATGGGCTGGAGAGACAGCTCAGTGTTTAAGAGCATTAACTACTCTTGCAGAGGACACATGTTCAGTTCCGAGCACCTACATGGTGGATCACAACTGCCTGTAACTCCAATTCCAAGAGTTCTGATGCCTTCTGACCTCCACGGGCTCCCGCATGCCTATGATACACATAACGTCATGTAGGTAAACATACATACATACACATAAAATAAATCTTTAAAAAATTACGTAGAGAAAATGTAAAGATCCTACAGAGAATTCAGTAACAGCGAGCTGAGGACGATGATGTAGACTCCCAGGGATTTGGAAGAAAAGATGTTACATCGACAGCTTAATTAGAGCCATAATAACACACAAAAGAGAAGAAATGGTCATGTACATCCAGGAGCAAATCTCTCTGAAGCAGTCGCTCCCACACGCTGGTGTGTGTGACATGAGACCACTGTTTTGAAGGGAACTTGGTGCTGAAAGCAAGAGCATCCACAAGCTTGTCCTTGGTTCTCACGCTGCCCCCCGGAGGACCTGGTACCTACAGACCCAGTTCAGTCCTGGGAGACACTCAAAGCAGCTGCCAGTTTGAAATTAGTAGCTCAGAAGCTGAGCAGTTAGAGATTTGGGGAGAATCATACAATAAAAAATAGCATTTGGAGCCAGGCATGGTGTCCCACGGCTTTAATCCCAGCACTGGGGAGCCAGAGATAGGCAGATCTTTGTGAGTTCCAGGCCAGCCTGGTCTACATAGTGAGTTCTAGGACAGCTGGGGCTACACAGAGACCCTATCTCTAAAAGACAGGAAAAAAAAAGCATTTGGGATGTGACAAGGAGGGCCACCCTCTGGTTTGCAGTTAGAACTTCAGAGTAGCGAAGTAAGACTATGTTCAAAGTAGACCTGCCTAGTGTCAAACCACTTCAAACTCCGTTTCAAGCATAGTGATGTGAGCTTTTCTCTTTCAACTTATATGTCTAACAGTAGCAGAAAATATATTCTCTCTTGACTGGTAAAACACTATACAACACCTTAAATGATCTTTTCAGGTTTTCATTAATATTAGAAACTAAATCACCACAACATGCACAGCAACAAATAAACACAACAAATGAAAGTTGACCAAACAAAGGTCAAAAATGGATACCAGAAACAAGCTTAGGAGATGCCATATTGTGGGTTTCTTAGAAGGATTTCTAATACTCATTGAATAAATTACAGGAAGAATTTTTTGACAAATTAAGAATTTTAGCCCAGATTGGCACACTAGAAGTAAAAGAATCAAAAGCAAAAAAGTTCAAAGCAAACAAGTGAGGGTCACGAGGCTTGGCAGCCAGCCAGGGCGCCATCTTGGCCGGCTTGACCGCGCCCGCTTCCCACAGTCTCTGCATCAAATAAGTCATTCTGCCTTCTCCACTCATCTCAAAACAGCTAACACAGGACTGAACAAAGAAGGGAGTTAGGCAGCAAAATCACACAGTATGATGCAGTGTACACTGAAATTGTTTGTCATAGGCCCGGGACAGATGGCTGGACCAACACAACAGTGGAAAGCCTCTCAATACTCAGAGCCTTGTTGCCTAGCAGGAAAGCATTAAAAATCCGTGGGTTAGATTTTGGGAGGTGTCACAAACATAACTAAGAAAGTTAGCTCTCTCTCATACATGCACAGCCCCTTCTTTATTTTTCAAAATTATCTTATTTTGATATTTGAATATTTGAAGTATGTAATTGCTAATATTTTTCCAGTGCTTTCTAAGTAATATTTTTAGAGAATTTCATGCAAACAATGCATTTGAGCATATATTGACCCCATTTACCCCCTACTCTTCATGAACCCCCATATCTGTGCACCTCCCAATTTCACATCCTCTGTTTTCTTTTTCACATAGCAATGAGTCCACCTGGTGCCACTCCTATGTGAATGGCTGTGCGTGTGACTGGAGCATGGACAACCTACCAGTGATCAAATCCCCTAAAGAAAAGTGGCTTCCCCTCCTCCAGCAACTGTTGGCTGCCAATAGCGCCTCATAGGAATGGGACCACTGGAGGCCTTCCCCATCCATGCTGGAACTTTGACCTTAGTTAGTATAGTTCAACTTAGAAGGTTTTCAACTCTACAATGGTGCAACACACAGTTAACAGAAAGTGCCCTTGGAATTTTGACCTTTTCCTGGCCAGCAGTGGGCTTGCTGTGTGCCCAGTGGTGCAAGGTGCAGCTTCATGCAGCCCTGCTACTGTGGAGGCAAACAGTGAGCTCTACAGGGTGGTGTGGGGTTCAGTAGGGTGGAGGTCTGCTGGATGTGTTTTTAGTTTACATTTCCAACTTACAAGGGACTGTTGGGGGTAAGCCCATCAGAAGTTGAGGTTCTGTGGATACAGACAGATAGGTAGGTAGATAGATAAATGATTGATAGATAATAGACAATGGAACAGAGAGATGGTAGATGACTGATACATGACAGAGGTAGAAAAAGATAGATGACAGGTATGTAGATGATAGATAGATAGATGATGATAGTTAGATGATAGGTAAATGATAGATGGTGGAAAATAGATGACAAAATACACAAATTAAGGATGTGAAAACCAAATTTTTGAAACACTTAGAGGAAAATGTGACAAAAGTAGAGAACTAGTTTTTATCTAGGACACAAAAAGCAGCACACGATTAGGGGAGCCCTGTTTGCAATCATAGTAGCTGAGTGAAGCAACAGATGGAGACCTGGGGAGCAAAGGAAAGGGACTTGGGGAATTTTACAGATTATGTAATGCTTAGAATCCATAACAAAGGTGAGGTTTAGAGGAATAGAAAATAAATCAAGCATAGAATAATATGCAAATCAACAATTGTAAATCACCTCATCTTGGTTTAGGGTAGATTTTTGCTGAAATTATTCTTTTAAAATTTGTATTTTAGAAGTCAGAGAGATGGTTCAGATAGGTAAAACATTTCCTATGCAAACACGAGGACTAAAGTTCTGATCCCTAGAAACCGCGTAAAAGCTGATTAGACATGGCAGCTGCCTGTAATCCCAGTGAGATCCCCAGGACCAGCCAGCCTGCTGGACTAGATGAATTCACAAGCTCTGGGTTTAGCAAGAGACCCTGCCTTGACATACAAGGTGGACAGGGACAGAGGAAGGTAGCCAGCATCAACCCCAGGGTGACACACATGCACTCATCAGCACCTTGCACCTCACACATGTGTGCACCCACACACATGTGAATGCACGAACACATACACAAATGCCATATACACATACATAGACATGAAAACATTTTTAGTTTTCCTGAATTTTGTTTGAGTTTGGAGCTATAGTAAGAAATTATAAAGGAACAGAGCTAAGGAGCAATAGAGGGATGCAAATGTGTTTTGTCAAGAGTTGATACATAAGCACCATGGGTTATTGTTATTGGTCAAGATACATTACATTTTTATGATGCTATTCCTAACACCACAGTGGTTTCATGACCTCCTAGTGGGTTGCACATAACACTCATGAAAAAAGCAGACATGTGAATGAATAACCCTGAAACAGACTATGTTCTCAACATAAACTAGAAGTAAAACTCCACCGTTGGTAGGCATGGATAGTGTCACGTCAAAATTCTTTTAAATTCACAGTGGTTATTGATCCTCACGTCACTTTGCTGGAAATGAAGTATGTGGTTTAACTTTTTCCTGATCTCCTTTTAAAATCTATTTCATTTTATGTGTCTGTGTGTGTCTGCATGCACACACATGTGTGCCTGATGCCCACAGAAGCCAGAAGAGGGTGTCAGATCCCCTAGAACGGGAATTATGGGTGGTTGTGAGCCAACCGATGTAGGTGCTGGGAACTGAACCCAAGTCCTCTTCAGGAGCAGTCAGCACTCAATGACTGAGTCATCTCTTCAGCCTCTTGATTGCCATTTGCCTGTTTCATGTCACAATGGTTTATATTGGATAGTGGGAAACTGAGAAAATCCCAATCATATCATTTTCCCATGACACCCTGACACCTAAGCACATTTCAGGTTTTCTTTGTTTTATGTGAAATGGTGAGGTTCTGATAAAGATCGGAACTGAGGTCTAGGCATGTTTGTTAGTTTTAACATACATGATTTGTAGACCATGTCCACGAGAGTACATAGCTTAACATTTATTATTCAAGGTTTTGCTTTTAATTTCTCTTTTGAGACAGTCTGTGTAGCCCTGGCTAGCTTGGAACGTGCCACAGACACTAGGGTGACTTGAACTTGCCCTTCTCCTGCCTCTGTACCCCAAGTGCTGAGATTACAGGCATGCATCACATTACGTTTTTAATGTGAGCCCAGACATTTCTATCCAGATCACCTAACCTTCTATACCTTTTGTTTTCTAGATCTCTTGGAGATATTAAAATAGCTGAGATGAATATCAAGGGATTATTTGTGAGACTTGTTAACTCGTCCACTGACAAAGAAATGGAGATTGGAGATCACATTCTCCTGCAGAATGTGGGTGGACATCCAGTTTCCTCGTACCGTTTCCTCCCCAACATCACAATGCAGACCAATTCCATGGTGAAGGTGAGTATGATCTGGAAACACCATGAGCTGAGAAGAGGGTGACATGGAAATATTTTGAGCTGGAATACCAGGAAGGAGCTGTGAATACCAGGAGATGGGAATAGCGTGGGCTGGGAATACTGTGAACTAGGAATATCATGAGCCAAGAGTACCATGAGTTGGGAATACCTTGGGCTGTGAGCATCATGGGCTGACAATAAGGTAAGTAGGGAATACCAGGAGCTGTGAATACCTTGAGCTATGACCACATTGAGCTGTAAAATACCTTGAGTTTTGAATACTTGAGCTCTGAATACCTTGAGCTGGGAACACCTTGGCCTGGGAATGCCTTGGCTGTGAATGCTTTAGGCTGTGAATGCCTTAGGGCTGGGAATGCCTTGAGCTGGGAATATCTTGAGTTGGGAAAACCAGGATATGGAAATACCATGAGCTGGAAATATCATGAACTAGGAATATCATGAGCCAGGAGTACCGTGAGTTGGGAATACCTTGGGCTGCAAGCATCGTGGGGTGACAATAAGGTGAGTTGGGACTACCAGGAGCTGTAAATACAGGACCTGGGAATACCAAAAATCTCAATATAACTTCACTAGGAACATTGGGAGCCAAGATTAAGGTGAGTTCGAAAGAACACAGTGGGCTGAGCATGTGGTGAATTGAAAATCCCTAATGTGAGCTGTGATAACCAGAAGGTGGGAATGCTGTGAGCTGGGAATACTAGGAACTGGTGACACCTTGAGCTGAGAATA
>NW_008350130.1:18294-22215 GCF_000622305.1 Nannospalax galili | reverse complement strand
GAATACCTTGGGCTGTGAGCATCATGGGCTGACAATAAGATAAGTTGGGAATACCAGGAGCTGTAATACATTGAGATATGAATGCCTTAAGCTCTAAATACCTTGAGGTGTGAATACTTGAGCTGAGAATGCCTTGAGCTGTAAATAGCCTGAGCTGTAAATACCTTGAGCTGGAATGCCTTGAATTGTGAATACCAGGAGCTGGGAATGCCTTAAGCTGTGAATACCTTGAGCTGGGAATACCCTGAGCTGGAATTCCTTGAATTGTGAATACCAGGAACTGGGAATGCCTTGAGGTGTGAATACATGAGGTGGGAATGCCTTCAGCTGAAAATAGCTTGAGCTGTAAATACCTTGAGCTGTAAATACCTTGAGCTGGCCTGCCTTGAAATGTGAATATCAGGAACTGTAATGCCTTGAGCTGTGAATACTTGAACTGAGAATGCGTGAGCTGTGAATACTGGAGCTGTGAATACATTGAGCTGGGAATACTTGAGCTGGGAATACTTGAGCTGTGAATACTTTGAGCTGTGAGTACCTTGAGCCATGAATACTTTGAGCTGTGAATACCTTTGGCTGGGCATGCCTTGAGCAGAAAATCCCTTGAGCTGTAAATAAATTGAGCTATGAATACCTTGAGCTGTGAACACCTTGAGCTGTGAGAACCTTGAGATGGGAATACCAGGAGCTAAGAAGAGAGTGAGCTGTAAATACCTTGAGCTGGAATGCCTTGAATTGTGAATACCAGGAACAGGGAATGCCTTGAGCAGTGAATACTTGAGCTGTGAATACTTGAGCTGAGAATGCCGTGAGCTGTGAACACCTATAGCTGTGAGAAACTTGTGACAGGGCTATCAAGAGCTGAGAAAAACTTGAGATTTAAATACCTTGAGCTAGAATGCCTTCAGTTGTCAATACCAGGAACTGGGATGCCTTGAGCTGTGAATACTTTGAATTGTGAATACCTTGAGATGTGAACACACTGAGCTGGGTATTTCTTGAGCTGTGAATACCTTGAGCTGTGAGAAAACTGAGCTGGGAATACCTTGAGCTGTGAATACCTTGAGATGGCAATACTGGGACCTGAGAATACCTTGAGCTTTAAATACCTTGAGTTAGTAATACCAGGATATGGAAATATCATGAGCTGGGAATACCATGAAGTAGGAATATTATGAGCCAGGAGTACCATGAGTTGGGAATACTTTGGCTGTGAGCATCATGGGCTGACAATAAGGTAAGTTGGGAATACCAGGAGTGGTGAATACCTTGAGCTGTGAATAACCGAGCTGTCAATACCTTGAGCTTTCAATACCTTGATCTGGAATGCCTTGAACTGTGAAAAGCAGGAACTGGGAATGCTTTGAACTGGGAATGCCTTCAGCTGTGAATACTGGAGCTGTGAACACCTTAAGCTGGGAACAGTAGTAGCTGGGACAACTTGAGCTTCAAATACCTTGAGTTAAGAATACCAGAATACAGAAATACCATGAGCTGGCAATATGTTGAACTAGGAAAATCATGAGCCAGGAGTACCGTGAGTTGGGAATACCTTGGGCTGCAAGCATCGTGGGGTGACAATAAGGTGAGTTGGGACTACCAGGAGCTGTAAATACAGGACCTGGGAATACCAAAAATCTCAATATAACTTCACTAGGAACATTGGGAGCCAAGATTAAGGTGAGTTCGAAAGAACACAGTGGGCTGAGCATGTGGTGAATTGAAAATCCCTAATGTGAGCTGTGATAACCAGAAGGTGGGAATGCTGTGAGCTGGGAATACTAGGAACTGGTGACACCTTGAGCTGAAAATGTGGTGAACTGTGAATATTGTGAGCTTGGAGAACCTTGAGCTGAGAATGAGGTGAGTTGGGAAATCCAGGAGCCTTGAATAGCTTGAGCTAGAAGCTTCAGGAGCTGAGAATAAGGTAAGCTGGGAATAGTGTGAGATGGAAATACCAGACGCTGGGATTAACTTGATCTGAGAATACCTGGAGCTGGAAACACTGTCACCTGGGAAAGGTGAGCTGGGGATACCATGACCCAGGAGTACCCAGAGCTGGGGGTGCCATGAGCTGTGATTTCTCTCAGCCAGAAATATCATGATCTGGAAACTCAATGAGATGTGACTATTTTCAGCTGTTAATACCAGTGCTCAGGAACACTGAGCTGTGAAAAACAGGGTCTTGTATCAAAAGAATCTGAGAATACCAGTAACTGGGAATATTGTGACTTGGGAATACCATGAGCTGCAGCTACCAGGAGCTTGAAACACCAGGAGCTCAGAATACTGGAATCTGGGCATACCGAAAACAGGAATATTATGAGCTGGGAATTCCATGAGGTAGGAACTACACGAGCTGCACATAAGGTGAGTTGGGAATACTCTGAGCTGGGAACAGGTGAGCTGAGAATAAGGGGAGTTGGGAATACTTAACATCAGCTAGAGATAACCAGAAGCTGGGAATACCGTGAGTGTAGAATACACAAAGATAGGAACACCCTGATCTGGGAATAGAAGGTGATGGGAAGACCAGTGTTCAGAATGCCTGGAGCTGGGAATACCATGATCAGGGAATAGCAGGAGCTGTGAATACCTTGAACCTGGAATACCTTGAGATGGGAACATTGTGAGATGAGAGTTATGAGGGAACACCATGGACTAGGATACCATGAGCTTAGATATCAAGAGCTGGAAGGAGCACAGCAGGAGCCAGAAAAACCAAGATCTGGGATTATGTGAGCAGAGCTAGGACCAGGAGCTGGGAATGCAAGAGCTAGGAATACCATGAACTAGAAATAACAGGATCCGGTGACACCAAGAGCAGGGAGTAGCAGGAGCTGGGCACACCAGGACCTCAGTGTACCAGGAGCTGGGGCACACCAGGACCTCAGTGTACCAGGAGCTGGGCGCACCAGGAGCTCAGTGTACCAGGAGCTGGGTGCACCAGGAGCTGGAAACTCCCAGAGTCAGGAATACAATGAGCTGTGAATAACATGAGTTGGAAATTCATCGATGTGATTATCTTGACCTGGAGTGTCATGAGCAGAGAATTAGGTGATATGCAGACCAGGAGCTGGGAAGCCCATGCGCTGGAATACCATTAGATCTGAGTGCCATGAGATGTGGATAAGAAGAGTTTGAAATGCAGTGGGTTGGGAACATTGTGAGCTGAGAATAAAGTGTTATGAATCCCTAATGTGAGCTGGGAAAACCAGAGCTGGGAATGACATGACTGGGAACATCGTGAGCTGGAAATGCCAACCCAGTGAGCTGGGAATATTATGAACCAGGAATCAGACCTGGGAAAAACCATGAGCGGGGAATGTCATGAGCTGGGAATACTTTGAAAATACCAGCAGCTAAGAATAGGAGGAGCTGGGAACACCAGGAACTAGAAACATCGTGAGCTGGAAATGACAGTATCAGAGAGAATTATGAGCTGGAAATGCCTTGAGCAGAGAACTTCCTGAGTTGAGACTAAGGTGAGTTGGGAATTCCAAGCACTGAGAATACCGTGTGCAGGGAATATTATTATCTGGAAACAGCATGAGTTAGGAATGTCGTGAGCTTAGAATACCAAGAGATAGAATTACCCGGAGCTGGGAATACTGGGAGCTGGAAATACTGGGAGCTGGGAGTGTCATGAGATAGGATTATCAACAGCTGGAAACAACAGGAGGTAGGAATACTAGTGTTGCACCTCATCCACTTGACCCCAAAAAGACCACCAAAGACCCAACACACCAAAATGCAAAAGCAAAGGTTTATGGTTTATTCAGGCTTAAGCTTGGGCTCTCAGACCTCACCAAGTCAACGGATCCATGCTGAGAGCCCAGAGTAAGGGAGAGTGGAGCCTTTTATAGGTTTTAGACAAAGGGGGTGGATACCGAAGATACATTTTGGTTGGTTCAAGGAGCC
>NW_008350130.1:16008-16802 GCF_000622305.1 Nannospalax galili | reverse complement strand
GAAGGAGGGGGAGGAATAGGATCTTCCCTTGAGGACTCAAGAGCCTGAGTTGTTGGCACAGGAGTATAGGTTTGGGCAGTGGGAGGTCTGGGGAGCTGGAAGCTGGAGAAGATTTATGAGAATCATCTGGGGGGGGGATTTAGGACTCAGTTGGGTCCCAGTGCATGGATGACCGGTCGGAGTAGGAGTTGAACAGTAAAGAGGGCCCCAGGGTCTCTCCCTGCAATGTATAGCCATAGGCCCTATGTGTGTCCTACATCCCACCCCATAGACTGTTTTCCTTTCTCAGTGAACCGAATTATGAGGGGGTTGCACTGTGGTTGGGTGCAGGGCCCCCCCATACCTCCTCCAGTGGTCCTTCCCCATCCCAGGGTGGTAGATCTGGGGGCCCTTTGTAGGGTTATTAGATCCCCGGTTGATGACACTTTCCACCAGTTTGTGCCAGTGGTCTCACAGCCCCAGTCAGCCCAATAATAATCCCCAGGTGCCCCACATTTGTTCTTAACTTGTCTGCTGCATCCATGGTCTGGACAAACTGAGATGGCGAGGTTTCACGTGCGTGATCTGGGGCCGGGGTCTCGGTAGCCGGAGGGAGGAAAGTGGGTCTGGTCGTGAAGTTCCCATTCTCCTTCAAAGATATCACAGAGGTCAACCCAAAGGTCTGGGTACCAAGTGTTGGGAGAGGCTGTCTTGGAGGTAGAGTTGATGACTGTCCCCGTGGCGGGGTTGGTGATTACCCAAGTTAAGTTTTGGGGCATATAGGGATTTATGTTACTTGCAGGAAAGGTGCCATC
>NW_008350130.1:13624-14494 GCF_000622305.1 Nannospalax galili | reverse complement strand
TTGGCAGTGGCTCGGCCCAAATGACTCTCGAGGTGGTTGTGACCGCTCCCCCAGCATGCCTTTTACCATTTCTGATGAAGTTGCTTCCATTCGTGTACCAGGTTTCTTCGGTGTCAGGCAAAGGAACATCTTTCAGGTCATGTCTGATGCAATGCACCTGTGCCAGAATTTCAGTACAGTCATGGAGTGGGTCCCCGAGATTGGGATCTGGCAACAGCGTGGCTGGGTTCAGGGCCGTTGGTACCTGGAAGGTGATCCTGGGCGGATTTAGGAGCAGAGCCTGATAATGAGTTAATCGGGCATTGCTCAACCATTGATGGGGGGTTGCTTGAGCACCCCTTCGAGGGCACGAGGGGTTGCCACAAGCAGGTCTTGTCCCAGGGTTAACTTGTTAGCATCCTTAACCAGCAGGGCCACTGCTGCTATAATTCGCAGGCAGGGGGGACCATCCAGCTGATACAGGGTCTAATTTCTTTGATAGGTATGCAATAGATCTTTTCCAGGGGCCTACTCTCTAGGTGAGGACCCCTTTCGCAATACCTTTACGTTCATCCACATATAGACAGAAAGGTTTACTTATGTCTGGTAGTCCTAGGGCAGGGGCCTCTAAGAGCTTGCCTTTCCTACATCCAGTTGAAGTCCTGTCCTTCTTCGGTAGCCTCATATAGGGGTTTTGCAATTTCGGTGAACCCCAAAATCCAGAGGCGGCAGAACCCCGTGGTACCCAGGAATTCCCTCACCTGTTTTCTGGAGGTTGGCACAAGTATCTTTAGCACAGTCTCTTTGCGGGCCTTAGTCAACCACCGCTGCCCCTCCTTGAGGATGTACCCTAGGTAAGTCACTTCTTGCAGACATATCTGAGCTATTTTG
>NW_008350130.1:2164-13200 GCF_000622305.1 Nannospalax galili | reverse complement strand
GTTTCTGCCCAGGCTTGGGGAAATTTTTGGAGCCAATCTGATATATCAGGATTTGGTTGGATTGGCTACTGATGGAGTCTATATTCCTCAATCAGGTCATTGCTGACTAGAACCTGAACCGGTGCCCTGTTGTGAAGCAGGGTGGCTCCTTTAGCTGTGAAGTGGATCTGTGCCCTCATTTTTGACAGCAAATCTCTGCCCAGAAGTAGGTAGGGACATTCTGGGATTACTGGAAATGAGTGGGGTACCCGGCCCTTCCCTAAATCTACTGTTCTTCGGGTAGCCCATGAATAGGGCTTTGTTCCTGTTGCCCCCTGTACCCATGTAGTTCTGGAGGACACTGGCCCTCTTGGCTCCAATAAAACCGAATTCTGGGCACCAGTATCCACCATAAACTCAATTGGTTTCCATGCTGAGAGCCCGGAGTAAGGGAGTGGAGCCTTTTATAGGTTTTAGACAAAGAGAGTAGGGGGATACCGAAGATACATTTTGGTTGGTTCAAGGAGGCCACGCGCACCAACATAATTTTAAACTGATTGGATGTGTATAAGATGCAGCCTGGAAGTTTCTTATTGGTAGGTGCTATTCTCAGAGCTGTGGAATGTGCTGACTCTTATCTGTGGGGCCAGGAGTCTCTGTTTTTACCTTATAGGGCAGTTTTCATGCCCGGGCTTGCTTAATCTATAGTTTCCTGGAAGTGGGGGGAGGGGGGGAATAGGAGGCGGGGGTCAGGGCATGCTAGGGCATGTCTAGTCATGTCTAAAGCAGCAGCCAAGCATTTTACAGAAGCTAAAAGAGCAATTAGTGGGGGTCTGGAGGGATTGGGGGATAGCGGGTGAATGAAGAGGGTCTCAGGGTCCTACACAATGAGCTGTGAATAACGCAAGTTGGAAATTCATCGATGTGATTATCTTGACCTGGAGTGTCATGAGCAGAGAAATAGGTGATATGCAGACCAGGAGCTGAGAAGCCTGTTAGCTGGGATACCATTAGATCTGAGTGCCGTAAGATGTGGATAAGAAGAGTTGGAAATGCAGTGGGCTGGGAACATTGTGAGCTGAGAATAAGGTGTTAGAAATCCCTAATGTGAGCTGGGAAAACCAGAGCTGGGAATGACATGACTGGGAACAGCGTGAGCTGGAAATGCCATGAGCTGAGAACCCAGTGAGCTGGGAATATTATGAACCAGGAATCAGACCTGGGAAAAACCATGAACTGGGAATGTCATGATCTGGGAATGTTATGAGCTGGGAATACTTTGAAAATACCAGCAGCTATGAATAGGAGGAGCTGGGAATACCAGGAGCTAGAAACATCGTGAGCTGGAAATGACAGCATCAGAGAGAATAATGAGATGGAAATACCTTGAGCAGAGAATTTCCTGAGACTAAGGTGAGTTGGGAATTCCATGCACTGAGAACACCGTGTGCAGGGAACATTATTATCTGGAAGCAGCATGAGCTAGGAATGTCATGAGCTTAGAATACTAAGAGATAGGATTACCAGGAGCTGGGAATACTGGGAGCTAGGAGTGTCATGAGATAGGATTATCAAAAGTTGGAAATAACAGGAGGTAGGAATACTAGGATCTGAGAATACCACGAGTCATAAGAAGCTTGACTTGGTAATACCAGGAGCTCTGAATACTTAGAGCTGGAAATGCTATGTTCTAGGATTGCCATGAGCTGGGAACACCAGGAGCTCTGAATACTGAGAGCTGGAATGCCATGTTCTAGGATTGTGATGAGCTGGGAATGCCATTAGCTGGGTGTAGCAGGAGCTGGAGATACTCTGAGCTCAAACACCCAGGAGCTGAAGACACTAGGAGCTCAGAATACTGGGATCTGGGCATACCAAGAACAGGAATATCATGAGCTGGGAATTCCGTGAGGTAGAAACAACACAAGCTGCACTTAAGGTGAGTCGGGAATACTCTGATCTGGGAACAGGTGAGCTAAGAATAAGGGGAGGTGGGAATACTTAACATCAGCTAGAGATAACCAGAAGCTGGGAATACCGTGAGCTTAGACTAGCAAGTGATGGGAATGCCAGGAGTTCAGCACACCTGGGAATGATTCGATCAGGGAATACCAGGAGCTAGGAATATCATGAGATTAGAACATTATGAGTTGATAATATAGTGAGTTGGGAATACCATGAGAAAATACAATGAGCTGGGTATATTATGAGCTGGGAATACCTTGGGATGGGATAACCAGGATCTGGGAATATTGTGAGCTGGAAATACCAAGAGCTGGGAATGCCATGAGCTATGAATATTTTAAACTTTGAATACCAGAGCTCAGGGATACTTTGAGCTGTGAATAACAAGAGCTCAGAATACCAGGAACTGGGAATATAGTGAGCTGGAAATGCTGTGAGCAGGGAATATCGTGAACTGGTATTCCAGTTCAGAATACTGGGATCCAGGAATGCCAGGAGCAGGAATAGCATGAACTGAGACTATCATGAGTTGCAGATAAGGAGAGTTGGTAATATGGCCAGCTGGGAACACCCTACGCTGGCACTGGGAACACCCTGAGCTGAGAATAAGGTGAGCTGGGAATACTTAGCATCAGCTGAGATATCTGGGAGCTGGGAATGCTGTGAGGTTAGAATACAGAGAGGTGGGAATGCCAGGAGTTCAGAATACCAGGAGCTGGGAACATCGTGAGTTGAGAGTAAGGTGGGTTGGGAATAAATACCTGGAGCTGGGGGTATCATGAGCTGGGAATACCAGGAGAGTAGAATACCAAAATGCAGGAATATTGCGAGATGGGAATAGCAGGACATGGGAAAACCAGGACTGGCAGCATCAGAGCTGGAAATACCAGGACCTGGGAATGTGAGCTGGACATATTGGGAGCTGGGAATGCCATGATCTAGGAATACTGGGATCAGGAAAATCACGATATAGGAATGTCATGAACTATAAATAAGGCGAGTTAGGAATAGCATGGGTTGGGAACATGGTGAGCTGAGAATACTTAACATCAGCTGAGATGTCCAGAGCTAGGAATACTGTGAGTTTTGAATACAAAGAGATCAGAATGCCCTGAGCTGGGAATAGTGGGAGATGAGACTACCAGGAGCTGGGTGCATGAGGAGTTGGACGCAGCAGGAGCTGGAAACTCCCAGAGCCAGGAATACAATGAGCTGTGAATAAGGTGACTTGGGAATTCATGCCTCTGATTATCTTGGCCTGGAGCATCGTGAGCAGGTAATTAGGTGATATGTGGACCAGGAGCTGGGAAGCCTGTGAGCTGGAATACCGTTGTATCTGAGTGCTGTGAGATGTGGATAAGGAGAGTCAGAAATGCAGTGACCTGGGAACATCGTGAGCTGGGAAAGCCGTGAGCTGGGAAAGCTGTGAGCTGGGAATGCTGTGACCTGGGAATGTCATGAGCTGGGAATACATAAGATGGGAACACCAGGAGCTGAGAACACTGGAATTGGGAATACGTGGAGCTTGGAATACCTGGAGCTGGAAATAACCAGGAGTTAAGAGTATCCTGAGCAGAGAACAAGGTGGGTTGGGAATACCATGTGTTGTGAATGACATGTGCTAGTAATACCATGAGCTGTGAATGCCTTGAGCTAGGAATCTCATGAGGTAGGAATACCAGGAGCTGAGATTGTTTAGAAGTAGGGATGCCATGAATTAGGAATATCATGCACTGGGAACACCAGATTTCAGAATCCTGGATCATGGGAATACCAGGAGCTGGGAGTACCTTGAACTAGGAACATCATAAACAGAATAAGGTGAGTTGGGAATTCTATGAGCCATGATTACCTTGACCTGAGAGCATCATGAGTGGAGAATTAGGTGACAGGAGAATACCAGCAGCTCGGAATACCAGGACCTCAGAATACTGCGACAGGGGAATATCATGAGCTGGGAACATCGTGACTTGAGAATAAGGTGAGTTGGGAATACCATGCACCAGGAAGTCTGCATTTCGTGAATAACTCCAGAATACGGTGAGTTGAGAATACCTCACATCAGCCGAGATATTGAGGAGATGGGGATGCCATGAACTGGAACCTTGAGCTGGGAATACAGTGAGTCAGGAATACTTTGAGCTGGGAGGATAAAGTGAGCTGAGAATCCTGTGGTCTGGGGATACCAGGAGCTTGGAAGAAGGTGAACTGGGAATACCAGGAGCTGAGTTCGCAGAGGAAAAGCTCCCCTCCCTGGCTGTGGCTTCACATAAGTACTCTTGTGGCCACCCGATCTCCCCACTAAGTGTGAGTCATG
Source organism: Nannospalax galili (assembly GCF_000622305.1). NCBI lineage: Eukaryota > Metazoa > Chordata > Mammalia > Rodentia > Spalacidae > Nannospalax > Nannospalax galili. The sequence continues at coordinate 8,939 of NW_008350130.1, read as the reverse complement.
CTGCTTCATGGTGTGGGTGTAAATCTGAATCCACACTTGAATCTCCCCACCTTCAGTTTAGTATGCAATGTATTTTGCTTTATCGTCCATCTATTATAAACTAATAAAACATTCTTTTTTTCCCCTCTTGTTTTTTGAGATGGTTTCCTGTAGCCCCAGCTGTCCTAAAACTCTCTGTGTAGACCAGACTGGCCTCAAACTCCCAAATATCTGCCTGCCTCTGCCTCCCAAGTGCTGGGATTAAAGGCCTGCACTACCATAACCAGCTGTAAGAAAACATTCTTAAAACACAAAGGATTGTTTTGCTCAGAAAACAGGTACCAAGTGGATGCTCTGTTCTCTTGTGTTCCCCTTTCAACCAGCAGTGTCCAATCCATGGCTAGAGGTTGAGAGAGCAAATAAACATTTATTTTTTGATGTTATTTCTATTTTATGTGTATGAGTATATTGCCTACATGTGTGTAAGTGCACCTGTCTTGCAATGCCTGCAGAGGCCAGAAGAGGGTGTCAGATACCTGGAAGTGGAGCTCCAGACAGCTCTTGACCACTTTGTGGGTGCTGGGAACTGAACCCAGGTCCTCTGCAAGAGCAGCCAGTGCTCTTAACCACTGAGGCATCTCTCCAGCCTCAAACATGCATTTATTTTGGGTAATGTTAATACAAGAGTTTATCATCTACAAAGTTCACATTCGAGAACAATGTAATCAAGTTTTTAAAAACTATCATGTTTTAAGTAGTTTATGATTTGGAGTTGGCTGTAGCCAAAGCTATCCTCAATCACCTGCAGCCCACAGACTGGGTCGGATAGCTGTTTAAACCATGTTCAGTCCCTGTTTGATGTGACAGTATAGTTTAAAATGTCATCTGAAGCCAGGCTTAGGAGCACACATACCTTTATAGTGACAGGTACTCAGGAGACAGAGGCAGAAGGATCACTTGAGCCCAAGAATTCAAGCCCAGCCCAGGTAAATAGAGTGAGATCCTCCCCACCCCTCTTTAATGGCACTGAACCCCTGTCTGTTTGGAAAGATGAATCTCAATAACGCTATGATGTTTATAAATCTATGTTGACCCCCCAATGGTGTTTGCCAACAACAGCTGCTTTTACAAAGGTGTGGGCTGCAGCCTCAGATGCGAAGCCACAGCTACCAACAGACTTCGTTTGGGAAGAGCAAAGCAGATTCTGGTGGAGTCCAGACTGGACAAGCATCCTATGCAAACCGAACAGCAAGGTACATATCTGGTCCTCAACAACTGTAAATGGAGCTGCCGGCCCACCTCTTTGCCTCATCTTCTATCAGCTCTCTTGGCTAGTGTTCTCTTCTGAAAACTTTGGCTATCTGGACACCACAATTCCAGCTAAAACAATAGCACTCGCTCGGTGTGCTAGCCACTGGCCAACAGGAATTGTCATGCCCTATGTCTGAATGTTACTGCAGATCTCAGAATCAAGGGCAGAGGTTTGTTTTTTTTTATTCTTTGGGGGTTTGAGGAGACAGGGTCTCCCTCTAGCCCAAGTTTACCTGGAACTCACTCTGTAGACCAGGCTGCCCTCCATCTCACAGAGATCCACCTACCTCCGCCTCCTGAGTGCTAGGATTAAAAGCTTGCACCATCGTGCATTGCTCAGGTTTTATTTCTGAAGCTATCTGGAAGCACAGGGTAAGGAAAGCCCTGCACACAACACAGCCTTCTCTGGTCGCCTGTGCATCCCAAAATATTTGCTGAAATTCTTATCTAATCTTTAGGCCAAACTAAGCACTGGGAATTTAATACAAAGACTTGATTTCCCGTAGATCCTTTCCGTGAAGGTGGTGTTGAAAGTAAAGAAGGAAACTCCTGACTCCATGCCTCTCCCCTGCAAAAATCAAAGCCAAAGCCCTCTTTGAAGGTCAAGAAGCCTGTGCTGAGAAAATGCTCAGTATCAAAAGACGTACCTCCACTCATTTTTCCTGTACGAAGCCCCCCGGGACAGTGCTATGGCCCACATGTCCTTGGAAGAGCCATCATTTCCACCCTTGCCAAGTTCCCCAAACAAGGACAATGCTGCAGCCTACTAGGAACATCAAAGCCAAGCATCAGAAAGCTGTGGGAAAGCTCAACAGAGAGGGAATCTCTCTCTCTCTCTCTCTCTCTCTCTCTCTCTCTCTCTCTCTTTCCTCTTTTTTCCTGGAGCTGAGGACTGAACCCAGGGCCTTGCGCTTGCTAGGCAAGTGCTCTGCTAATGAGCTAAATCCACAATCCCTTCTTTCTCTTTTATAGAGGTGTGGGGTGACTCTTTCTGTAGAACAGGCTGGGATATTTTCAGAGAGAGAGAGGGAGAGAGTTGGTGTCACATGTGTGCAGGTGCCTGCAAAGATCCCCTGGAGCAGGACTTACAGGTTGTTGTGAGCTGCTTGATGTAAGTCCTGGGAACTGAACTCATGTCCTCATGAAGAACGGCAGGCAGGCTTACCTGCTTAGCCATCTCTCTAGCCTCATGGCTGGAATAACTTATTAAGTGCTATTTGATGCCTTTCTCTGACCATCTCTGTCATTTGGCAGGGAGGACCTGCCCGGGGTGTAATCAAGTAGCCTGCCCTCAGCTTTCCATGTCTTTATTGGACCAACCTGAATTTTATAAGACTTCTGATAGTTTTCACTGGCTGGAAAAATAAGAATAAGTAATCTGAGTTACTTAGTTTCCTGAGACATCATCAGAAGAACTCAGATGAGGACTGTGAAGGTGGGATGGTAAAATGCCCTCCATCCCTGCAGGCTCATGTTGTGAACACCCATCTCCCAGCTGCTGGTGCTGTTTGGGAAGTTGTGAGCCTTTATGAAGTGGAGTCCCACTGGAGGAGTGGGGTCACTGGGGCTAGGTCCTTGGGGCACACGGTGGCTGGCTCCTCCCTGTCATGTCTCCTAGGCATACTCGCTGCCACCATGGAGCCACTCCATCATGTCTTCCCTTCTGTAATGAACTAAAATCCCCTGAAACCATGAGGCACAATAAATCCTTCCTTACCGCCATTAATGCCTGTCATATAACTGCCCCTTCAAACCACATGTTCTTGTTTCTGCCTCCCACTTTACATATTGGAACTGCCTAAGTTAGGTTCACAATTTCAGAGGATTTAAGTCCAAAGTTGCTTGGCCCCATGCACTTGGCCAAAAAAGTCATGGCAGCAGAATCCTGTGATGAGAACTGCTTGCATCACGGGGAACAGGAAGCAGAGAGAACTTTCAGGAGGGCACTGAGATAGCCCAAGAAACATATTCCTATTTTCTACAGCCAGGTAACACTTGTGAAAGTTTCAACAACCTCTCAAATAACACCATCAAATGGTGACCAAGTGTTCAAACCACGTGTCTGGGTAATATTTCAGGCTCAAGCCATACCATTAACTGCTACCTATTCAAACCTCATCTCAAACTTCCCACCCACCACCAGCCCTTGGGTCACATCCCATTGGAAGAACCCAACTATGTTCAAGCCATAAGCATTATTTCATTCAACTAGAAGATATTTCTGTTAAGATGAAAAGTGATGTCAGCTTAAAATACAGTTCTTAAAAAAAAAAAAGTGGAATTCACCTTGATTCCCTTTTCAGTTAAACTAGACCACACACTCTGCAATTTCAAGAAAGATGTTCCTTGAAAATCCCACTCCTCTTGACATGCTGGGTGAAACAGACAGACGCAAGATTTCAGCAGGATCCAGCTAGATGCTCCATTTGTGTGTAAAAGACAGTGCGTATCTTGGGGAGAAATCACGGCCAGCCCTTCTCTGCCCAGCACAGCAAAATGATCAACAATGCTCTCCCCAGATCTCAGTAGTACTTCTGTTCTACAAAGAAGCAAAGCGCACATTACATTACGGATCCTTTTTAAAAGAAACATAAATATAAAGAATGACTTAGATTACCCTTGAACCATCTTGTTCCTAACATCATCCTAGTTGATAGTCAATACAGCTGCAGGTTTTTGTGGTGAGATACAAAGGGATTTAGGGCTTGGCCTGCATCGGTTCTGTAGGTAACTGTTGTCATAATTCCTCCTCGGTAAAATGTGAGATTGTATATTATAATTGCTAAAACACTGTGAGTCTGTGGACTTTGAAACAGGACGAGATGCTGTCCATCAGTCACAATGATGTGTAGGATTTGTGGCCTTCAGCTTCTACATGTTCAACGCCTGGCAGTGTCCCTGTCCCTTACTTTCCATTTAAAATCTAGACATGGAACAGAGCCCTCCTGTGTAGTAGGAGCCTGTGGAAGAGCTGTTTGAAAGAAATTCATGGCAGAATTAGTATATGACCTAGAAGTGGCTCTTTTTGGGCATATACCCAAAGGAGATGTATAGGAGAAATAAGTCTAGAGATTGAATGGGCATCGGTGAGAACTTCAATGATGCAAATGGCATTGAATACAGGATTTTCTAAAGTTAATTTTAGTTGTTCTTATGACAGAAAAAGTAACTGTGTGAAATGATATTTTCTTCATCATGATTTTGTATTTATATATATATACATATATATATGGATGTATATTAATTACCATTATGTTGGAAACATAAAAAATAATAGTTTGTTTGAGACAGGGCCTTCCCTGTAGCCCCAGCTGGCCTGGAACTCACTATCTAGACCAGGCTGGCCTTGAACTCACAGACATCCACCTGCCTCTGCTTAAGCCAGATGTGGTGGCTCATACCTTTAATCTCAGGATTCTGGAGGTGGAACCAAGAGCTCACCATGAGTTAGTTCAAGAACATCCTGGGCAACACAGTGAGTTCCAGACCAGTCTGAACTGCAGAGTGAGAGCCGGTCTCAAAAAACCCAAATAAAACTCAGACCAAAAATAAATGCATTATATTTCAATAAGCCTATGACAGTAAGACATACAACTTGGTAGGTATTTTATACTGGGAATCGTTTTCATGTCCTTAGCCTATCACCTGGTATATTCCGATTCACTGGAACAAACTTGGGAGAAGTTAGAGGCTGACATTGAATTCGAGAGATGTTCAGTCACCGTCCCATCACTACAAAGCCATATGTTTTGGTGGACGACATCTGTGACTTCCATAAGTAGAGAAGGACAAGGTCTGCCAAAGAAAGAGTCCCCTAAGTGTCAGATAGAAGTGGTCCAGCCTTCACTCACAAAGTAAAGGATGCTTTGTTTTGCTTGGTGGTTGAGGACCCGCTGTCTCCGCACGCATCCTCAGTAACTGAGCATGTGGGAATGAGTGGGTGGCAGGTGTATGACACATAATCCATAACCATGGCTCCCATATAAAAAGCATGTGCCATAGACTCAGCAGATATGAGCCTACAGGCTGTGCTGGCATCTGTGATATGGAATCATGAGATGCTCTGGGCTCCTTCACTTTTCCTTAGCACTGTTTGAGGCAAGGCTGTTTCAGAGAGGTAAATAGGTGACATTTTTGCCACATCCTTAGCTGTGTTCAGGTGATGACAGATGCATACTGTCATCAGCTAGCTGGGGACAGGCATGCAGAATTAAGCTCATTTGTAGGCAAATGCTTTGCTATGATAAATGCTGGCCTAGTTTGTTATTCGGTTGCTGTGATAAGACACCAGAATCAACATGTGGAAGGAAAGGGTTTATTTCATCTTATAGTCACAGTCCATCATCAAGGGAAACCAGGGCAGGAGCTCGAGGCAGGAGACTGTGGAGGAACATGCTCACTGGCTTGCACCCTCTGGCCTGCTCAGCTACATTTCTTATATAGCCCAGGATGACCAGCCTAGGGATGGCACCAACCACAGTGGGCTGGACCCTCCCTCCCACATCAGTTAGCAAAGATGACAGTGCCTGACAGACATGGCCCTAGCCCAATCTGGCGGCAGAAATTCCTCATGTGACATTCTTCCTCCCCAGGTATGTCTAGATTTGGGTCAAGTTGACAAAGAACTATGAGAATGCACTGCCTGTAAGGTCTAGCAAAGCTGTTCTCTGTTGGTTTTTGAAACTGGCTTTCTATTTGAATATTAATGTCACCACATAAAGTGCCTTTAGGATTCAAGTTGGTCTTTTTCCTACAGGGAAATGGAAATCCCGCCAACCATTTTCTCCAACTCCAGCCCTTGGTGTCGCAGTCCCTACACCCCTCCACATCCACATCCTTTCTGTTCTCTGATTGAACCGTACTACTCAGACGTTTCCAAGAGCAGCTTGAGGCCACGGCTCAAGTCTCAACCAACCAATCCTGACGCAGCCACAGGTAAGCCAAAAGCAGACATGGGTATTCTAGAAGAGATTAAGGAATGGTGTGAGTTTGTGTGTGTGTGTGTGTGTGTGTGTGTGTGTGTGTACATGCACACACATGCTAAGTATTTAAAACTACTCACATCCACAGCAGGTCTGTGACAGCTCTTTACCCTGTGACAAGAACCTGAGGGAAACACTTGAAGGAGGAGATGCTTTGCCTCATGGTTTCTGTGGCTTTCTATCTCGTGGGAGCAACTCTATACATGGAAGAATGGGTGGTGGAGGAAAACTGTTCATCTCGAGGCAGCCAGGAGGCAGAATGGAGCAGTGTCAGGAAGTGGCCAGGGTAAGATGCAGCCATAAGGCCCCTCCAGTGACCCAGTGACTGGCCTCTTTCATTCAGACCCCCGCTGTATACAGTTCCACCATCTCCCATAGTCTATTCAGATTTTTTAATCCATCAGTGGATTCATTCATTAATGAAGACAGACCCCTCCTGATCCAGTCACATCCCAAAAATCTCACCTCTGAACACTGCTTGTACTGGGAACTGAGCCTTCAAT
>NW_008350130.1:0-1086 GCF_000622305.1 Nannospalax galili | reverse complement strand
TTTAAAAGTAACTACAGAGTGACTTTGAAACACCAAATACCTTGCTAAAAAGAAAAAAAAAGTGCTTCCTTCAATAGTTCTATAACTGCATTTTACCTTTCTTGGTTTAATTCACCATTACCATCCCCCAGAAAATTGACTTTAAAACTGATAATACAGCAAATTACCATTCCACTCTGTCCACGACTGGCCCAATCCTGCCCTGATGAGTCCTCTGGGCTTTACATATTACTGGCTCTTCATCACAGACAGCTCATTGTTACATGGTTGTGATGAAACTGCACATGGGTGATGATGACACTGATCAGATAGCCTGCAGACAGGGTAACTGTCTATCAGAAGACCACCTTGTGGCTCAGTAAGAATTTAGAATATTAGGAATAGTAGGTCCAGATAGCTTATCAAAGGGAATCTTAACAAACAGAAGCAATATAGGCTGGGACATCCAAGTTTAAGTCAAACTGACAGGACCAGTATAGTATGGTCACCAACTTGAGCAATAGTTCCTTAAGGAGTTACATATATTCAAGAAGTCACACTCACTAAACACAAACTTCCCCATCTGAGAACCTCTGTTACATTTGCCAAAAGGTATCCTGCGAACTCTATAGTAACCTGTAACTTCCGTAAGATTTATGGAGATCTCTAATGGAGTTTTCTCTAAGAATTTCTGAACTCATTGTCTTCTGTCAGTTTGACTTTTATTTGCATTTAAAAAATCCATTGGAGGGAGGGGAGAAAATTAAGTAAAATTTAAATTTAAAAAATAATAAAAGTCCATGAAATAAAATAAGCAAATAAACAGACAAAACATCAGGGTGCCTTCTATCATGCGAGTGAAGATTTTCATTTTATTTACTAAGATATAATCAAAACATTGAGCCCTGTATTAACTCTTTTACTTAAACTGAAGATTGAACAAAAAAGTGAAAAGAGATGCAGCCTAAACAAAGGAGTAAAGCTTGCTAAGTGGCCATAAATATGAATAAAATGAACTGTTAATACTTTATTTTACCTGAGTGTGGCACTTCCTTAAACTTATCAGACATTCAGTGATCACTGAAGTTGTAGAAAATTCCAGTTTTG
>NW_008350129.1:0-228 GCF_000622305.1 Nannospalax galili | reverse complement strand
ATTTTTATTCTATGTGTGTCAGTGTATTGTCTGCATGTGTGTAAGTATACCCATATTGTACAATGCCTGTAAAGGTCAGAAGAAGGTGTCGGATCCCCTGGAACTGGAGTTATGGATGATTATTAGCTGAAAATCAAACCTGGGTCCTCTGCAAGAGCAGCCAGTGCTCTTAACTATTGAGTCATCCTTCAGCCCGAGCTATCCAAATTCTTGACATGACTTTTTAGC
>NW_008350128.1:22373-26522 GCF_000622305.1 Nannospalax galili | reverse complement strand
TGTAGATGGGAGGAAAAAGGATTTCTTGGTATTCATTACAATTCATGGACAAACTTGCCAGATTTGGGCCACCTTTGTGCCTGCTTAATAAGAACAAAAGGAGAGCATACAGAGACAATTGAAAAATGTGTTTATTTCTTGGAGAGAAAGATGGGATAATTATATTTATAAGTCCCATACATGGAAGGATTTCATGAGAGCTACAGGATTAGAATGGGATACTGATACTGCTTGGGGTTTGTGACAGTATAACGAACAGGGAAAAACAAAAAGTGGATATAAAGCAACAGTATTGTGAATCACCTTGATTTCAAATAGAAATAGTAATGATTACAGAGCTAATATTGAAGGCAGATATTGGTTTGAGGTCATCTCACTGCGTAATCACAGAACACAAACTTTAAAAGTCTCTAATGGGAACTCACCAAGATGAAAAACAGAAACTTTCTGGTTAACATTAGCTGATGCTTTTAAAGATAATAGCATACCTTGGCAATGTATTTTTATCGACCTGAGATTCGCTTTTGTTTCTGAAATCAAGAATCTTAGAAAATGGTTAACAGCAGAACAACGGCTTATTGATGCAATCATGTAACTTTGCAGTACTTAATTTGAAACCTGCATCTGCAAAAATACACTCAGATCTTCACCAAACTGCCGTGTGTTTGTCATTCGCCGAATCCTTGTCCACTATTTCGGGGACCCTGCTCCCCTCGGACTGAACTGCTCCGGTCTGTGTTGGTCCGTCGCAATTTGTAAAGCTAATCCTTACTGTAAACCTAAATCTATCCCTTAACTTACCCCTAGCCAAAATTCTAACTGTAACCCTAACCATAACTCAAACTCTAATAATAATCCAAAATATATGCTGTAGGCCAAAATTAACCATAACCAAAACCTTAACACTAAATCTTGCCCCAACCCTAAGCCTAACCCGAAAACTAAGCATAACCCTATATGTAGCCCTCTAATAAAACAACCCCTAAACCAAACCTTAAACCTAACCCTCAATCTACAACCTAAGGCCAAGGCTAAACCTAATCCTATCAAGAACTCTAGCCCTAAACCTAACCCTAATTTACCCTAAAACTATCTCTACCCTAGAAGCCTAACCCGAAAACTAAGCATAACCCTATATGTAGCCCTCTAATAAAACAACCCCTAAACCAAACCTTAAACCTAACCCTCAATCTACAACCTAAGGCCAAGGCTAAACCTAATCCTATCAAGAACTCTAGCCCTAAACCTAACCCTAATTTACCCTAAAACTATCTCTACCCTAGCATTAAACTTTGACCTAATCCTAAGCCTAACCAAGCCATATACATAAACCTAAACCTAAACCTACCCTTAACACTAACGCTAATCTTAATCTTAAAACTGCCAATAGACTGAATCCTGATCATAGTTCTACTTTAACCCTATTCCAAAGCCCAAACCTAAACTTAACCCAAGAACAAATCCTAACCCTAACTCTAACTAACCCTAGCCCTAACACTAACCCTAAACCTAACCGTAACCCTATCGCTAACGGTAACTCAAACACTACCAGAAAACCTAATGTGCTTTCTTTGGGAAAGTAAGCACTTAGTACAGATGTGACACACATTTTTCTGAGTAGCCTGACTGAACTGGATGCCACAGTCCTTTTATAAAGAGCTCATAAAGACCTTTGTGAAATGAGAAATGCCACTGTTCTTTCGTTTTAACTACAGTAACAACCTATACCAGACCCTAATCCTAACACTAACATTAACCCTCACCCTAACGCTAACCCTAACTCTCACCTTAACCTAATCGAAACCCTAACCCTAAACCTAACGCTAACAGAAGCCCTAACAATAACCCTAACCCTAAAACTAACCCTAACACTATCCCTAAGTCTAACCCTAACACTAACCCTAACCCTCACCTTAATGCTAACCCTAAATCTGACCATAACCTAATCCAAATCCTAACCCTTCAATAACCCTCAACTTAACCCTACCCCAAACACTCGTCCTTACATAATCCAAACCCTAACCCTAACCATAACCTAACCCTAACCCTAAGGCTAACCCTACACCGATCACTAACCGTAACCCTAACCCTAACCCTAACTCTAAACCTATGGCTAACTCTAACTCAAATCCTACAAGAAAACGTACTGTGCATTTTGTGGAAAAGCAAGCACTTAGTAATAGATGTGACACATAATTTTCTTAAGCACCCTGACTTACATTGATGCCAGTCCTGTTACATACAACTCATAAAGACTTGTCTTAAATGAGAAATGCTACTGTTCTTTGTTTTTAACTACAGGAAGTATCTATTCCTAACCCTAACCCTAACTCTCACGCTAACCTAATCCGTTTCTAACCATGACCCTAACACTAACAGTAAACCTAACGCTAAATCTGACCCTCACTTTAACTCTAACACTAACTCTCACCCGAACTTGATCCTAACCCAAACCCTAACCCTAACCCTAACCGTAAACCTAAACCCTAACCCTAAACCAAAGCCTAACCCTATCCCTAAGCCTAACACTATCGCCTAACCCCTAACCCCTAACCCTAACTGTAACCCTAAACATAACCCTAACCCTAACTCTAACCCTAAACACTAAACCTAATCCTAAACTTAAACCTAAGCCTCACCCTAAATATAGTGCTAGCCCTAAACCTAACCTTAAACCTACCCATATAACTAACAGTAATTCTAAACCTAAATCTGGACCTAAACCTAACCCCAACCCTAAACCTCACTGAGGCCCTAACCATAAACTAACCCTAACCATAAAACTAAATGTATCTCTAAACTTAACCTTAGTCCTAAACTCAAACCTAGCTCAAACCTATCAAAACCCTAACACTAACCATAAATATGTACCCTAAAACCAAACCTTAACATTAAACCTTTCCCTAACCCTAAGGATTACTGTAAAACTAAGCTTAAACCTACACATAAACCTAGACCAAAACCTAACCCCTAAATCTAACGCTAATCCCAAACTTCAATATATAACATAGGTTCAATCCTAACCCTAGTCCTATCCAGAAAACTAGCATGAAACTCAACCCTAATCATAATCCTAAAACAAATACTCTACCTAACCTTAACGATAACCTACTATTAAACTTTGACTTAATCTTAACTCTAACCTACCCCTAACTCTAAACGTGAACCTAACCCTAGAACCAATCCTTACCATAATCCTAATCATAATCCAATCTTCCCCGAGTCTTAAACATAGCCCTAATCCTAAACCTAACCATAACCCTAACCATAGTACTAGTTCTAAACGTAAGCATAACCCTAGCCTTACCACTAACCATAATAATGCTAGACCTAACTCTAACCCTAAACCTCAAGTTAACCCTCATATTAATAGTTAACATTGACCTTATCCTAAACTATCCCTAGGCCTAACCATAAACCTAACCAGAAATCTAGCCCTATCCTTAACTCTAATCCAAACACTCAAAGTATCCCTAGATGAAAACCAAACAGTAGCCTGAACATAATCCATATCTTAATCCTAAAACTATCCCTTCTCCTAATCCTAACCCTACCCATAAACCTGACCATAAACATAGCCACAACCTAATGAGAATCCTAAGACTTTTCAAGCCATAACCCTCAAGATAACACTACCCTTCATTCTAAACCTAAACCTCTCCCTAACACTAAACCAAACATTAACTCTAGCCAAACCTCTAACACGAATACTAACCCTAAATGTAGCCCTAGCCATAAAACTAAACCTAAAGCTAACTCTAAGCCTAAATTTGGGCTCAGGGTTAGGTCTAGGATTAGGTTTAGGCTTAGGGATGTGCTTAGGTTTAGGTCTAGGCATAGGTATGGGGTTAGGATGATTGTTAGACTAATATCTAACAGTAAAACTAGCCCTATCCCTAAACATACACATAGCCCTAATCCTAATCATAAACCTAACCCGAATTGTAACCAAAACCATAATACTAACCCTAATTATATTTTCTAGAACCAAACCTAACATTAACCAAAGTTTTAACCATAAACCTTGCCCTAACCCTACACTAACCCTCACCCTAAATCTACCCCTAACTGTAACCTGAACCCTAACCCTCAATATATAACCTAGACACAAACCTAACTGTAACTCTATCCAGAACCCTAGCCCTAAAC
>NW_008350128.1:20832-21550 GCF_000622305.1 Nannospalax galili | reverse complement strand
CTACCCAACGCTAACCTTAACCCTAAACCTAATCCTAAACCTAAACTTAACCCTAAACTAAATCCTAACAGCAATCCTAACTATAATACTCACTGTAAATCTAACCCTAAACCGAATCATAATAGCCCTAAAAGCAATACTAGTGCTACCATTATTCCTAACGCTAAACACAATTCTAGACATAATCCTTACCTAAACTAAACCTAATCCTAACCATAACCCTAAATATAATCATAGACAAATTCCTAACATTAAACCTACCCTAAAAATAATTCTAACCTTACTCCTCATCCTAACTTTAACTCTAAGTAACCCTAAGCTTAGCACTAACCATAACTGAAATCCTAACTCTTATCCTAACTATTATCCTAACCCTGACTCTGACGCTAAACCTGAATCTAAACCTAATCCTACACTTAGCCAGAACCTTAATCCTACAACTAACCCTAACGCTAATCCTAATCCCTAATTATAATACTAAATCCTAATCCTAACCTTAAGCCTAACTTTAATGTTAAGCTTTGCCCTAAACCTATCTCTAACACTATGGAGAGCCATAAAATTATCCCTAGCCCCAACATTAAATATAACCCTAAGCCTAATCTTTAACCTAAACCTAACACTAACCCTAAACCTGACCCTAACTGTAACCCTTGCCCTAAACTTAACACTATCCCTGACACCAACACTAAACCTAACCCTAACCCTAATCTGAACT
>NW_008350128.1:14561-20444 GCF_000622305.1 Nannospalax galili | reverse complement strand
ATTTAGCACAAAATATAATCCTAATGCTTAAACAAACTATAACACTAAACGTACCCTAGACCTAGCCCTAAGCCAAGCAAGATCCCTAACCCTAACCCTAAACCTAACCCTAACCATAACATTAAACATAACCCTACTCTGAACATTCACCTTAATCCTACATTTAAGCCTAACCATACACATAACCCTAGCACTAACCAAACGTCTAACCCTAACCCTAACCAGAGCCTTAACCCCAACACTAATCCAAAACCTAAGTCTTACCCTAACCCTATCCCTAACCTAACACAAATCCTAACACTTAACCTAACACTTAACCTAACCCTTACACTAACCCTTACTCTAAACTTAGCCCTAACCGTAAAGCTAAACCCTAAACCTAAACCCTACAAGTAACCCTAATCATTACCCTAACCCTAAACATCACCCTAGAACCAATCCTAAACAGAACTCTCTTGTTAACGCTAACAGTAACCCTAGCCCTAACCCTAAACTTGACCCTAACTCTAGCGTTAAACCTAACCGTAAACAAAATCTTAACACTAACACTAGACATAAGACTATCTCTAACCCAATATTAACCTCCGACCTAAGCCTAGCCCTTATGGTAGTCCTAGCCATAAATCTAACGTTAAAACAATCCCTAAACATAACTCAAATCCTGTCATAACCCGAACCCTAAATTGTGCTGTAGTCCTAGCCATAAATTGAATGTTAACTCTTGTTGTAACCTTAACTCTAATCCTAAACCTAAACACAACCCTAGCCCTAAACCTAAACCTAATCCTCCACATAAACTTAGCACTAAAAGTACCTCTCATCCTAAACCTAACCCTTATATTGCCCTATCCCTAAACATGACCCTAATCCTTCCCAAAAATCTAACCATAACTGTATTCCTGTAACTGCATCTAACAATAAAAATAACCCTAACCCTAGCCATAGGCCTAATCCTAACCATAAATGTAACCCAAACCTAAATTTAACCATAAACATAATCCATCCCTAATACTAACCCTAAACCTACCCTAAATCTAACATTAAACCAACCCTAACCATAGCCCTAATCCTAAACCTAGCCATACTCCTAATTGGAGCCATAATCTGACCTCTAAACTGAACCCCAAAACTTACCTAATTCTAATGGTACTTCTAACCCTGTTACCCTAACCATAACCTTAAGATTAAACTATAACTAAACCTCACCCTTACTGTAATATTAAACTTTGATGTAACCCTAACCCTACTCCTAGCATAAATATAACACTAAGCCTAGCGCTAATCCTAAACCTAACGCTAAATTTATCCCTAAACCTAATCCTGGAGCGAATCCTAAACCTAACAAAAATCATAATCTTAACACTTAACCTGACCTCACCCCTAAATACAACACTAGCCCTAACCCTAATCCTAACCCTATCCCTAATGCTAACTCTAATCATAACCCTAAACCTAACCCTAATCACAAGGCTATCCATAATCCTAACCCTATCTGTAACCCTAACCCTATCCCTAACTCTAACCCTAACCCTAACCTAAACATAGCCTTAGTCCTAACCCTAACCCTAAGTCTAGCACTAAACCTGACCCTAACTGTAATTCTAACCCTAAACATACCCCTCACCCTAAACCTAACCATGACCCTAGCCCCGTGTCTCCTACTCAGCACTACCCTAGCACTAACCCTATCTCAAATCCTAATCCTAACCCTAGGCCTACCCTAACCATAATCAATATCCTAAATCCAACCCTAGAAATAACCCTAAACCTAACCCTAGTATTACATTTTTCCTAACTTTAACCCTGACTTTAGACCTAACCTTAATCTAACCCTAAATCTATCCTATTAACATAATCCTAGACCCAACACTAACCCTAACACTAATCGAGACCCTACACATAATCCTAACCCAAGGCCTAAACCTAAACCATAACCCTAATCCGAAACCTGATGCTAGACGTAACTGCGCTCCTAACACTAAACCTAAAAATAACTGTGCCCTACCTCTAATCCCAATCCTAACCCTAAGTGTAATCACAACCATAGCCCCAGCCCTAGGCCTAAACCTAACCCTAAAATTACACATATACCTAACCTTAAGTATAACCCTAATATTCAACATTGACCTAAACCTAACTCTAACACTAGTCCTAGGCATAAACCAAACCCTAACCACAGCCCTAAACAAACCTGAACCCTAAGCCTAAATCTAAACCTTAACCTAACGCTAGCCCCCAAAATCACCCTAATCTAGTCATAATCATAATCCTAAATTTTACCTAATGTTAACCCTAAACATAACCCTAGAAATAACCCTAAACCTAAACCTAAACCTAGACCTAATCCTAAACTAGGTCCTAGGCCTAAAGCTAACCTTAAGCCTAGCCTTAACCCTAACCCTAACAAAAACGCCAATCCTCACCTAATCGAATCCTGCACTGACCCAAACCCTAGCCCTAAACCTAAACATAACCCAACCTTAATCCCTACATTATCCCTCACCAAAACCCTACTCCTAAACTTAACCCTACCTGAACCCTAACCCTAAACATACATGTAACCCTAGCTCTAACCCTACCTATAACACTAACCTTAACCCTAGACCTAACACTAAACCTAACAGTAATCCTAGCCCTACTCATAACCTTAATCATAACAATTAACCTAACCTTCACAACAAATGTAACTTTGGCCCTGATCCTAACCATAACCCTAATCCTCACCGTAGTCCTATACCTAAACTTAAACCTAATCCTCAACATAAACCTACTGCCTTAACACTAAACCTAAACTGAACTCTCCCTAACCTTAACCCTAATATTTACTCTAAAACAAAACATAACCCTAAACATAACCATATCTCTAAAGAAAACCTCACACTAACCATAAGTGTAGCCCTTGACTTTAGCCTAACTCTAACCTGATACTAACTGTTGACCTCCCCCTAGTTCTACCACAAGCCCTAGAAATACACCTAGCCCTAATTCAAGCCCTAGCCATAATCATAAACCTAACCCTAACCGTAAGCCAACACCTACAGGTAACCCTAAACCTGTTCATAACACTAATCCTAAATCTAAACCTACCCTAGACCTAAACTTAACCATTACCCTAAATGTAACCCTACTCATAAAACTAAACCTAAATATGTACCATAGAAACAACCTGAAAACTAAACAAAACTATAACCATAAACCGAATCTTAACCATACACATAATTCGAGACCTAACCATAGCTCTAATTCTAACCCAAAACCTAACCCTAACCCTAGCCCTATCCCTCAGCCTTAAACTAATCCTAGCCCTAACCATAAGCCTAATCCTAACTCAGAACCTACCCCAACCCTAAACACAACCTAAACTTAACCCTAATCCTAACACTAACCCTAGCCCTAACCCAAAACACTAACCTAGCACTAACCCTAAACATCACCCTCTCCCTAACCCTAACACTAACCATAAACCTAATCCTAACATTTAACAAATACCAAACATTAACATAACATTAACCCTATCACTAACCCCAACCCTAGCACTAACCCTAACACTACCCAAGCTTAACCCTAATCTAACCCTAACTCCAAACATAACCCTAGCCCCAAACCTGAACATAGCCCTAACTGCAATGTTAATCCTTTCCCTAAATATCACCTTAACCTTGAATCTAACTCTCGACTTAGTACTAACCCTAACAGTGGTGGTTTGCATGAAAATGTCCCCTATAGGTTCTAAGTATTTGGAAATTTTTTCCAAAGATGATGGCGCTGTTTGGGAAGTTTTAGAAGCATGTCACTGGGGGTGGGCTTAGAGAGTACTTAAGCACTTCCAGATCTCCAGTTGTTCTCTTGCTTCCTGTGACTGCACGATGATGTGAGAGCTTAGCTTCTGCTACTACTGGTCCAGCCACCTCCAGCCACCATGGCTCCCTGGCATGACGGACTGTAATTCCCCTGGAATTGTAGGCTCAAATAAACTCTTCTATCTATAAATTGCTCTGGTCAATGTGTCTATCCCAGAAACAGAAAAGTGACAAGTACAGTAATTGGTACCAGGAGTGGGGTTTTGACTGTGAAGAACATGAACATGTGGCGTTTTGGAAAACTGTGGAACACTTTGGAAGTTTGGCCTTGGAAAATCCTTGATTGCTGTAAGCAAGAATAAAAGGCCATTCTAGTAGGGGATTGGAAGAAAGTGGTGCTGAGAACAATGTAGTTCCCAAGGGAAATAAGGACATAAGCAGCACTTGGGATATTTTGGCAAAGCGTTTGGCTGGAGAGTGCACTCGGCCTAAATGATTGCTGGGGCTAAGTTGAAAAGCATTGGACTAATTTGTCTGGTGGAAGAAATTTCAAAATAGCCTAATGTAGAAATGGTGGCATGGCTGTTAATGGTGAATTCTATACAGATTTACAGGGAAAAAGAGAAAATGAGGCAGAAAGAAATAAAGAGTGTACAGGATGGACTGAAAAAGAGCCTTAAGAAGATAAATATTGGAGCCTTGGCATGTGATGGAGAGGACCCCATTGATAAGGAGATTAAAGTGATTAAGGAGGGGCCTAGAGATTCAAACTTGAACAATGGAGAGAGTGCCTCGAGGGCAAGACCACATCCAGTTAAGCCTCCAACTTGTGAAAGAAAAATGCTGCAGGGACCACTGAAGAGAAGAGCTTCTAAAACGGATAAAGCAGCCTGAGTCCATCTCAAACTTTCAGTCAGACTTGGCAATATTGGTCACCTGGTACTGGCTTTAGAGGCATGAAAGATGGAAGAGGGAAGGGGTTGTCAATTCTTCCCCCAAGGTTTCAGAGAACCTTGGAGGCCCAGTAGCATGAAGCAGAGGTTCCCCTGCCTAGAAGAGGCACTGGTTGGCCATTGTGTGAAGCTGTGAAGGTGAAGACTAGTTGGCAATGGAGAACACAAGATGTTTGTGATGTCAGAGCTGTGAGGCATCTGCCAAGAAGACCTGCACACAGGGAGTGGTAGCAGCACAAGAGAGAGATGTGTGCTGCATGCAGCAAAACTAAAGAGGCTAAGCCATCTAAGCCCTTTGGAAGTAAAGTCCCAGAATTTGGATGTGGCACTACTGGATTTGGTGTTTGACCTGCTGGTTTTTGGTCTTGTATTGTTCCAGTATTTCCTTACTATTCCTTCATTCATACCCCTTGGAATGGTGATGTGTATTCGGTTCCATGTAATTTCTCTTTTGATTTTATAGAGGCTTACAGTTAAGATATTTACCTAAATCCACTTTGGACTCTGGACTTTTGAATAGTATTGAGACCGATAATGACTATGGGGAATTTGAAAGTTGGACTAAATATATTTTGCATTTTATATGATCATGAGCCTATGGGGGCAAGGGGGTGGAATGTGGTGATTTGAATGAAAATGTCCCCCATAGCCTCCAAGTGTTTGGATATTTTGTCCCTAGATGATGGCGCTGTTTTGGGAGGCTTTAGAAGGTGTGGCTATCCTGGAAGAAGCACGTCACTGGGGTTGGGAGTAGAGAGATTTTAAGGCTTGCCAGACCTCCAGTCATCTCTTGTTTCCTGTGCCTGCATGATGATGTGAGAGCTTCCCTTCTGCTCCTCCAGCTCCAGCCACCTCCAGCCACCGTGCCACCCTGCCATGACAGAATGTAATTCCCCTGGAACTGTAGGCTCAAATAAAATCTTGCTTCTATAAATTGCTTTGGCCAGTGTTTCTATCACAGCAACAGAAGAGTGACTATTACACAGATACACACAGAAAATGGGAAAAACATATGAATAGGAATTTCTAAAAGAAGACATACAGATGGTTAATAGATGAATCAAAAATTACTCAGTATAATTAATAACCATGGAAACGTAAATTAAACCCTATTGAACTATCACTTAATA
>NW_008350128.1:13047-14516 GCF_000622305.1 Nannospalax galili | reverse complement strand
GAGGCACAGATATGCAAAGTTATATTGGCAGCTCATGATTTCATTCTAACTATAGGGATAAAAGTCAAGTATGTGGGCCTTTAGTGCTATTTAGAAAAGTAAGACTATGAAAATAGATGAATATAGCACATAGTGTGCTATGAGGGCTGCTATAAGTACATACCACACCAGAAATGAGATATATCCTTCTTTCCACCATGGTGTCAATCACTTAGTTCAAACAGCAGCCACCATTCTCCATAGAACCACACAAAGACTTTTAAATCTATTTTCAATTAAAAAATGTATATTGTTTATCATATATAACAGGATGTTTTGACATGTGTGTTCATCATAAAATGCCTAAATATATCTGTTAAATGTTTTATGTCATACACTTATAAATTTTGGTTATAAAAGAGAACTCTTTAAACATATTCTCAGAATATTTCAGCTATATAATTCATTATACTGAGTAAAGCCACCGTGCTGTACAATATCCTCCTGCCTATCATATTTTAACCCCTTTAAGCAACATCTTCCAGTTCCCACAACGCCCATCTTCTATTATCCATCATTCCTTTATCTGCCTGCATTAGCTCAACCTTTTAACTTTTTTACAAATAACCAAGATTATGTGATCTCTGCATTTCTCTGCATCACTTTTTAACATAACATAATGTCCCCCATTTTTATATACAGTATGACAAATGAAAGTACTTTCTTCTAAGGTTAACTAGTACTTCATTGTGCATCTATACAATATTTTCTGTAATTATCCATGTATACTTAGATTTATTCTATATCTTAGATACAGTGAAATTGATGTCTTAAATAACTTCAATGTGCAGAAGTCCTTTCCACACACTGATTTCATTTTTAACATTTCCCCAGTAATGAATTTGATGTATATTAGTTGTTCAATTTTTTAATTTTGGAGGATATTCCTTAACTCTATTGTACATTATTTACTGAGGCAGGATCTCTGACAAACTTGGAGCTCTCTAATTCCAGATAATCTAGCTAGCCATCTCACCCAGGGATCGCTTGTCTCTGCCTCCAAAGTGCTGAGATGACAGGTGGCTGCCACGCCTGCCTAGCATTTACGTGAGTTCTGGGATTCCGAACTCTGGGTACTCATGCCTGTACAACAAGTGCTTTATCCACTGAACCATTTTCACAACCCCTCTCTTGGGCTGTTAATGTGCTTTAACATGGTACGTGCCTCTACTCTGACTACTCCCTACAAAGAAAAGTTCTTGAGGTCTCCCAAGGAATCCCAGTCTCTTCTCATCACATAATACCATGGCTCAGATTGGAGGGAAAGCCATGGCACCTTCATCACCACTTCATTATTTGAATTTGCTTTAAGAGGGTATGTTAGTGCTGTAAAGGAAAGAATATCATAATAAAATTACTTCGAGACCTCTGTATCTCATAGGGGTATCATAAGGATGCAGGAAGGTACTAGAAAATGAGCTGCTTGTGTA
>NW_008350128.1:0-10989 GCF_000622305.1 Nannospalax galili | reverse complement strand
TGGGACATAGGACATAGGAAAGGCAGTCCTAAGATGGTAGTATATAGCATTAGGTGCCTACATCAAATAGCTTGAAAAGTTGCATAATAACAACTTAATCATGCATTTGAAAGCCTTAGAAAAACAACAACAAGCACCCCCCCCCAAAAAACCTAGATGAGAAGAGATAATAAAATTGTGGCTAAAATTAATCAAATAGAAATGAAAAAAAGTACAAAGAATCAATGAGATGAAGAGTGAGTTCTTGAATAGATTAACCAGATTGACAAACCTTTAGTCAATTTAACTGAAAGAAGACTGAATAAAATCATAGATGCAAAAGGGAAATGTTACAACAGATACTGAAGATTTTCAGAAAACCAGAATTTACTTTGGTGGCCTGTATTCCACTAATTCGCAAATATAATAGAAATGAATGCATTTCTAGATTTGGATGACCTAATAAAATTAATCCAAGCTGAAATAATTTAAACAAACCCAAAAGATCAAGTAAGATATAAGCAATATTTTCAAATCTCCCAAGTAAAAAAGAAAATCCCAAGACATCATAGATACAGTGAATAATTCTGTCAGATTTTCAAAAAAGAACAAATTTCAATACCCATCAAATTCTTCAAGACAGAAGAGGAAGGAACACTTTCAAATCACTTTTATGAAAGCAATATTAACCTGATACCAAAACCAAATACCAAACAAAAAGGAAAATTACTCTCATGAATATCGATGCAAAAATTATCAAGAAAACCCTTGCAAGATCACATCAAAAAGATTATTTACCACAATCAAGTAGGTTTCATGCCAAAGATGCATGGATGATTCAACATGTATAAATCAATAAATGTAATCTACCACATAATCAGACTCAAGGACTAAAACAAAATAATCATCTCATTAATTTCAGAAAAGGCCTTTGATAATATCCAACATCCAATCATGATAAAAGTCACGGAAAATCCAAGGATACAGAGGACATAATTCAACATAATACAGACAATATACAACAAGCTCACAGATAATATCATACTAACTGAAGAAAACCTGAAAGTATTTCTACTAAAATCAGGAACAAAAAAGGTTGTATATCCTCTATTTCTTTTCAATATATTGCTTGATGTTTTAGTTAGATCAGTAAAACAAATGAGGGAGATAAAGGGATACAAATTGGAAAGGAAGAAGTCAAATTACTCCTGTTTGCATATAATATGATTACGTACATGAAAGACTATAAAGACTCAATCAGAAAACACCTAAAGCTGATGACCACATTCAGCAATGTAAGAGGATACAAAATTAACATTTGAAAATCAGTAGTCTTCCTATACACAACCAAGAAACTTACTGAGAATAAATCAGGCGAAAAATCAAATTCATGATAGCTTCAAAAAGCATAAACTAGCTTGGAACAAATCTAGCCAAAGAAGGGAATGACATGTATAATAAAAATTTTAAGACCTTGAAGAAAGAAACTGAGGAAGAAGCCAGAAGATGTAAAGATCTACCATGCTCATGGAGAAGGATGATTAATATTGTGAAAATGGCTATCCTACCAAAAGCAATCTAAAGATTCAATGCAATCCTTATTAAAATTCAAACGCAATTCTTCACAGAAGTTGAAAAAAGAATCTCAAATCTCATATGGAAACATAGGAACTCTATGGTATTCAAAACAATCCTGGACAACAGAAGAAGAGCTTCAGGTATCACAATCCCTGATTTCAAGTGTATATACTACAGAGCTCTAGTAATAAAAATGACAAGCTACTAATATAAAAATCAACACATTGATCAATGGAATAGAGTTGGGGACCCACATTTAAGTCCATGAAGTTACAGTTACCGATTTTTTTACTAAGGGGCCCCAAACACAGCTGAACAAAAGACAGCATTTGCATTATATACAAACTGGATAGCTATGTATAGGAAAATAAAATTAGATATCTACATGTCACCATGATCAAGATTCAATTCCAAGTAGATCAAGGACTTCCTCATAAGACGTGATACCATGAAACTGATAGAGGGGAGTGTTGTAAATGCAGTGGAACTTAAAGTCACAGGAACAGAATTTCTGAAAAAGACAGTGCAGGCATTAAGTTCAGAAATCGACAACTAGGAACTCATGGAACTTATACAGAAGACTAAATCATTATTTGAATGAAGAGGCAACCTATTCAATGGGAAGAAACTTTATGAGTTAAACTTCTAACAGAGGGTTAATATCTAGAATAAACAAACAACTAAAAAATTCATAATAATAAACCACCCAATTAAAACTTGGGCAAGGAGCTAAGCAGAGAGTTCTCAAAAGATGAAACTCAAAAGAATAAGGAATATGTTTATGGCTCTTAGTATGGTAGTGACACTTTCACCTTGTGGGGTATCAACAGCTGTTTAATTGGAATTAAGGTCCACTCAATGGGAGGGAACTCATGTGAAGTAGTATAAACACGGTCAAATACATGGCTGGAGACGTCATAGATCCTAGAGAATAAAACAACCTATGCCATACCTTTAGGAAAACATAATTTCTCACTTTATTCTAAATGTGTCTTAAGTGACACATCTTCAATGCAAACTTTGCACTTAGGATGAATGGATCCCTTAACTCTCACTACAGAAGCTTCCATATGCAGCAGATGGTGATTAAGAGAGAGACCAAAAATTAGCCAATGTGCAGAGAACAAGAGGCTGCAGAGTGCATATTCCTGAATAGGACACCTATTTCAAACCTCTGCCTCCCAAGACACAGGAATCATGTGGAAGAGGAGACATAAAGATTGTAAGAATTAGAGGTGGTTGATGCCCAAAAGGAAACAGTCTTACAGACAGCTGGTCGTTTACTCATATGAGCTCACAGCAATGTTGACTGCATGCACAAGTCTTATGTGAGCTCACTCTGAACAAAAACGTCCAGCATAGACATGGGGAAGCAGGCAACAAATCCCATTCCAACTTAAGAAACTTAAAAATAAATTATTTATTTTTATTGTATGTGTATGAGTTACTGCCTGCATGTGTGTAAGTGCACCTGTGTCATGCAATGCCCAAGGGGATCATAAGAGGACATCAGATCCCCTGGATTTGGTGTTACAAATGGTTGTTAACAACCACTTTGTTGTGGGGAATTGTACCCAGGTCCTCTGCAAGAGAAGCAAGTGCTCTTAATTACTGAGTTATCTCTCCAGGCAGAAACTAAGTAATTGATGAATGAAAAGAGGTGGAAAGACAGTGTCTTATAGGTTTGGGACTCTTGGTAGGCCCAGGGCATGGATCCACACTGGAGGACACTGGGGGACCCAAATAGGTGGAAAGACAATGTCTTATAGGTTTGGGACTCTTGGTACCCCCCATGCATGGATCCACACTGAAGGACACTGGGGGACCCAAATCTTCCTCTATGCTCTATAGGATATATGTATATTCATTCATGAGTTCATTAAATTTGGTAGAGTACAGTTGGGTAAGGTATGGAGAGGGGAGTGTCTCTGAATGCCATCAAAGTATATTTTATGAAAATTGCAAAATTCATCAAAAGAAAATTATAAATGTCATTAGCTATTAGGAAAATGCAAATTAAAACTACATTGAGGTTTATCTTTACCAAGTCAGAATGGCTAAGTTCCAAAGAACAAACAAAAAATACTTGCAAGATTTTGGGAAAGGGGAACACTTCTTCACTGCTGGTGAGAGTGGAGAATGTTGCAGCTACTATGGAAATCTGTGTGGAGATTCCTCAAAATGGTAAAAATAGATCTACCACATGATTCAGCCAAACCACTTTTGTGCATATACCCAAAGAACTCCATATTATACTACAGAGATATCTGCTCATCTTTGCTTATTGCTGCTCTATTCACAATACTCAGAAACTAGAAGCAGCATAGGTATAGATCAAATGATAAATGAATAATGAAAAGTGGTACGTTTACACCATGGAATATTATTCAAGTATTAAGCAAGTTGAAATATGAATTTCACAGGTAAATGGATAGAACTGAAACAATCATCCTGAGTCAGGTAACCCAGACCCAGAAAAATGAACATTTTATGTTCTCGCTCATAATTGGATGCTAGCTTTGAATCTTTAGATAGGTGTGTTTCAATTGGAAAATCCATAGAGGTCAGGAAACTAGTCAGAGTCCATGAGAGGAGTCTTCTTGGAAGGGGACAGAGAATACAGTTTTATATGTGGAAAACGGAGCAATGGAATATGAAGAGTTAAATAGGGTCTGGAATGGTAGGGAAGGGTAGAGTGTCGAAAAGGGATTAAGGGGGGAATAACTAACACTAATGGCCTTTTGAAAAAGTCAAATGGAAATTTATCACTATAGAAGCTTCTTAAAGTATTTACATATGCAATATAAAAATAATTTAAATGGCATCAGCCCATAACAGGGGCCAGTTCCCCACAGACACCATAGGTTAAAAAATAAAAATCCCAATTCTAGGAATGGACTTCCTTTTTGGTCAATTTTGACCAGGAGTGATCTCATAGACCCTCACAAAATGCTATCTATTCCTATTGCTCTTGGTTACTTGTACGAGCTTAATGGTAAGACCTTATTGCTGAAGATACTATGTATGTTGTATTAGTCACTTTTCTCTTGCTGTGATAGAAACACTGACCAAAGCAATTTATAGAAGGAAGAGTTTGTTTGAGCCTACGGTTCCTGAGGAATTACAGTCCATCGTGGCAGGGAGGCAGGATGGCTGGAGTAGGAGCAGCAGAAGTGAAGCTCTCACATCATCATGCAGGCACCGGAAGCAAGGGAGTGACTGACTGGAGATCTGGCCAGGCTTAAGAACTCTGTAAGCCCACCCCCAGTGACATGCTTCCTCCAGGATAGCCACACCTTCTGAGAACTCCCAAAACAGCGCCATCATCTGGGAACAAAATGTCCAAACACTTGGAGCCTATGGGGGACATTTTCATTCAAACAATCACATTTGTGTAGGATTTTTAAAAATAATTTTAAAGCCATAATTCTTTTTCAATGAAGGCTTAAAAATAATTTTAAAAGAAAAAGGGGTAAAAGAATTACTGCTCTAGTTTAGCAGATGAAAGGGTCTGACTATTTTCCTGTCACTTCTCCACAATCTGTGTGAGTCTCAGAGTTCTTCCCTCAAAGACATAAAGCTGCATATGACACAATTTTATTTACCCTTGTCCAATGTGCCGTCACAATGCCCCAACATGGCATTACAATGCTCAATGTGCCAACAAAATGCTCCAATGTGTCATCTCAATACTACATAGTGCCATCAAAATGTTAAAAGATGACTTCAAAATGTTCCTTTGTCATTTCACAATGACCCTTTGTGATGTCACAATGCTCCAGTATTTCAACATTATTGCTCCATGTTTTATTATATTCCTCCATAGTGCCATCAAAATATTACAATATGACTTCAAAATGTTCCATTGTGACAATGCAGTGCTCCAATGTACCAACACTATCTCCCCATGTTCCATTATATTTTTCCAATGTGACATCACAATGTAACAATAATACTTCACAATCTGACATCACAATACTGCAATTTGTCAACACTATTTCATCATGTGCCATACTATTGCTCCAATGCACCATCACACTGTTACAATATGACTTCATGATGCTCCATTGCGACGTCACAATGCTCCAAAGTGACGTCACAATGCTCCAATGTGTCAACACTATCACCTCATGTGCCACTATATTGCTCCAATGTGACATCACAATTTTAAAACTTCAGAAAGCTCCATTGTGACATCACAATTCTCCAACATGCCAACACTATGGCCCCATGTGCCATCACAATGCTCTCTGGTGCCATCACAATGTTAAAATATGATTTTCCAGTGTTCCATTGTGGTACCACAGTGCTCCAATGTGACATCCTTATTCTACAGTGTGCCAAATCTATCTCCCTGTGTGCCCTTATATTGCTCCAATATGCCATCATAATGTCACAGTAGGAATTCTAATGTTCCAATGTGACATCACAGTGCTCCAATGTAATAATAGTATCGCCTCATGTGCTTTTATTGCTCCAGTGTTCCATGACAATGTTACAATATGACTTCACAGTGTTCCATTGTGTAATAACAATGCTCCAAGGTGACATTACATTGCTCCAGTATTCCAACATTAGTGCTCCATGTATTATATTGCTCCATTGTGCCAGGAAAATGTTACAAGATGACTTCACAATGTTCCTTTGTCATTTCACAATGCTCCATTTTGATGTCACATTTTGATGGCACAATGCTCCAGTATGACAATACTATTGCCCCATGTGCCTATATATTGCTCCATAGCGCCATCAAAATATTACAATATGAATTCAAGTGTTCCTGTGTGACATCACAATGCTCCAATGTAACACTATCGCCCCATGTGCCAATTTCTTGTTTCAATGTGCCATCACAATGCTAACCTATGACTTCTCAGTGTTCCTTTGTGACATCACAATACTCCAATGAGCTAATACTATCGCCCCATGTGCCAATATATTGCTCCAATATGCCATCAAAATGCTACAATATGAATTTTCAATGTTCCGTTATAACATCACAACGCTCCAATGTGCTAGCACTATGGTTTCAAGTTTGCCATCATAATGTTACAATGTGACTTCACAGTGTTTCTTTGTTACATCACAATGCTCCATGGTGCGATCACCATGTTACTATATGACTACAAATTGTAGCAATGTGCAATTACAATGCTTCAATGTGACATCACAATGCTTTAATCTGCTAACAACATGAGTCCATGTGCTGGCATATTGCTCCAATATGCCATCACAATGTTCCATTGTGACATAACAATTATTCAGGGTAACATCACAGTGCTTAACTGTGACATCACAATGCTCCAATGTGACATCACAATATTTCAATTTGCCATTCAGAATGTTACAATATGACTTCACAATGTTCCATTGCGACACCACAGTGATCCAATATGACAATACAATTCTCCAATGTGACACCACAATACTCCAATTTGCGACACAATGTTACAATATGAATTCACGATGTTCCATTGTGACATTACAATGCTCATTGTACCATCACTATGCACATTTGTGTCATTACAATGATCCATTGTGTTGTCATTATGCTCAATATGGAAACATGGTGCTCAATGTCCCCTCACAGTCCCTCAATGTGACCTCACAATGATCCATGGTGCCATCACAATGGTACAGTATGACTTCATAACGTTCCTTGGTGAAATCACAATGCTCCAATGTGACATCACAGTGCTCCAATGTGCCAACAGTATAGCCCCATGTGCCATTATTTTGCTCCAGTGTTCCCTCAAAATGTTACAATATGACTTCACAATGTTCCACTGTTACATCACAGTGATCCTTGGTGTCTTCACTATGTTACAATATGATTCACAATCTTCCAATGTGAAATTACAATGCTCCATTATGTCATCACAATGCTCCAAAGTGCCAAAACTGTCATCTCATGTCCCATTATGTTGTTAAAATTTCCCATCACAATCTTAATATATGACTTCTCAGTGTTCCATTGTGACGTCACAATACTCCATTGTGACATCACAATGCTCCAATGTCCAGCACTATCGCCCCACACGCATTATATTGCTAGACTTTGTCAACACAATGTTGCAATATGACATCACAGTGTTTTAATCTGCAAACACCATAGGTCCTTGTGCTAGTATATTGCTCCAATATGCCAACAATGTTACAATATGACTTCTCAATATTCCCTTGTGACATCACAGTGTTCGAATGTGACATCACAATGCTCCAATATGCCAATGCTATGGCCCCACGTGCCATTATATTGCCCCAATTTGGCATCACAATGTTGCAATATAATTTCACAATGTTATATTTTGGCATCACAGTGCTCCATTCTGCCATCACAATGTTACATTTGATTTCACAATGTTCGATTGTGTCATCACAATGGTCCAGGGTGTCATCACAATGCTCCACTGTGAAATCACAGTGCTCCAATGTGCCATTACATTGCTACAAAGTCTCAAACCTAAGGCCACTTGTGATATTATATAGCTCCAATATGTTATGACAATGTTACAATTTGACTTCGCAATGCTCCAATGTGACATCACAATGCTCCAGTGTTACATCACAATGCTCCAATATGCCAACACTATTGCCCCATGTGCCATTATATTGCTTCAATGTGCCATGACAATGTTATAATATGACTTCACAGTATTCCGTTGTGACTTCTGAATGCTCCAATTTGACATCAGAATGCAGCATTTTGCCATCACAATGTTACAGTATGACTTCACAATAATCCACTGTGATGTAACAATGCCTGAATATGAAATGATAATGCTCCAGTGTGCAAACACTATCACCAGATGTGCCAATATATTGCTCCAATGTGCCATCACAATATTCCATTTTGACAACACAATTATCCTCTGTGACATCACAATGCCCCAATGTGACATCCTGATATTCCAATGTGCCATTCAGAGTGTTACAATATGTTTCACAATGTTCAATTTTGACTTCACAATGCTTTTATACGACTTCACAATGCTCCAATGTGCAAACCCTATCTCCCCAAGTATCATTTTATGGCTCCAATATGTCATCACAAGGTTACAATATGATTTCACAATGTTCCATTGTGATATTACAGTGCTCCAATATGACTTCACAATATGCCAATATAATTTCACTATGCTTCAATGTGACATCACAGTTCTCCAATGTGCCAACACTATCTCCCCAAGTGCCATTATTTTGCTTCAATGTGTGATCACAATGTGAAAATATGACTTCATCAATGTTCCATTGGGAAATCACAATGCTCCAGTGTGATATCACAATGCTCCAATGTTCCAACAGTACTGCCACAAGAGCGATTACATTGCTCCAATGTGCCATCACAAAGTTAAATATGACTTCACAATATTCCTTTCTTACATCACAATGCTCCATTGTGAAATCACAATGCTCCAAAGTTCCAACACTATTGCCCCATGTGATATTTTATTGCTCCAATGAGCCATAAAAATATTACAACACGAATTCTCAATGTTCCACTCAGACATAAAAATGCTCCAGTCTTACATCACAATGCTCCTATGCCAACACTATCGCCTCATGTGCCATTATATTGCTTCAATGTGCCATCACAATGTTATAATATGATGTCACCGTATTCCATTGTGACTTCACAATGCTCCAATGAGACATCAAAATGCTTCAATGTGCCAACACTATCACTCCATGTGAAATCAAAATGGCCTATGGTGCCATCCCAATGTTACAATATGACTTCACAAGGATCCATTGTCTTATCACAGTGCTCCAATGTGAAATCACAATGCTCCAATGTGCCAACATTAACCACCCTTGTGTCATTATATGGGTCAAATGTGCCATTACATTTTAATAATATGTATTCTCAAGGTTCCCTTGTGCCATCACAATGCACCTATATGCCATCACAATGGTCATTGTGCCAACATGATGCGCAATTGTGTCATTAGCATGATCCATTGTGTCGTGTGCGAACACTATCTCCCTACATACCTTTACATTGCTCCAAATTGCCATGACAATGTTACAATATGACTTCTCAATGTTCCATTCTGACATCACAAGGATCATTGTGCCATCACTATGCACTTTTGTGTCATTACAATGATACACTGTGTCATCATGATGCTCAGTGAGCAACATGGTGCTCAATATCTCTTCACAGTCCCCCAATGTGACCTCAAAATGATCCATGGTGCCATCACAATGGTACAAGAGGACTTCATAATGCTCCATTGTGACATGGCAATGCTCCGTGGTGCCTTCACAATGTTGCAATATGACTTCACAATGCTCCAATGTGACATCACAATGCTTCAATGTGCCAACACTATCGCTCCGTGTGAAATCAAAATGCTCTATGGTGCTATCACAATGCTTCAATATGACTTCACAGTGTTCCATTGTGAAATCACAATGCTCCAATATGATTTCACAGTGCTCCAATGTGGCATCACAACGCTTCAGTGTTCAAACACTATCACTTCATGTGCCATTACAATGCACTATGGTGCCATCACAATGTTACAATATGACTTCACAGTGTTCCATTTTCATATCACAGTGATCCAGTGTCACATCACAATGCTCAAAGTTGACATCACAGTGCTCCAATGTGCCATCACAATGTTAAAATATGAGTTCACAATGTTCCAATGTGGTTTCACTATGCTTCAAAGTGACATCACAATTCTCCAATGAGCCAACACTATCTTCCCATGTGCCATTATATTAATGCCATTATATTGTTCCAATTTGCCGTTATAATGTGACAGTATGACTTCTTAATGTTCCACTGTGACATCACAATGCATCAATGTGACATCAGAATGCTTGAATGTGCCAACACTTTCGCCCCAGGTGCCAATATATTGCTCCAGTATCCCATCACAATGTTACAATATGACTTCACAATGTTCCACTGTGACATCCAGTATTCCATTGTGACGTCACAGTGCCCCAATGTGCCAACACTACTGCCCCATGTGACATTATATTGCTCCAATGTGCCATCACAATATGACATCATGACTTCTCAATGTTCTATTGTGACATAACAATGCTCCAATCTTACATCACAAAGCTGCAATGCCAACACTGTCAACACATGTGCCATTATTTTGCTCTAATGTGCCATCACAATGTTACAATATGACTTCACAGTGTTACATTGTGACATCACAGTGATCGAATGTGACAGCACAAATCTCCAATGTGGTATGACAATGCTCCAATTTGATATCACAATATTACAATATGACTTCACAATATTCCATTCTGACATCACAATGCTCCATTGTGACATCAAAATGCTCCATGGTGCCCTCACAATGTTGTACTATGACATCACATTGTTGCATTGTGATATCACAATGCTCCAATGTGCCAATGGTATCGCCCCATGTGCCAATATATTGGTACAATATGCCA
>NW_008350127.1:117302-117746 GCF_000622305.1 Nannospalax galili | reverse complement strand
TAAGTCAATAGACATCATAAATCATATAAATGGGCTCAAGGACAAGAACCATGCATTTATTTTCAAAGTCCTAGAAGGAATTGGATTGGAGGCAACATACCTTAACATAATTAAAGCCATATATAACAAACCCACAGCCAACATCATTCTAAATGGAGAAAAACTGGAAGCATTCCCATTGAAATCAGGAACCAGACAAGGCTGTTCACTATCTCCACTTCTCTTTAATATAATTCTTGAAACTCTTGCAAGAGAAGTAAGATAAGAGCAGGAAATTAAAGGAGTAATAATTGGAAAAGCTGAAATCACATTATCCCTTTTTGCAGATGATATGATATTATATCTAAGAGATGCCAAAAATTCCACCAGAAAACTCCTAAAAATTAACACATTCAGGTGGAAGGTTACAAAAATAACCCACAAAAGTCTGTACCTTTCTATATG
>NW_008350127.1:108141-115100 GCF_000622305.1 Nannospalax galili | reverse complement strand
GAGGAACAGATCCTCAAATGGCCTTAAGAGTAAAAATAAATTGGTTTATCTGGGACAACTGTATGGCTTTAAACACCCAAAAGGAAAGTAAAACCAAATATTGAAGGGGCCAATATAATTTTTTAAGAGTCCATATGATAGTATAGCTACAGGCTACATGACAAGCAACAATGCCAGATAGGAGATACCTTCGTTTGAGTTGTTGGCTATGGTGGCCCAAGGGACTCCCAGACAGTAACCCAGCATAGAACTGGGAAAATGAACCTCAGACCCCAATCTTATCTAAAGGAATATTGACAACTGATTGCTGCTAGATAAGGAACAGCTAGCTGATCTTCCTTAAACAAAGACCTCTAGATAGGCTGACTAGATTCACCAGAAGGGCAAGTATTAGGGAATGGCTGGGGGTGCCGACAACATAGCAGACAGTAGCAGGGATAAAAGTGTATAAGGGCTCTAGTTGGGGGAGGGAGGCTATGGGAAGGTGCCATCTGGGAAGTGGGTGTATAGTTGAATAAGATGGCTTGGGATGTTCTGTGTGAGCTACACACACACAAAAAAAACAAATCAACAAATAAAAAAAAAGAATTATATTTCAGGAGGAAGCATAAAATTTTATGTAATGTTAATTAGTAGAGGTGATAAACATTACCATTGAAGTCTACCTGATGACTTTACAGATATACACAGGTGCCAAGGATCCAAGTGCAACCGATTATGAATAGTAATCAGATACATGCAGATAAGAGATGCATGCACAGTGTTATTAGCAAAAACAGTGTGTGTTTCTGCAAGGAACAGTATATTTTAAAATGAAATGGAGATCTTTTTTAGAGGTCAAAATCTCATTCAATTTTATGTCTTACAAGGTTTATATTGAGTTCAATATTGTATAACTGTATTAATTCAACAGTGAGCCTAAACATTTTATAACCACTTTTGAAAGAGATGTGTCTTTGCTCTGGAAACTGTTATTAAGTATGTCAAAGCTGTAATGAAATGCTTCTTCTAAAACAAAACAAAACAAAACCAAAAGGGCCCAGGGGAAACCTTAGGTTGCTCGGACCTTCATCTCAAAGGGGACTTAGGGATTCCCTTTCTCAACTGAGCCTGCTGAGGAGGTGAGCAGTTTTGCTCTAACACAACCCTTTCATGCTGTTCTTCCTTGCACAGTTCCAAGCAAAGGGGCAACTGATTCTGGGCTTGATCATACAAAACTACAGCAAAAGCAAGCTTCTTCTCTTATAAGTTAATGATGGTGTGTATTTTATCCCCACTATTCATGAGGCTAGGATAATGTTAGAAAATGTCTATACTATGCAAGAGTACCCAGTCACACAGAGTTCCTCTGCAGAGGTGAGAGAGCGGCCAAAGAAGCTAAGCAGCAGGCAAAGCACAAAGACCTCCCACTACCTACAGAAAAGTGAATGGAGGTATGACAGCCAGTTCAGAGCTACAACAAATAACAGGTAAACAACTATACCACCACCAAACTCCAGAACAGGGAGCATAATTTCCAGAACTGACACATTTTATTGTGTAAAAGCTCAGTTTTCATTATTTCAAAATGAACAAAATGTGAAACTAACAAAAAAAGAAGTCTGACACACACACAAATTAATAATAAAATAAAAATCACAGGAAATTTTCCAGAAAGTAGTGCATTCAGTAGACTTATTGTATAAGAAATTTAAGAATGTGCAGCTATTTAAATATGTTCAAAGAACTAAAGGAAATTGTGTTAAAGATCAAAAAACCAGCAAGATAATGATAGCTCATCAGTTTAATAATATAAAAATAGGGCTGAAGAGATTTCTCAGTGGTTAAGAGCACCAGCTGCTCTTGTAGAGGACCCAGGTTCAGTTCCCAACACCCACTTGAGGTCTAATAACCTCCAGTAACTACAGTTCCTGGGGATCAGAAGCCCTCTTCTGACCTCCAAGGTCATTACATGACATGGGTGCACTTACACACATATAGGCAATACACACATATATGTACTATAAAATAATCAATCAAATATTTTAAAATAATAATAATGTAAAAATAATGACAGAAAGCCCAAGATAAACCCTGCTATGGAAAAGCCCCTTGACTGGATTAGCTTGTCTACTACAGGGCTCTGCAGTTGTATTGAGCTGGCAGGAAAGTTGGTGAGCTTGAGTTAAGGGCAACTGAGGTTATTTCTCCTGAGGAATAGAAGAAAGAGGGATGAAGAAAATAAAAAACAGTGCATTAATACAGCATCAAGCTGGCTAGCGGAACTCAAAGAAGATATACCAATTATACAAAATTTCCTGTTCATAATAGGATTCAAAAATAATGTGGCTGGAAAAAACAGCTCACCAGTTAAGAGCATTGGCTTCTCTTGCAGAGAACCCAGGTTCCAGCCTCAGCACTCACATGCTGACTAACAATGGTATATTATTCTAGTTCCAGGGAACATGACACTCCCTTCCGGTATCTGTGGGCATTGCACAATATGGATACACGTACATACATGCGGGCAAAGCACTCATACACAAAAATAAAAATACACAAATCAAAAAATTAAAATTAAATAAAAATTTCAAATAAAATAGCTAGTAATAAACCTAGCTAAATGGAGAAAACTTGTACAATAAATATTTTAAAACACAAAAAAAAGAATTGAAGAAATACTTTGAAGGTTTGTCAAGAGTTTAAGACCAGTGTAGGGTACAGGGTATGTTCTGTTTCAGACAAGCCAAGGATACGAAGCAAAACCCTACCTCAAAACCAAAAAACAAACACAACACAAACAAACACAAAGCCCCTGAATGTCTATCAATAGCAAGAAATGCTGAAAATGGGAGGAAATGGACATCTTTTTCTACTGGAGTAAAATGCAAAATAAGCTGCCACTTGAGAAAACTGCTCTCAATTCCAAGAAAGACTGAAAATACTGAGGCTGCACAAACTGGCAATTCTACTTACAGATAATTTAAACATATGTATGTGAAAGCCCAAAGTAGAATTATTCATAATACCCCAAATATCCTACCCGTCCATCAGGTACCTGTTGAAACATTGCATATTTATACAAAGAATTGTTTTCTTCACAATAAAAAAGAATGATGCACATGCTAAAAAGTGAATCGTAAGTGGAAGAAGTAATTTACAAATAGCGCACATTCCTCACATCTGTGAGTGTGAAATCCACAGAACAGGGGATCCACAGCGCATTTAGTAAAGTGCCAAGTTAGGGCAGAACCAAAGGGTAAAGGAAAGTGATGGCTGACAAGTGCCAGTCTTCACTCTAGGCTCACAACAGCATCTATCAAAATTAGATATTAGTGTGGCTCCCCAAGTTTCTAAATTATTAATGTCTCCTGTACACTCAAAAAGGATCAATTTTATAGACTATAAATCATATTTCAATGTAAAAGAAGATAATGGACTAGTCAGACGAAAAGAGAAAATGATATCATCTTGAATGTCTACATCAAAATTTTGAATCTTAACAGGGAGATCAGATTCTTTGCAAATAATTGTGAAGAGTAAAGCAACAAGAGAAATGGAAATAAAGGAAAAAATTTTAAACACTGGAGATGCTCGGTGGATATCTCTGAGAAATGAGCACAGTTCAAGTTGTGTGATTGATTTAAAGAAATTTCATCACTTTTGCCAACCAAATCTTCAAATCTGAAATGATGAAGAAGAGATAAATCTCTATTTGTGGAATTCCAGAAATAGAGGACAACAAACTTAATAGCAACCTGGTGGCAAACAGCAGCTCAGAAAACCCACCAGCTGCAAAAGGGAGAAATCCTTTTTCCTGTGAGAACTTCAAGGCATCATAAGGGTGGATTTACTACCTGGGACCAACCACGCAGCTTGCACGGCTGAGAGTCAACGTTTCTCTTCTGAAGAGTAACTCGAACATCTACCTCCTAAAGCAATAGCTCTGCTATTAATAAAAATCAATAACTTTGGATAAAATTCTGATTTGTCCTCAGACACTTGCCAAGATGCTATGCTGTGTCTCAACTGCAAACCAGCTGTGACTTTGATGCTTTACCATGAACATCTGGCCAGGGCACGTATTTGGTGCCTCTCACTCTAAATTATGTTTCTCTTGCTTATCCATCATCTGTTTCCCACAGAAAGGTTTTCTTAATTGTGAACAAATTCTTTTCTGTGCTAACGTTTCCCACTCTGAAGAGGTAAGCCAAATACTTTTGACATTTTTGGCCTTTAGAACAGAGCATGTTGCTAAGAGGCTCAAGGACATTTTGACTTTTAGCCAAGAAACTGTTCACTTTTCTTTGGGGTCTTTTTACCCTAGCTGCCTAGCCAATTCCTACCTCCTATTCTTATCACACCATCCGCTGAAGAGGTTACCCAAATTGCTGATAGGGAATCTAGACGCAAATTGTTCTGTCTTCTTCCCTGGTGAACAGGGACGCAGGATGAGGCAATTGAGGTGCCCCTTCAGTGGGTCTATATAAAAGACCCGTGATTTTCATAACTTATCTGTAGGGAGAAAAGAAAGTCCTTTACTGGAGAATATAGGCTGTGAAGGAGAAGTAAAGGCAAGAGTAGTTTGCATTACACGTTCTAGACAGGAACCAGCACAATATAATGTTTTAAGAGAAAAAAAATCCCCGTTTATACACTTTCTATTATGTCTTTATAAATACTATTCTGTTATAAATTAGTGTATTTAATTTTTAAATCCTATTTATTAACTGATTTATTTATTTGTGTGTGCAGAAGCATGCATATACCACAGCAAACACGTGGAGATCAAAGGACAACTTTCAGGAGTTGGTTCTGTTTCCACCATGTGGGCCCTGGGGGCTGAACTCAGGTTCTCAGTTTCGGCTGCTAGAACCATTATCCACTGAGCCATCTCACAGGCCCAAGAATTATTGCTCTCAATTCAGTAAGGTGTACAGTTTCTACCATCCCCTGGGAGTCTTATACGTTATTTCCCATTGGTAAGGGGCACTGCCATATTGACTTTCATTGCAGTCTTTGTCATTAACTTCAAGTATTCTCTTACAAATGCTCATGAGTTTATCAGGACATACATATTTACATAGCACATCATTAGTCTTTGCATTTTGCATTGCTTTAAATTAGCGCATTTTACATTCAAGTAAAATTAACAGCAATAATTCACTTTTGAACCTTAATATATGTCTCATCATTTGAACAATTAATTTTATTAATTATTACAAGGTTCAGATTGCCAAAATACATCAAGTTCTATGTTTCTAAGATAGATACCTTCAGTGGGTTATGAAATTTCCTTGGAGAAGTGCATCTGAGACAGGACTTTCCCATCACTCAGTGACTACAAAATTACTTTGCACATTTTTTTTCTGGGATGAATGGTATAAGATCCAACATTTATTTATGAAGGTTTATTGACCTTACTGGATGATTAACTCTGTCAGATTTTAATACATTTGGAGACAAGGAATGTTTATATGTAACTACAAGCTGGCTATCATTCAGAAATATTTAATTATCACCCAAATAAAACCTGTAGAACGCGATTCCAGGCTCTGTTTTCAGTGAGATTCTAGATCTCCTTTGAAATGTTATAGAAAAGGAATGAAAACAAACACTCACTTTCAGAAATATAGAATTTGATCATACTTATGTTGATTTCTTTTTCACTTCCTTTAATTTCTCTGTGAGAGCTACTCTTTGCCGTAATATGTTTTTCTTAAAAGCACAGCATCCCCCAAACTCCACATTACCCTGGTAACATATCTGAAATTTAGGATACATTGATATTTAAATTTGTAAATATGAAACATTTAGTCATTTAGGCATGGGACAGAGCTCAGTTGGTAGAGTGCTTGTCTAGCATGCATGAAGCCCTTGGTTAGACTTCTAGCACTGCATAAACCAGGTGCAGTGGAGCACAGTTCTAAACCTGGCACTCAGGAGGAGGAGGCAGGAACATCAGAGGTTCTAGGTCATCCTTAGCTGCACAGGCAACTTCAAGGTTAGTCAGGGACACATAGGGCCCTGCCTCAAAGCAAAGGAGAAGAAATATTAAAACAATCATAATACAGTAGATGGTTGTGCTATAGTTAGAAAATAAATGTTTATTTTCATCTTTATTTTCCAATAGTGGCTATCAGCACCTGGGATGGGGGTTGGTGAGTGATCAACACATACAATATTGTTTGATAGGTAGACTAAGTTCTGAGACTCTAAGATACAGGAGAGTGATGAACACAGATAGATTACATATGTAATAATACTCAGAAGGGGAAAATTTGAATGCCTTTATTGTAAAGAAATGATTAAATTTCTTAAATTTTAAAAATTGTTATATGTACATGAGTGTTTGGTTTCATGTACGTAAGTGCACTCATGTTGGGCAATGCCCATGGAGACCAGAAAAGGGTTTCAGAGCCCCAGAAAACTGGAGTTACTAGTGGTTGTTAGCCATCACTGGAGTGCTGGCAAGTGAACCTGGATCCTCTGCAAGAGCATCTAGTGTTCTTAAACACTGTGCCATCTCTCCAGCCCCAAGAAATAATAAA
This sequence comes from Nannospalax galili, assembly GCF_000622305.1. Classification (NCBI taxonomy): domain Eukaryota; kingdom Metazoa; phylum Chordata; class Mammalia; order Rodentia; family Spalacidae; genus Nannospalax; species Nannospalax galili. Next base: position 108,570 of record NW_008350127.1, on the reverse strand, counting down.
ATCTTAAAGTAATTAAATGCTAATTTCCCTAGATGGGTCACTGCTAAATATACACAAGAATCAGGATCACAGTTCACCCATGACTGTGAACATTTGTTCAATCAAACCAGAAATACCCAATTTGGAAAATTGTATTTGAGTTTTAAAAAATATTTTATTTTTATTTTATGTGTCTGAGTGTATGTATGCACGTATGTAAGTTCACCCATGTCGTGAAATGTCAAAAGAGGTCAAAAGAGGATGTCGGATTCCCTGGAAATGGAGCCACAGATGGTTGCTAGCTGCCATGTAGATGCTGGGAAGCAAACCTGGGTCTTTTGTAGGAGCAGCCAGTGCTCTTAATTGCAGAGTCATCTCTCCAGCCCCCTTGAGTTTTCATTTTAATATTTACTTTTGTCCTTTAAACTTCATCTATGAGAATCTGCAATA
>NW_008350127.1:103235-106632 GCF_000622305.1 Nannospalax galili | reverse complement strand
CATCTGGGAGTAAGTCTCTATTAATTGAGCATGGTGTATTTGTGATGAGCATAATCCTTTATGCCCTTACCTTGACATGGAAATGTTTTAATAAGTGAAACTTTCCTTAGAATATCTTGGGACATGAATATAGTATTTTTGAGATGGGTTATGTGTGCAGAAATGTATGAAAATAGTATCAATAAGCATATAATGCATTTTGGCTACTCTGTACAAAGAATAACACAGACACAAATATGATCTTCTAAGCAGAAAGAATAAAAGACTCTAGAAAAAGATCAATAATTCTGGGTCTGTGAAAAGGGAAAAAGCATTAACTTCAGAACCTAAAATAACGAAATGATTCTAAAAAGCCTCTGAAATGTCCATACCCCAAGCAATTTAGATGAGAGATGAAATAGGGAATTTATGTACCTTGTGGTGCCTGTCATCGTAGATGGGTGCCTTGACCTGCGTATTATTCCTGGTCACTGGAATTTCAAGACTGCCCCATTAAATCAAGAGAAAGCAACTGTGGTTAAGGAGTTATAGGTGAAAGGCAGTCAGAGAAATAGCTCTGAAAAATCACAAATTATTACCACATAAAAACTGACCAGAGGCAAAGATATGAAACAGAAGAGTCTGCTTGTGGTTTCTTTCAGCAAACTGAACATTCAAAGTAAGAAATCATAGCCTATTATAAAAACAAAATCCCAAGGGCTGTTGAACCCAGCAATGACCCCTGGATCTATAAACTGTGCTGAGAAAAAAGACCTATGAAACTTCAAAAGACACAGATGATTTTCTCCTTTTTGGGTGTAGGCAAGGAGGATGTTAGGCAGAGGGACATTCAAATTGGAACAGAAGGCTACAGGAAATGAAGTTTAAGGGACTTCACGAAAGAAGACATGACACAGCTAGCATCATCTTTACTTCCATCATGAGAGGGCCCTTGAATAGTTCTTCCAAGGGAACTCTGGAATTACTAGTCTTCCACTTTTCCTCTGTTGCTGATCATGTGTCAACGAAGGAGTAAGATAGTTCAGAAGACTTGCCGTTTTGTTATCTGGTCTTAAGTGCCGAGACTGAAACTGTTTGACTTGATAGATTTAACTTTTTATCAATCCAAGTTCCTAAACTGAGCCAAAGATCACATTGGATTTTGTAATGCTATTCTCTGGGCAGGATTTTCTGGAGATTTAAATAATTACCCACAAATTCTTAATGATTTTTTTCATTAGGCATGACTTTGTTCTGTTCCTCTTGTAGTGCTGGCTAGACTCAGTGATTGACCCATCTGAATAGAAGCTGACGGAAGTGTCCCTTTGTTTGTAAAACTAGATCATAACACGCATCTTATTCCTCTGCTACCTCTCATTTCCCTGGAGGAAAGACAACTGTCAGGTCACGAGAGTGATTCTGGAGCTCTGTACAACGTCCTTGTGGTAAGTAATAGCCGGCTCCTGGTATCAGCAATTTATTTGTGACAGGTAGAAAGCAGAACCTGGAAGATGTGACCCCTGCAGCCTGTGGGCCTGTGGCATAAAACCTTCCTCAGGCTGTCAAGCTTGGTTGCACCTGCTTGAATACTATCATCACAAACATACATGACTGTTGAAGCTCCACAAGAAAGGAGGGGCCAGGAGAGTCAGGCACACCCCCAACCAATCAGTTGGCTCAAGTTGCACCAGGGTGCAGGAAAACACCAGGCAGTGTACTGGATCATTTTGGACCCTGTTAGAAAGTCACAATATGAAGACTTGCCAGTGCGGCCTTGGGGTGTGGGGAGCCCCCACACTCTTGTAAGTAACCCTTCACTTACTGCTCTGTAAGTAACTCCAACAAAAATTTTAATTTCCCAAACTGTAGTTGGGAAAAATTATGTGTCTGTTTATTGTAAGGATGGTGGTAGAAGTGTGCCCATAGGTGTTTGTGCCTCCCAGAAGGAATTTTAGCAGCAGGGCCACATAGGAGGCAAGCTATGAATACAGCCCGGCACATCCATAGACATATCACCATGTCACCATGTCAAAAAGTTGGACAATCTGGGGGAAGCCCAAGTCAAGCATTTAGATGAGTGTTGCTCTCGCAGACACCAGACAATATTCCCATCAAACACCCTCCTGTAAACACCTTCTTTGCTTCCTGTCTCCCAGACACTGTGTGAGATGACAAAAGTTTATTGCTTTAAGCTGCTAGGCTTTTGGATAACTTGTTACATATCACTGGAAAGCAAGCACAGATTACCTGTGCCATTGGGGAGAAGGAACAATATGTTTACCTGACAGTTAAAGACATTTACTGATCCCTGAGTCTCCATATGTCAAGGGTTTCTCTATTCTAAACCTCGTGGTGAAGTAAGTAAATGTCTCCTGTTAAGCCACCTTTCATCAAAAGCATAGTAAAGGGACACAAAGAAGTGTGTTCACCTCACTTCACCACTGGATGTGATGGTCTTGGATGCTACCTGTTAGGATGGCAAATAATCAGGAGAATCCTTTTGTCCTGGCTAAGAATTGAATGGGATCTGAAGTGCAGTCTGCAGAATAAGTCTTTTTATCTTTTGATTACATTATGTGTTTATTAAACCTCTGAGACTTCTTTTGATTTTTTTTTTCTACACAGAATCTTCCAAGCCTAACCAGACAAAATAGATGTCCCACTCTGGTGAGGTCAGAGGCCTCATATTAAACCTCTGAGACTTCTTTTGATTTTTTTTTTCTACACAGAATCTTCCAAGCCTAACCAGACAAAATAGATGTCTCACTCTGGTGAGGTCAGAGGCCTCATTACCATTGGAGTCTCTCAGTGAGCTCAGCACTGGGAGCCAAAGCTCCATCCTGGGAAGGATGGAAAGCTAGACTGTTACACACTGTCACAGGTTGTCACATACTGTCATACAAGCTGAAATTCTGTCATAAGCTGTTAGGGGTTTTTTATTTTTTATTTTCTTTCCTCTTTCTTTCCTTTTCTTCATATTTTCTTTCTTCTTTCTTTTTTTAAACTGTAGTGTCTTGCTATGCAGCCCATCTGGCCTGGAGCTCACAAGCCCCCTGCACCAACCTCCTGGCCTCCCAAGTACTAGGGTTATAGGTGTGAGCCACCACACCTGGCACAAAACTATTATTCTTTATGGCAATCAAGAGTTTAATTTTATTTATTTATTTATTTATAATGTGTCTATAAATGTATGCAAGTAATTGCAGGTCCCTGCGGAGGTCAGAGGTGTCAGATGCCCCTGAAATTGGAGTTACAGGTGGTTGTGAGATGTCCTATGTAGATGTTGAGAGCTGAACTTGGGTCTTTGGCAAGAGCAGGGTGCTCTTAACAGCTGAGCCATCTCTCCATCCCCATAACAATCAGCTTCAATGTTAATCCTTTAAGCAAATTTATACTACATGAGGAAGCAGAGACCATC
>NW_008350127.1:91915-100379 GCF_000622305.1 Nannospalax galili | reverse complement strand
TCACTCACTACAGCAGCAGGACAGGCAATTAGATTTCACAAACGAAGTGCTTTACATTATGAGAACCATCAACAAAGACAGCCCGAAAAGGGCAGCAGCCTTCCCCCAGCCTTCTTTGATTTCCCTGTAAACCCCTCTCACCAGCAGCTACAGAGAGACCCCTCCCCCACAATCCTTCAATGTTCTTTTCACAAAGCGTACATTTTCTGTATCTGATTTGCTTGTGTAGTGAGCTCAGAATGGATTGTTGTCATTAGTCATAGGCCCTAGGTGGAACTCTTAATCTTTCTGAAGGCGTTTGGAAATAAAGTCCAAGAAATGGTCTTTGTTGGACTTGGATATTTATGGAGAAGGAGAAGCAATTGACCTGTATGTCCTTGAGAGAGGCAATTGGACTGAGGACCTGTGACTCCTCTGGAGTGAGTCATTAATCATGGGAGTGATTCAGATGCAGGGGAACAGCATTGTGTTCTGCAGCGTAAGTTCTGAATAGGGAGAAGGGCTATGAAGGAATGTGTCTAAATTTCTGCTATTTCTCCAGTCCCAGATGACCTTTCAAAGCTATTTCTCATCAAAGGCATGGCCACATCCTCAGTCTTGGGTTCTGGGTAGATTTGTTGTGCAGTAGATCCCACCAGTGTTCTGCAGAGGACCTTTATACCCTTCTGAAACAACATACATCCAAACCTCTTTCCCATCACATAGCTACTCAACAAGCTTGAATTAATATATTGTAGGTCATCAATTTATTACTGAGCAAATTATTGCATCATCAGAGCCTCACAACCATCCTATAGGTGGAGACTCCTACTACTTTACACTGACCAACATCCCAAGGTGAGTTAGTGGTCCTTGAATACAAGCCCAGTAGCACAGAAGTTCATTCCATTCTTCTTGGCCCATGTTTCTTCTCATTGATGTCTCTTGATAGAAATGGATTTATGTCTGCTGTTTATATTAAAATTTGACAATCCTAGACATTTGCTTCTTTATGAATCTGTGCACTGTTCAGTGCTTATTAGATGCTAAGTGCAGTTGTGGTTGCCCTCAGCCTTTTTACTTCTCTTGTTATAGGTAGTCTTAGATGTTAGACATGCAAAATGACACATGACCAAAGAAAGATTGTTTTCTAACTAAACAGGTTTGTTTCAAGTCCACTGTGCTACAGACCATTTTAAGGCTTAATTAAGCACCTAGATTCAAGAGAAGTCTATGGAAGGAGTTTGAGAGATTGCCCTTATGAATTTGAATCCTGGGCCTTAAGTTGTGTAGTTATGTGAATATATACATTGCCTAAGCTCTATTCCTCTCAAAGTCCTCATTTGTAGACTGAATGAGAAGATAGCTTCTCCCTGATGCTGAGACACATTGTAAGGTGCAGCTCATGGATTGGGACCTGCAGAACAGTAAATGTGCAACAAAAGTAGTTTTTTATTTCTTTTCTCTCTTCTCTCTAAAGAATGTATCACAGGGAACTCAGAGATACTTCTCATGAAAGTTTCTGTGGCACTGCAAAGGCCAGCAAAAATGGGAATAACCAAAGGTATTTAAGAGTCCTTACATATATATGGTCCTACCACAGAGTGAGAAATACCAATTACTATCCACATAGCCAAAGAAAATAATGCCAGGGTACCAAGGACAAGTAAGTATCCAGGGCACACAGATCTTTACACCCTCCTAAGCAATTATTTTTACTTATATTACAATGTTCTGTAAATCATAAGATTTCAGATTTTGTTTAAAAGTAGTTATGACTAAGAGCAATGAAGTTATAAAATTGTATGTTTTATTTTGTTTTAGTATGTATAGACTATTTCAATAAACATTCTGCTGCTTAATCTACTGTGATTATTCTAAGTCACTTAAAACAAAACATGTATATACAGCCAAATGAGATAAGGTTCATATAACATAAAAAATAACCATGTTTTTCTTTAAAATGTGTTCCACAGGAGTTCCAGTTGCATAGCCTGAGTCAGAGCCCAGACTTCCATACACCTCCAGTCAATAGCCACTTACCTCGAGCACCACCCATGGACTGGTACTCTTTTTATACCTGATAATGAATGCTGACAAAAATTATCATCCAGAGGAATAGTTTCAATTAGGTCCACTGGGCTTTGCATAAAATGGGAATCACATGTGTTCTTTTGGCTTCACACATTCAATTCTCCAGTTCCTAATTCCTGGAAGCCATCAATATTTTTCCTCTCTTTTCGCAGAATGCCTTTAATTGGTATCACCTGAATTCCCTACTGAATAAAGCCTTTGCAAATAGATTTTTTTCCCTGATAGTACACATTTACTGTTCCAGCCTGAGGTTTGTGACTTGACTTTTCTGTGTATTTTAAGATAAAGTTCCAGTGGCTGAATGCAGTGCAGTTTACTTGCCTCTTGTTTGTAAGATCTCCCAGGTATGAATAAAGTTGTTATAAACATTAATTTGCAGATTTTAGTGTAGAGCAAATGTTCAAGGCATTTTGATGAAACCTAGGATGTGTGGCATGTGTGCTGTCAACTTAGACATTGGCCATTCTAGATAGGCAAGAATCTTATTATTTTAATTAATATTTTTTAATGAAATGTAACATAGATTAGCTTTTCATGTTTATATACTTGCCTCTGGTATATGCTCTTCAAGTGAAATTAAAAACAGATCTGCATATGACCCACAGCAAGCAGCATGCTCTGATCACAGCTGTGTCATCTGTCTTGGACAGAATTAACTTCACCAATGATAACGTATTCTAAACTCTTTCATCACCTAAACAACATGTTGGAAAATTTACTTGTGAAAATTCATTTTAGTCTTTCAGTATGTAAAATAGCAAATCTTTTCTAATTCGTAGATTCTGATATTAAATTTTCAATTTTCACTGCTACAGTCATTTATCAATTGATGATCCATATGTCACTAAAGCCCAAAGTAAAGCTAAAATAAATTGGAAAGTTTACATTATCACATTGATTATGCTAAATAGTGTACATAGTGTGCAACATGGAATCCCTGGTAGGCAGGCAGGACAGCTGTGTTTTAATTGGGTGTTGAAACACATCTGTTCACACTTGGCTGTCTCTAATCTGTATGGAGAACAAATATGACAACCATGGATTAGATTCCTTGTTCAATGGAATCTTCACTTCCATGTTTTATTTCTGAGTTTTTGTGCATTCCATATAATAGATCTTAATCAAATTTAGGCTCCCTCACCCACCTACACCCCTCATAATGCCCCAACCAAATTTCATGCATTCTGTAATATATGTTAAGTCCTGTCCTGTCAAGTATTTGTACCCAGATGTCCCTTGGTGAAAGTATATCCAGTGGAGTATAGTCAGCCTATGTAGAGTCACTCCCTAAATATCCACTCTTCCTCAACCAGCAGTAATCAGTTGCAAATAGTTCCTCAACTAAGATTGAGGTCTATTGCCTATTTCCCCAGTTCTATGTTGAGATTTTTGTCAAACTGAGTAGGTATGGGTTACTAGGGCATCTGTCAACGTTGTTGCAAGTTCATAGGAGCAAGTTCCCAGAGTCCGGAAAGCCTGTTTCCTAACGTTCATGCACCAACCCTGACACTTACAATCTTTCCACCACCTCTTCTGTAGTGGCCCCTAAGCCATGGGTAGGAGTCCTATCCAGGGACATGTATACTCTGCGGTCTCCTGTTCTCTAAATCATGGCTAGTTGTGGCCTTCTGTGTGCATTGCACTCTGTTGTATGAGGAAGATTCTTGAGTGAGAGTCGAAGGATGTATTAGTGTTCTCTCTACTCTCCTGCTATGTTCCATAAGCTTTAGGTGTAGAGTTTCTACTGTAGATGTGTCATTTAGGGCTGGCCATCTCTCAGACATATGTTCTCTGTGTGTGGCCAGTTATGGAACTTGTAATAGGCTCTATCTGTCACCAAAAGAAACTTCTTTGATGAGTGGTATACAGTATACTTGTCTGTAAATATAAGGGTCCATATTTAGCATAGAATAAGAAATTTCTTTTGTCTAGAGATATGATGAGAATAGGATTTTTTCTATGCTCTATGACCTCTCCAGCCATGTGTATTTGGCTGTGTTTACAGTGCCACCCATGAGTTCACTAGCATTGAGAGAGCTTTAATTTCAATTAGATAGCTGTTGATTATACCCTAGATAAAAGTGCCACTATTGCACCAATAGTTTTCTGAATCAGTTGTTGCAGTTATTAGGGTTTACAGTTGGGTTAGACCATTGATTTATTTTCTCCTTTAGTAATTTGCGTAGTATCCTCTAGAACTGTAAGAGCTAGTCTTCAGGGAGGAGGCTTCCAAGTCAGTTCCATCTCTACTGCTCCAATTCTCTAGGAGATAATGAAGGGATGTGGCAATAGTCTGTGTTATTTTGGGAGTCTCTTGGACTACCCTAATCAATAACTCAAAAGGAGATTTTTCCTGTTTGGCCTGGTGTATGTTGTTATATCGCCTTCAGTTATACACATTCACTCATGCTGAGATGCTATGTGTGTATTTTTCAGGGAAGTTTTGAGTTAATACATTTCACTCTGGTTTTTCACACCACCTACATTTTGTTTATTTCTCCTTTCTTTCTTCCTATCTAACCTCTCTCCTCCTTCCCCAGTTAACTCACCTCCATTTTCCCCATTTTCTTTTTGATAATACCTATCTCCATGGGGCTGGGGATATGGCTCAGGGATTAAGAGCACTGACTGCTCTTGCAGAGGACCCAGGTTCAATTCCTAGCACCCACATGATGGCTATGAACCGTCCTTACCTCTAGTTCCAGGGGAATCCGAAGCCATCTTCTGACCTCCGTGACATTGCACAACACAGGTTCACTCACATACAAGCAGGCAATACACTCATACACATAAAAAATAAAATAATTTTTTAAAAAAATAGATAATACCTAGCTCCTATTATCCCCTTCACACATGATTCCTTGTTTATCCTTCCCTCCTCCCTTCCAAAATAATACTCCCATTTCCCCTTTTGCCCCTTGGTAATATGCTTCTTACTATCCATGTCTTTCAGACTCTCTTTCCCTTGACCTCCATGCTTCCTTTATATTTGCCTGTATCTTGCTGCTACATCTGAATATATACTCACATACAAGGGATCAGTGCTAAGACCCACCAATAGAGAACATACCTCGCTTGGTTGTTTGAGTTTGTGTTACTTCACTTAGAATAACAGTTTTTAGTGCCATCCATTTATCTACAAATTTCATGATTTAGTCTTTCTTTACCAGAGTGGAACTCCATTGTGTAAATGTACCATATTATCATTATCTATTCATTATTTGAGGAACATTAAGTTGTTTCCATCTCTTAGCTATTGTGAAAAGAGAAACAACAAATATGGATATACAAGTATCTCTACAGTAGAATGAGTTCTTTGGGTATACACCAAGAAGTGGTTTAACTGGATCATAAGGTAGATTCAGTATTTGTTTTATGAGCGTTCCTCACACTGCCATCCGTAGTGGTTGCATGAGTTTGCAACCTCACCAACAGTGAATCAGTGTTTGTTTTGCCAAACTTTTTCCTTTTTCCTCCCTTGTTGGGAGACTCTTGCCACACCATCTGAGGCCTCAAGGCTGACAGACAACATAAGACATCCTATTTGAATTTTGCATAGTTTATTTGACATTTGGGAGGGGATGACTTACAAAGAAATGGCTCCTCATAACCCCCATGCCATTCAAGCACCCAGCAAGCCTCGCAGGAAGCCCAGCTATTCCTTGATAGCTCCTGGAGTTCCAACAGGGCTATGCTAACTCTTCCTTTGCTCACTCTCCATACTGCAGCGGGCTCCACCCCTCTTCCCACAGTGCTCCTCATCTTGCCCCTTACTGGCTAACTCTTTTCAGAGGAATGAGTAATTTGGGGGCTACAGTGTCCCCCCTTTCTCCAAATTCCTTATCAGAATTTGGTGTCTTTTGTTCTCTTGATCTTAACCAGTCTGATTGGGGTAAGACGAAATCTTAAAGCAGTTTTGATTTTCATTTTCTTATTACTAAGGATGTTGAGCACTTTTTAAGGTGTTTCTTAGTCATTTTTATATCTTCATTTGAGAATTCTGTTCAGATACTTAGTTTATCTTTTTATTGGGTGGCTTATTTTCTTGTTTCTTTGTTTTTGGACTTCTTTGCATATTCTGGATTTAAATCTTCTGTCAGATATGTAGCAGGTGAAGATTTTCCCCCATGTGTTGTATTCCCTCTTCACTTTGTTGGTTGTTTCTTTTGCTGTACAGAGCTTTTAAGTTTAATGAGGTCCCACTTACTGATTGTTGACCTCAATACTTGAGTAAATGATATCTGACTTAGAAAATCCTCTCCTACAGGTATATCTTCTGAGCACTTCCTGTGTTTCCTCTAGCAGTTTGTGAGTTTCAGATTTTATATTGAGGTTCTTGATCCGTTTTAAGTTGCTTTTTGTACAAGGTAAGCAATAAGGGTCCACTTTAATTCTTCTATAGGTGGAGATTCAGTTTTGCAAGCAACATTTGTTGAAGATGCTGTCCTTCCACCATTGTGTGTTCTTGGTACCTTTGTTAAATACCAGGAGACTGAAATTGTATGTAATCATGTTTGGGTCTTCTATTGTGTTCCATTGATCTATATGTCTGCTTTCGTGCCAGTACCATGTTCTTTTTAATGACAAAAGCTCTGTACTATAGCTTGAGATCTGGTATAGTGATCCCCACAGTATTGCTCATTTTGCTCAAGATTGCTTTGGCTATCTGGGGTTTTTATGATTCCATATGAATTTAAGGATGTTTTTCTAACTCTATGAAGACTGTTATGTGCATTTTGACTGTCATTGCATTGAATCTATAAACTGTTTTTGGTACCATGGTCATTTTCACAATATTCATTCTATAATCCATGAATTCAGTAGGTCCTTCCATCTCCTGGTGTCTTTCTCTAACTCCTTCTTTAAAGATTTAAAATTTTTATTGTACGAATATTTAAAGTCTTTGCTTAGGTTTATTCCTAGTTATTTTTTGAGGCTATTGTAAAGGTTTCCAAGAATGCTTTCTCTAATTGCTTGTTATTGGTATGTAGAAAAGCTACTGATTTTTTTAAATTGATTTTGTAACCTGCCAATTTGCTTTAAGTATTGATCATAGCTGCCATGTGGGTGCTGGAAATCAGAACTGGGTCCTCTGCTAGAGTAGCCAGTGCCTTATACCACTAAGCCATCTCTCCAGCTCAAGTTCGTATTTTGATGAGAATCTTTGCAGTTAACGGTCATTAAGGCTACAGGCCTATAGTTTTCTTTTTTGTTGTTGCTGTGTCTTTATCTGGTTTTACTATTAGAGTGATACTGACTACATAGAAAGTGTTTGGGAGTTGTCCCTTTGTTTCTATCTTTTTCAATAACAAGAAGCATTTGATGTAGATCTTCTTTAAATGTCTTGTAGAATTCTGCTGTGAATCCATCTAGGCCTGGGCTTTGTTTAGTTGGGAAGTTTTGTATTGCTCTTCTAGTTTCCTTATTTGTTATAAGTCTATTTAGGCTGTTGATTTCTTCTTGATTTAGCTTTGGTTGTTTCCCTGAATTTGAGTATAGATTTAAAAGTATTGCATTAAAAATGTTCTGGATTTTTTTTTTTGTGTGTGTGTGTGTGTGTGTGTGTGTCTGTTGTAGTGTTTCCCCTTTCATCTCTGATTTTGTTCATTTTGATTTGCTCTTTCTTTCTTTTGGCTAATTGGACTAAGGGTCTGTCTATCTTGTTTAACTTTTCAAAGAACCAACTCTTAGATTCATTCTTTGTATTGTTTCCTTTGTTTCTATTTCATTAATTTCTGGTTTGATTTTTGTTATTTCTTCTTGTTTTCTAAGTTTGGGTTTGGTTTGTTCTTGTCTTTCCAGAGTCTTGAGTTGTACTGTTAAGGCTAATATGTGTTCTTGCTGTTTTTTTTTTTTTTTAATGTAGGCCTTAGAGCTATAAGCTTCCCTCTTAGGCCTGCTTTTAAAGTGCCCAGAGGTTTTGTTGTGTTATATTATCATTTTCATTTAGTTCCAGGAATACTTTTATTTCTTTCTTAATGTCTTTTTTGACCCATTCATCATTCAGGCGTGTGTTGTTTAATCTCCATGAGTTTGAAAAATTACTAGAGGTCCTTCTGCTCGTGATTATAAACTTTATCGCACTGTGGTCTGATAGAATGCATGGGATTATTTATATTTTGTGTATTTGTTGATGTTTGCTTTGTGCCCCAGTATGTGATCAATTTTAGAGAAATTTACATGGGGAGCTGAGTACATAGTGTATTCTTTGATGTTTGGGTATAACATTTGGTAGATGTCTTTTAGGTTCATTTGATGTATGATGTTATTTAATTCAGCTGTCTGTTTATTCTTTGTCCAGGTGACCTGTCTATTGAAGATAATGGGGTATTGAAGTCACCTACTATTTCTGAGTTGGGATAAAACTATGTTTTATAGTTCTATGGAACCA
>NW_008350127.1:85707-89536 GCF_000622305.1 Nannospalax galili | reverse complement strand
TTACCAGGATGGTAGGCAGGTTCATGGCAGGTAGATCAGGACGGGGGCCAAGGGCAAGGCATGGGCGGGGTCAGCCTCTGGAGGGTCTAACAAACTAAACAGGAGAATGCAGATAGTCTGAATGCAGTAGTTTAGGATGCAGTTGGTGGATCTGGGTTAGGGAGCTAGCTCAAAGACCTGAGGCAGAAGCCCAGAGCAGACCTAGGCCCAAGTTTGGAAGGGAGACAAAGTATGGAGTGAGAGTCTCACTTTCATGCTTTTAAGAAGTAGAAAGTCTGGGCCTGGTGGCTCATTCTTTTGATCCTAATGCTTTGGAAGCAGAGATAGGCAGATCTCTTTGAGACTGAGGCCAACCTGCTCTGCATAGTGAGTTCCACATCAGCAGGGGTTACAGGAGACTTTGTCTCAAAAAGCAAACAAAGAACCAAAACAATGCAAAACAACACTGAACTAAAAAGGCTGTAATTGCTATACATCTCATAAAGAGGACTAATGACTAACTTACAAAATGTTAACACAGTAACTGTATACCTGCTACCGAAAAAATAACTATCTAATTTAAAGTGAAAGAAAGCAATTCAATTTAAGTATTACTGTTTTATTTTGTGTACGGTTTTATGCAATTCACTGAATTCTGGAATTTCCTAATTCCTAATCAATTTATGTAGCAAATATACATATGATATAGCGTTTTCATACAGATTATAGTTGAAATATTAAATGATTTCTTGGCCAGGTGGGATGGCACATGCTTTTAAACACAGCTCTGGGAGGCAGATGTAGATGGATCTCTGAGAGACCGAGGCCATTCTGGTTTACATAGTGAGTTCAGTCCAGCTGTGGCTATAGGGAGACCCTGTCTGAAAAATAATATATAAACAAACAAACAAATAAATAAATACATAAATAAATAAATAATAAATAAATTCTGAAACAGAAGCTCTAAGAAAATCATACCATCCCAGTCAAGCATGGTGGCACAGGCCTATAATCCTGGAACTTGAGAAGTAGAAATCATGAGTTCAAGGTTGACTTTGAAGCCAGCCTGGGCTATGTGAGAAATGAGAGAGAGGGAGAGAGAGAGAGAGAGAGAGAGAGAGTTACAGGGGTTACAGGGAAGGACAGAAAGGAAGAAAAGGAAAAAGAATAAAAGAAAATTATGACCTTGCAACTTTCGTCAGTCTCCCCTTGAAAGTGAAATACTTGCTTGTTTCCTTCTGTTTTTAGGAAGTCAAGACTGGTTTGGAAATGTCAGAATTACAATAAATTAGGGCATCAGAAACCAGCAATTAATGCAAGTGATTGAATTTTTTATTTAGTGTTTCTCCATTCCTAAAAGTGGGTTTTTCAAAGTGAAAACAACAGCAAAACAAAAATGACTAAGAAGAGTGCACTTAATGCACTGCGGTCATCCTCAGCATGGTGAGATCCCTCTGACTTCAGCTGCCCATGTGATGTTCATCAGGACACTCCTCAGCCAAGGAGAATACATACAACCCAAGACAACTAATCTGCTGACTGAAATGCAGCTTCAAGACAACACTAATTCTCTCTGCTCAACACAGGTGCCCAGTTCAAGTTCAACACACAGACATTCTGGAATTATAAGAAGTATGCTCATCAATGTTGACAGACATAGGAGCCATGAATCTTGGAAGAAGAGACTGTAGATCATTCACAGTTACAGATCCGCAGCCTGGCTACATTTAAACAATAAAGCAGTTACTAATATAAATACATTTGTGAATCTGATTCCAGTGAGTGTTATCAATGATGATAAATTTACTGCCAATCACCTGAAATGAAAATTCAACCCAGATATCTACCTGCTTCTACTCGGCCTTTCCACAAATGTTGTCATTTTAAATCTTTCATTCCAACCAGATATTTTATTCATTTGTCTATTAATGTTTGAAGAGTTTAAATTACAGAGCTACATAATTTGTTTAGTGAGATTTTGTCTTTTTAAAGAAACTTAAAGGGCTGAGGATATAGTTCACAGCCCAGTGATAGAGCAGTTGCCTGAAGTGTGCCCCGAGTTGGGCCAGTACAAAAAAACAAAACAAACAAACAAACAACAACAAAAACCCCTCATATTTGAATTGTGGTCCATTACCAGTCTAGGAGTTATAAGTGGGTTCATTTCCTCAGCAAATTAAATAAATAGAAGGCAGGGGAAAAAATCTCAGACATAGCAGAGACTTTACTAAGAAAGAACAAAGAACTATACACACACCTCACACAGAGAAAAGATCTCTACAAGTGGAGAGGGGACCTGGAAACCAGGAATCCTTTATCCCCAAGGAAGGCCTGGGTTTAAGGGTTTTAGTGGCTTCCTCTCCTCTAATTTTGGATTGGTCAACTTGAACAAAGAAAAGAAGGCCGATAGGTCACAGCTCCAAGCTAAGATACGTCCAAGGCTAAGTGACTCATTTGAAGGGGTCCTATTGGAGTTAAAAAATAAGGCCTTCCTGCTAGACCAAGAAGAAGCAGGAAGTGCATCATATTTATTACTCCTCAATGACCCTGTTTGCTTAGTGTGTATTTAGTCCTTTATGCAATATCTAGAGAGCCTGATAAGTATATAAGCTGAATTTGAACTCTGGACTCCAGAGCCAAGGAAGTTTATTCACCAAGGTTTTTGTTCCTATTTGGCACCAAAATAGATCAACTGTTAGAAATCCTTGCTCTGTCTTCATTCAGCAGCATTTAAGAGTCTAGATGGAAGTAATTCTTGACTGACCTGCATATCAGAATCACGTGTTGGGCTTTGGAAACTACACATACCCCGGAGGACTGAATTGCAGTCCAGGTACCAGAAGCTCTTAAAAAGTTCCACAGAGCGGGGTGGAGAGATGGCTCAGCAGTTAAGAACACTGGTTGTTCTTGCAGAAGACCCGGGTTTGAATCCCAGCACCCACACGGCAGCTACCCGTAACTCCAGTCCCAAGGGATCTGACACTCTCTTCTGACCTCCGTGGACATTGCATGACATGGATGTGCTTACCTACATGCAGGCAATATACACGTACACAGAAAATAAAAAATTTTTTTTAAAGTTCCACAGAGTAGGATAAAGCTGAGATGTCAGCAGACTGCCAAGTGCCTGTTCCTGCCTCCCTCTAGCATAAGGGCTGAGAACTCAGGGGACTGCCTGAGAGCACCTAGATCTTGCCCCCAAGTGGTGGTGAGCTTCTGCAAATCATGCCTTACCCAACCGCCTAACTGGGACTACTGGGAACCCCTCCCAAAACCTCTAGGCAGATCTCTGCCCTTTGATAGGATAAAGCTGAGATCTCAGCAGACCTGCAGAGTGCTTGTTCCAGCCTCCCTGTGGCAGAGGGCCTGAAATCAGCTCCCCCTGAGGGAACTTCCCAAATTTTGCCCTGAGTTCCCACTAGCAGAGGTCCAAACTTTAGAAGGAATCCTGAGTGTACGTGACTGAAACCTGACTTGGGCTTCTGTGGAAGCTCCTGAATAGCTGATCTGAAGCCATCATTTCCCTCCACAATAAAACTTGAAAGAACCTGAAACCTGGACCAACAAGCTTTACATAACCAATAAGAAAAGGACCAAGGCACACCAATAATACAAACAGAAGGAAAGTTCAACTTAATTTCATATCAGAATCACAAACAACAAAAGAAATTCACATGCCAAAACCACAACAAAAGAATAATAAAATGGGAAGCCAAAACACTACATCCCCACCAAATTACACCAGCCCTGTAGAAGAGTTCCACAAGGAGAACCCTCCAGAGATAACCCAGGACACTGAATTTAAAAGAACAATCATAAACACGATCAAGGAATTCAATGAATTTAAAAA
>NW_008350127.1:79909-84594 GCF_000622305.1 Nannospalax galili | reverse complement strand
CATTGTTGGACTACCAGACCATATTGTGTAGGCCAACCTAATAAATTGCACACAGACACAGACACACATGTACACACATATATTCATTCTGTCATATCTGTTCCTCTCGAAAGTTCTAATATCATGTGTTTCAGAACAAGTGCTTTCTAGTTAACACTCTGATTTAACACTCAGAGAGCAAAATCAGTTTTCTAATCACATACCCTTAGTAGCACCTCATGCACATGTATGGCCACTTGGCTGAAACATTAATGTATAGAATATAAACCCTATCTTCTTTGTTTTAAGAAATTTTATTGGAGTTAAATTGCAACCTTTTCCCCTCAAATTTAATGAGTCTGCGTGTAATATTGTTAAGAAAAAAATCAAGTACTTTACTTTTGATAATTCACAATAATAAAATACTAAGCCTGCTAGATACATCATGTGCTTAAAGGTCAATAATATTCTAGTCAATGCTAAAAATATTACAGCCAATATTATCCATGAAATTATTGGGGCAAATGTTATTAGAACAGAAAAAGCAGAGACCCCTGAATTCATGTTTTAATCACATTTTATGCAGATCCTTGAATGATATATTTATAAACCAAATTACATTTAAAAGTGCATATTTTAGTAATATTGGTCTAAAATTAATTTTATATTTCTACACCTGTCAATTAATTCTAGTGAACAGTAAATCAAACTGAAGACAGTTTCATCAAATCAACCAGTCTGCCTTCCTGTATATTTGAAAATTGTGTTTACTAAAAATTGAAAGTGGTTTAAATAACACATTAGACAAACAAAAACTGTTTTGTATCTTTTTCCTTACAAATACATTGATGTTAAGAATAAATACTATTTGGTTTTTTTTTTTCTTTTAAATTAGAATTCCAAGTAATTGGTTTCATTATAACATTTTAATGCATACTCTGTTTTGGTTGATCATCTTGTTTTACTGCCTACCCCCCATCCCCTATGCCCTTAGGTCTCCCATGTTAGCTCCCATTTCACATTAATGTCACATATACTCTATCGCCATCCTTTTTACCATTCCCACGTCTCCTTTAAACACTCATCCCCTGACATGCACAAATATACAATATGTAAAAAGAAAAACTTAAAACCCAGTATCCTCATATTAGAGAAATCACATGGTATTTATATATCTGAGTCTGTATTTTGATTAAATAATAGATTTCAGTTTCATCCTTTGGCCTGCAAATTTCATGATTTCATTTTTCTTCGTGACTGAATAAAATTCCATTGTAATATGTGTCTTAGTCAGTGAGACATGTATTAACAGCCTTGGAGGTTACTGAGAATAGACCCATCCATCATGCTCACCTTCGAAACCCCTTCCCATTTACTTATGAAAATGTGTAGGCATCAGGGAGGGAGTGCTAGGTCCATTAAGGGAATGCTACTTCCTCTTGCTCAAAAGAATGGAATCTGAATTCTGTATCTGGTCCTAGGTGGAGATGTGGCATTATTATCTGCTCTAAAAATTGGAACATTGGTCTAATTGTTCTGTCTAGAACTTAAGAGCAAATCCAACTGGACCTGCCACTCACCTGGCTAGGAGATCAGTCCTCAAGAAGATGTACTGAAGACAGTAAAGGAAATAAGAAGAATAACTGTCTCCTTAGTGAGCTACTGACACAGCCCAGGAGCTCCTCCCTCAAGCCAATTGCTTATAGATCTTCACTTCTAAGCCTGCTCCTTTTTCTGAGTTCTAACCCATTTTCTTTCTTATTTGTGTACTTCTTATTGGATACCAAAGAAAATCCTAAGCATATTTTCCTTAATACTCTGGGTTTTCTCACTCTTTTCTCCAGAGAGCCCCATTCCCTTCCACAGCTGCTTGCAGACCTCTATTTCTGACCTTAATTCAAAAAGCATGACTTTCTCCTTCTTCTTCTCTGTATCCCTCTTCCTGGTAGCTGCCAAGATCTGCTTTTCTACCCCCTTTATCTCTCAAACATTATTAAAACAATCTTCAAGGGCCCTTCTGAGTTCATTTCTAAATCCTTTAGTTAGTATGAGTAAGAATCTCTCCAAAAGGAATCCTGATTTCCAGTATCACGTGTACCACATTTTCATCATTCACTTTTTGATGGACATTTAGATTTCTTCCATTCCGTACCTGTTGTGGATAGTGCAGCTGTAGTAGAACAGGATAGGTGACTCTCTGTGGTCGACAGTATTGCATTGAAGTACAGCTTGGTCATATGGCAGTTCTATGCTTTTATTTCTGAGAAACTGCCCACATGTTTTCCATGGTGGTTCTGCCAGTTTTAATCCTACTAGCAGCTGATGTGCTTTTCCTTCCCAGCCTCCTCACCAGCAGCTGTCACTTGTTTTCTTGAGGACAGTCATTCTGACTGAGGTGAATGGAATGGAATGTCAAAATAGTGTTATTTCTGCTCAGGATTGGGTTGACATTTAGGGTCTTCTGTTTTTCTACCTTGTATTAGTCATTTTTCTGTTGCTGTGATAGAAACATTGACCAAAGCAACTTTTAGAAGGAAGCGTTTACTTGAGCTTACAATTCCAGGGGAATTACAGTATGTCATGGCAGGGAGGCATGGTGCCTGGAGGTGGCTGGAGCAGAAATGGAAGCTAGGCTCTCCATGTTCAACCAGGCACAAGAAACAAGAGAACAGTTGAAGATCTGGCAAGTCTTAAGAGCTCTCTAAGCCCGCCCTAGTGATGTGCTTCCTCCAGGATAGCCACACCTTTGAAGACTTCCCAAAACAGTGTCAGCATCCGGGGACAAAGTGTCCAAAAACATGGAGCTTATGGGGTATATTTTCATTCAAACCACCACATTCCACCCTCTGGCCCCCATAGGCTCATGACCATATAAAATGCAAAATGCATTTAATCCAACTTTAAAGGTCCCCATAGTCATTATCGGTCTCAATACTATTCAAAAGTTGACAGTACAAAGTCTCTTTTGAGACTCAGGGAATTACCTTAACTGTAAAATCAAAAGACAAATTACATACTCCCAACATACATTGGAACTGAACACTCATTACCATTCCAAAATGGAGCAATAGAAGCATAATAAAGAAATACTGGACCAAACAAGACCAAAAACCAGCAGGACAAACTCCAAATCCAGTAGCTCCACATCCAACTTCTGGGAATTTACTTCCAAAAGGCTTAGATGGCTCAGCCTCTCCAGGTTTGCTGCGAGCAATATATGTCTCTCTCTTGGGCTAGTACCACTTCCTACATGCAGGTCTTCATGGCCAATACCTCACAGCTCTGGCATCACAAACATCTTTTGGGGTCTCCATTGCCAACCAGGCTTCACCTTCACAGGTTCATGCAATGGCCTATGAGGGCTTTCTTTATGCAAGGGCACTCCTGCTGCATGCTGCCTGGCCTCAGAGGCTCTCTGAAACCACAGAGGAAGAACTGATGACCCTTTCACTTTTGCATCTTTCATGCCGGAGGCTTAACTGGGTGTGGTCTTGCCCTGGAGGCACTCTCTCCATTGTTTAAGTTTGACTCTCTAGGCCCCTCCTTAATCACTTTAATCTTCTTAATCACTTTAATCTCCTTATCAGTGGGATCCTCTCCATCACATTCCAGGGCTCCAACATTTGTCTTCCTAGTGCTCTTTTTCAATCTAAACTGTATTTCTTTCTGCCCCATTTGCTCTCTTTCACTGCAGATCTGCATAATATTCACCATTAATAGCCATGCCACCATTTCTACATTAGGCTGTCTTGAAATTTCTTCTGCCAGATAAATTAGTCCATTGCTTTTCACTTGGCCTGGCAAGCTTTTTGGTGGAGGGCAGACTCCAGCCAAACTCTGCAAAAATATTCCAAGTACTGCTTAAGTCCTTATTTCCTTCTGGAACTACATTGTTCTCAGCACTACTTTCTTCCAGGCATTTACTAGAATGGCATGTTAAGCTCTGCTGACAGCAACCAACTGCTCTTCTAGTCCAACCTTCCAAAGTCTTCCACATTTCTTCAAAACCCCACATGGTCAGGTTCTTCTCAGCCAACAGCCCACTCTATGGTGCCAATTACTGTATTAGTCATTTTTCTGTTGCTGTGATAGAAACACTGACCAAAGAAACTTATAGAAGGAAGTGTTTATTTGGGTTTACTGTTATAGGGGAATTACAGTCCATCATGGCAGGGAGGCATGGTGGCTGGAGGTGGCTGGAGCAGAAGGGAAGTGATGCTTTACATCTTCAAGCAGGCACAGGAAGCAAGAGAGCAACTGGAGATCGAGCAAGGCTTAAGAACTCTCTAAGCCCGCCCCCAGTGACATGTACCAAAACAGTACCACCATCCGGGGACAAAACGTCCAAATACTTGGAGCCTATGGGAGACATTTTCATTCAAACTACCACACATCTGTACTTTAGGGTTTGTTTTTCTTTCCCCCTGAATAACGTCATTGGGTTTGTGATGGGAATTGGTGAATTTGTAGACTATTTTAAGTACTATATCCAATATCACAATATTCATTCTTCAAATCCAGGACCATGACAGTTCTTTCTATCTTCTAGTGTGTTCATCAACTTCTGTCTTCAGATTCTTAACATTTAATTATAGATATCATCCATCCCCTTGTTTAGATTTATTCTTACATGTTTTTGAAGTGATTGTGAATGGAATAGTTTTCCTAATTTCTTGTTGGCAAGTTTGTTATTGGTAATATGGAGA
>NW_008350127.1:73659-75601 GCF_000622305.1 Nannospalax galili | reverse complement strand
CACCATTGGTGGGCTTGAATTCCTGCCTACATGACTGACTGCAGAGCAGGCACAAAGGTCTCTAGTCTGGGTGACTAGAAGGAACAAGTGTTTAACCTACCAGTCAGGGGATCATGAGCTGGAACTCCAAGCAAGAAGTGTATTTACAGAAACAGAAACAAAGTTCAGATAAACAGTTGTTTGTGTAAATAAGCAGAGGCTGTTTACCTATCGTTCTGGCCCACACAATGAGTGGTGGGACTCCAGAAGTTTCTCCCATAAAATTCTTGATTTTAATCCAGGGCACATTGTTTGAAGTGAATTTCAGAAGAAGAGAGTCACTGTACAGCTAAACCACCAGGAAAACCACAGGTCTCAATGCCAGAGACTCCATTAGCTTTATGAACATTTTATATTTGAAAAATATCTGTTCTTGACTCATTTCCACACATTTAATTTCATTTTCTTTGTTCAAACCCCAAAATCCTCTTTGGAGAACTTCTTAGTCTCATTTCAATGAATCTTTATTCCTATATTTTTATTTATAATTTGCATTTTTTAGTACATGATATAAAGAGAACTTGTTAATATCAGCTGTGTGTCCTATTGTTTTTCTGAAAGAAGAATAATCATTAGAAAGCGTTACCTTCTTAAATCTCTTTAAGTCATTAAAACACATACTGAGAAACATTTTCAGGTCTGACAATTATCAAAACAACTAGTGACATGCTGCTAAGGCATACTTCCTTGGTGTTATTTGCTAATTTCAAAGGTTGGTAGAGGATTTAATATTATTGAAAATAGTTTTCTAACAATTAGCTAGCTAGCCAGAAAATGCTTTGCAATAATTCATGAGTCACTGGTTTCTTTGCAAAACAAAAGTTCATATAAAATTCTTAAACCTGTAACTTTACCAGAAATAAACCCAATGGCCTCCTTCTATTTCAAAGCAGTCCTGAGTTGTCTGGTTCCCAGATCCTCTTTATAGCTGTGGCAGATAAAACACTTGACCTCTGGCTTCCCCACATCCTGCCTTAGCTCTGTTTCACTTGAACTTGAGAGGATTTGTATTCTAATATGTATTCTGCTTGCTACAGACATGTCCATTACTAGATGTGAATGATGTGTAAGCCCCAAACAATTCTGGCAACATCACATCCTCACCAGTTTAGCAGTTCACCAGCTCCAGTTGTGTGTGCCCATGGGAGTGGTATGTTTGGATGATAGTTGTTGTGACAGGGGGAAATTATATGGCAGGAAGGCAAACATGATGGTCCTGTATCCTCTACAGCTCAGTGCATATTATATTCTGCTGGTGACACCTCTCAGGCCATTCAAGGAAAGTTCCCTGTTCTCAGCCCCTGGGCCCTGGCATATCTTTGCAAGTAGAAAATTCTAATTCATAACTTATGACATATGGGGCTGTCAGTGAACCTGGATAGAAACATATGCCTCATTCACATATAAGGATGATAAATGATCCAAATACTGCAATATGTTTCAGGGGGAGATGCTCCCCTGTTTTATAAACCACTAGAATATGCATGCATGGGAGGTCAGACCCTCTCCTAGAAACATATGCCTCATTCACATATAAGGATGATAAATGATCCAAATACTGGAATATGTTTCAGGGGGAGATGCTCCACTGTTTTATAAACCACTAGAATAAGCATGCATGGGAGGTCAGACCCTCTCCAGACAATGCCATACAAATCTTACTTCTCAATAATCATACTATTATTTTTGTCCTAATAAGTTTTTACTTGAGCAAATTTGTCACTGAAGATAGATTATCTTACAATGTTTTCCACAGCAGTTACAAAATTTTTAAACTGGTGAAAAAAATAAAAGGTTAATGATATCAGAATTTGTATTTTGTTACAGGAGTGCTCAATTAAGCATGACTATTTGGTAGTTGTGTGTGTGTGTGTGTGTGTGTGTGTGTGTGTGTGTGTGTGTG
>NW_008350127.1:70388-72544 GCF_000622305.1 Nannospalax galili | reverse complement strand
AATGGATATATTTCTTAATGTTCTTAACAGATAACCTAGTGGGTTGACAAGATGAATCAGTGAATTTAAGATCCTTGCACCAAACCTGAAAACCTGAGTTTGATTTCCAGTACCCAAATGGTAGAAGGAGAGAATCAATGTCTTCATTTAGTCCTCCAACCCCTACACATGCCTTGTGGTGCATGTGCGTGTGCATACACACATGATAATTTAAAATATATACTAAATTTATTATATAATAAGTATATAATAAATCATATAGTAACCAATTGATACGACTTTTTTTTCTTCTTTTTGTGGTGCTGAGTTGAACCCAAGGCCTCACATGTTAGGAAAGTTCTCTAGGGCTGTGTTACAGTGCTATGCCCACAACTAGGTCTTTTAGTCACCTCATATTATAAGGCTTTCCTCAAATGATATGGAAGGGACAGGAAAATTGAAAAGGTTAACTATTTAACGTTTAAAAGAAGCAAAAATTTGATGTATGCTTTTTTTTCTTCTTTTTGTGGTGCTGAGTTGAACCCAAGGCCTCACATGTTAGGAAAGTTCTCTAGGGCTGTGTTACAGTGCTATGCCCACAACTAGGTCTTTTAGTCACCTCATATTATAAGGCTTTCCTCAAATGATATGGAAGGGATAGGAAAATTGAAAAGGTTAACTATTTAACGTTTAAAAGAAGCAAAAATTTGATGTATGCCTTACATCATTTCCATTGGGTACACAGAGAGTATTGATTTAATGATCTTTAAACTTATGATTGAATGATTTGCAATGGTGTAAGAGCAACAGAGCTTAGTAGAAACCACATTGAAAATGTTGTATTGGGGTCCTTTTTGGGGATAACAATATGTTATGCTAGGCAGCTGCCATGAACCACAGCTCCCGCTCAGACTCAGTCATGAGCTAAGCTGCCGATAAACTACAGTGCTATGCACTGGGCACTGTGATGCTGAACCCAGATCACTTCTATTCAGTACATTTTCAATCCATGTTATTTTCAATTTAAAATGCGTTTATCAAAATGTAACCTCAGTGCAAGGAACATCTGGCTATCTACTATAAATTATAAAATCAAATTAATTCAATTGAATGTATATTGAATTGAACCCATATTCCAGTACAAACTGAATTGCATTGAATATAACTGGACTATTGATTTATAACTGCATAATAAGTTATATTGAATTATGACTTTAAATTTATTAAAGAGAATATAATAAACATTTATGAGAAAGAGCCCTGTCTCTACTTCAAAGAGCAGCTGAAATAACACATAAATTAATGGCACTTATCTAATTCATAATGGTTTGGCTGTGGATGGAAAGACTGGGGCAAATGGCATACAACCTCCAAAAGGCATAACTCCAATCCTTAAGGTAATGCCCATGTTGCTTTATTGATCATGTGAGAAGCAGAGCTGAAATTCCTTACCCCCCCCAGCAGCCATGGTTAGGAAAGATAAAGTAGTGAGCAGTGTTCTCATATAAACAACCAAGAAATTGATCATAGCAATCCTATTCACCCAAACATATGTATATGTCCATACAACTGCACTAACTGCAAGGGAATCTGAGAAACATGGCTTTTAGTGGATAGATATGAATATTCCTGATATTCAGGAAGATAAACTTGCTCCACACTGTCAAATACACACAGAGAATGGAACTCCTAGGTGGATGGGCACCTCTTTTGCATCAACCTATGCCTGACCTTCAAGTGATAGAGAATAACCTCAATATCCCAACAACTGTCCTAGGTTTGGCAGTGGTGGTCACCTTCTCTGATTCCCTCATGGAGAAACACATGCAGGCAGACTGATTTGTAACATGATGGTAGCTCCATGATACATGGACTCATTTTGCCTAAGCAGCAGTGACTGGGTGTGCATACCAAAGAGTGTGATCCACAATGCATAAATTTGGTTCTTCAAAATAGTTGGTAAAGTTCTGCAACAAAGGACAAAAAGGTCACTTTGACAAAGTTTTTTTAAAAACTCAAAATCTATTTTATTTTCCTTTAATAAATCTCTGCCTTAAGAGCACACCTCAAGGAAGTTGAAAACTATAGAAGTTACATGCTCCCTGTCATTACAGGCCTGTACTTGACAGGTAAAAGAACTGCATTAAAATATGAAGAAATAGGGTAAAATTAATGTT
>NW_008350127.1:64446-69123 GCF_000622305.1 Nannospalax galili | reverse complement strand
AGAATACAGAGGTAGAGGAAGGGGAGTGGACACAGGATTCTGTCATCAGTTCATTTAGTTAATAATTTGCTGAATCATAAGTACTAGCAATATGATAGCATAAAAAAGTCCTGTGATTTTTATTCAGAAGGAAACACTACAATCAATTAAATGATTTAACAAATGAGTATTTACCAATGTTATGAGAGAGAATTGTGCATTGTCCAAAAATCTAGAAGAGTGAAGGGAACAATAATTTAACTGACACATGAAGAAGGAAGTGGTAACTAGGTGGAATAGGAAAAGGAAGGGATGTTCCAGGAAAAGGAAAAGTCACGGGTATTTCATGATGGGAAGAAACAGACCCCACCCATGAGAGAAGGTGTCCAGCACATCTTTGTTGCAGCAAGATCTGCAAGAGAGGTGCAGACTGTGCTATTTAGAGCTAATGAAAACATATAAATAAAAATACCTTTGACTGACAAATAATGCATGACTTCTGGTTCATAATATTTCCACCCTTAATATTTGTTTGATTCACAATGCATAATTTTGGTTCTTCAAAAATTTTGGTAAACTTCTGCAACTAGGGACAGAAAGGTCACTTTGACAAAGTTTTTTTGTCTTTTTTTTAAATCTTAAAATCTATTTTATTATCCTTTAATACATCGCTGCCTCAAGAGCACACCTCAAGGAAATTGGAAATTATAGAAGCTGTGCTACTCTCTGTCATTAAAGGCCTGTACTTGACAGGTAAAAGAACTGCATTAAAATATAAAGAAACAAGGGTAAAATGAATGTTTCATACAAATAAAAGCAATCTCAAAGAAGAGAGTTTAGCAGAAAACACTATCAAAAGCTGTGCAGTTCTTTCATTAAGGCTGTCAGATAGATTTTCACTGAGAGGGAGATTTCTTTTTGTTTTGGCTTCTGTGGTAGAGTAAGTTTCATCTCTTTACTTGATGGTTTTCTGCTTGGATTTAAAGCTGGACCTAGCTACTAATTTACATTTTTTTCATTAAAGACTTGCATTTAGGAATTACAAAGTATTAAAATCAACTGGCACATGAAGGTATAAATAATCATCCTGTGTGATTTGAAGGATCTCAAGGAGTGTGAATTCACAAGTCCATGGTCATTATGATACAGTGATTAGTCCTGCTAAAATACTAAATAAGGACACCTTTCCTGACAAAGTCTTCTGTGATCATGCATGCTGTGTGGTCCCTCCCTGAGTTCATCCTGAGAGAAGAAAGCTCCACAACTCCTTAGTGCCCTGTAGAAAATAACGGGACTAGGAAACCCACAGATTCCATGGACTCTGGGTCTGGAGCTATGCCTTGGCACCTACAGAGACAGGACAAGCATGGGCTCAGACAAGTCCTAAGGTGAGCTGATGGGCTACCGAAGATCCTGGACAATCTCTACACAACTAGGAAACTCGAGGGCTTTCCTCAAGGTGCTGTCATGAAAATTACACTTCTGCAAGGTCATGCAAGTTTTTGATTTGCCTTTGCATAATATAGACATGTGTGTCATGAAATAAACACATTGTTTTCTAGAGGCTTCTCTAATTTCCTCACTTTGAAGGAAGAAGAATGATGGATTAGTTCTATGTGATAACATTTACATACTTTTGAGTATTTTTAAATATTTTGTTATTTTTATTTTATGTGTATGAGTGTATTGCCTGCATGTATGTAAATGCACCCATGTCATACAATGCCTGCAGAGATCAGAAGGGGACGTTGGATCCCGTAGAATTAGAGTTAAGTTAGAGATGATTGTTAGCTGCTATGTAGATGCTGGGAACCAAACCCAGTCCTCTGCAAGAGCAGCCAGTGCTCTTAACTACTGAGCCGTCTCTCCAGACTCTGAGTAATAATTTTGAAGCTATTTTATATGAGTGAACACTGAAGACTTAGAGTGATGAAGCTGTTCTCTATGGTACTATGTATGGAGCACACATAGGTAATGCACCAAGACTGAACTCTGAGAGATGCTGCAACATTCAGATAACTGAGATGTGCCCAAGCAGATTCAATGATTATAATAAATGTTCTATTCAGGTGCAGAATGTTGACAATGAAAGACTGAGTGGAGGGTCAGTAAAGGGCAGATGGAACGTCTTGTGATTTCTGCTCATGTTTACTGTGAGTCTAAACCTATTCTGAGAATTACATCTATTAAACATATTTTTTCTCTTCTGTGTCATGTGTCTATTTCAGGCACTTTGGAATAACTGGCCACATGTGTAAAATATACAAATAATTCTCAAACATTTACTGATGACAGCAGATTGTTTGCCAGGATGGCCACAAGGATTCATTTCCCCTCCATCCTTACGCTGTAAAATGAAATCATTTCATCTACAAAGGAAGGGAATCAACTTCCCACCCTAGAACTATGGTCTCATGACTTGTTGGCCAATGAATTGCAGTGAAATCTTGGAGTGCTGCATGTTTGCATTCAAATGACTGGAATTTTCCTTTCTTCTTGCCTGGAATATGTTAAAATGATCTGACGAAGTCTGTTCTAGCCTCCTCGGGATAAGAGGTTATGTGTAGAGTGAGGAAGTCAGATGTCAGATGATAACCAGTATTCACCACAGTGGTAACAGGAGCCATTTTGAAACATTGAGCCCAAGCCCGGATCCTAGTGGCTGTCATTACTTAGATGCCCACAGAGTAGAAGATAAGTGTCAAGGGTATCTGGACCCGAAATGTCGCCTCTGAACTTTGTCTGTCTATGTGTTTTACAGCAGTTAATAAATTGATGGATACACTGATAATTTACAGGAAGAACTTACTCATATCCACAATTTCGAGTGCTCCTCTACAACAGTAGAGAGAATTTTAGGAACAGATTTTTACTTTCCTTTTTTCTTTTTTTTTTTTTGAGGCAGAATCTCCTGCATCTCAGGTTGGCCTCAAACTTGCTGTGTAGCTGAAGATGAGCTTGAACCTCTGATCTCCTGCCTCCAGGCTTCAGGGCTGGGATTACAGTGATACACCTCCACCTTTGTTTTATGCAGTGCTGAGAATTCAACAAGTAGCTTTGTGAAAACTAACCAAGCATATTACCAACTGAGCTACATTCCCAGCTTAGCTGCAGATTATTTATATGCTTGTGAAATTAATAAATTCTTATGTTAGGTCGCATTGTTCCACATAAACATAAGTATAAACATAAGCATATGCTTATCTATTTAAATAAACTAAAAAAATAGTTAATTTCTCATCTTCCTAAATTTTGACCATTCATTTTTCAGTTTTCTTCTTAAACTAAAAATCTCTTTATTATAATTGATAGTACTTGACTAGTATGGGAGAGGTGGCATACCCCTACAACCCCAGCACTCCAGAGGACAAATAAGGAGGATCAAGAATTGATGCTAGACTGAAGCAGCCTGTCTCTAAACAAACAATAAAATCAAATAAATAAATGATATAATTTAGAACTTAAAAATGTAGCTCTTTTTTCTTTATTAAATTAAAAAAATAACTTCTCATCTGGTGTTTTTAAAAAACTTTCTTAGTTTGCATGACATTCTAGGGAATAAAGAAATTGGAGTGGAAAAAATAAATTTTCAGAAATGTTTTCTTTTTCAATGTTTTTTCTTTTTTATGTTGACTTACAGAAAATCCTTTTATCTTTCTATTAACATTTAAGCTGGAACTTTCATGGATGTTACAGATGCATACACACATACACACACACCGAGACACAGACACACACACACACACAAACACACACACACATATTGAGACAAGATCTCTCTACATAACACTGGCCAGCCTGGAACTCAGTATGTTAATCAAGCTGGCCTCGAATTCATAGAGATCTGCCTGCTTCTGCCTCCTGAGTGCTGGGATTAAAGAAATACATGACTGTGGCCAGCATAAAAATGTGTTTATTTTTATTTTAAGTGTATGAGTGTTTTGCCTGCATGTATGTAAGTGCCCTACATACATCCAATGCGAGAAGAGGGCAGAAGAGGACATTGATTACCCTGAAACTGTAGCTATGGACAGTTGTTCTCCACCATGTAGGTACTGGGAACCGAACCAAGTTTTTCTGGGAGAGCAGACAGTGCTCTTTACTGCTGAGTCATCTCTTCAGCCATGACATTATATTTATGTGTCTGTTTCAAAATTAACTTTTTTAAATTCATTGAGATTGGCTGAACACTGTGCTTTAAAAGTGTAACTTTTATTTAAGAGTGTTGTCAAACTAATTTTTATATTTTTTAATCTTTTGAAAAATTATTTTTTGTTTGACTAATGACTTCTTTGCATCTAAAGAGATTTCTGTTGTTCACTTAGCATCTAAAGAATGGTATAATTTACAATATGCTGTTTGACTTTGCATTCATTTTTCATAGAAAACTTCCCAGTGCTCAGAATTCTTTCTTCAGAACAGGCGAAAGCTGGTTTTCCACGCATTCTCATGAATAGGCTCAGCATCTTTGGTCACTGAATAATAAAAATCCCTCACTAACAACAGTGTGAAAACTTTTGCAGCTTTGAATTGAGAGTGTCACACATCTAATTTGATATGTGCTTTACCATTAACTAAGTTTACTGAATTACAGTGAAAAACATACCTGCCTAGGTAAGCTGTGGTTTCCTCATCTCTCAGCCTAGCCTTGGTGATAGTTTGAGGATTTCTGGTAGTCTTTATCACATTTTCTATGCC
>NW_008350127.1:62668-63021 GCF_000622305.1 Nannospalax galili | reverse complement strand
AATTGTTAATCGGCTTTGCAGAAGCTTCAGTAGAAGGTGTGATTTCTTCTGGGGAACTTCCATTTACAGTTTTAAATGTTTCTTCATTTAGCAGTGATAGGTTGTTAAGCCAAAGTGATCCCAGAAACCCTGGTAGAGAAGCCTCAAGGAGCATCAGAACCATTCAATTTAATTCTAAACTAAAGAGAGTAGCTATATGAATTCATTCTCATGATTTAAATAAAAGCACAATGAAACAAAAGCCTAGATTCACTCAGTAGAGAGAAATGGGGTGGGAGGATGGGGGACATCCTCAGTTTCCCAACTGTCTGTTAAATACAGTAAGAGTCAAGACATTGACCTTTTTTAATTTA
>NW_008350127.1:53101-62449 GCF_000622305.1 Nannospalax galili | reverse complement strand
ACCTAGACCTTTGCTTTTAATAGGAAGGCAAAAAGTTAAAAAATGCAATTAAATAAATACATTAGGGTAATAAACAGTTTATTAAAAGTAACTTTAAATTATTCAGATAAGAAATGTAACAAAAAGGCACACAGATCTCTAAATGCGTAATGTAAAGTAAATTTAGTGACTTTAATTTTTAAAAGTACAACATAGGGGCTGGAGAGATGGCTCAGCAGTTAAAAATACTGGTTGTTCTTGCAGAAGGCCTGGGTTCGAATCCTAGTACCCACATGGCAGCTAACAACTGTCCATAACTCCAGTTCCAGGGGATCCGATGGCTTCTTTTGTTCTCCGTGGGCATTGCACAACACGGGTGCACTTACCTTCACGCAGGCGATACACGCATATACATTAAAAAAATAATAAAATAGTTTTAAAAAGTACAACATAATAGCAGATAAAATCTCAGAAAACATGATTCTGGTTTAAATAGATGCATTCATAATCAGTGTAATATTTTTCATTCTTATAAATGTAAATGAGTAAATTTAAGATTAGATTACAAAGAATATCCAACTCTAATGAAAAAAAAATTTACCTAAAAGTCAAATGTGAATATATGCAATTAAAACAAGAATTACAGTATCAGTTGCATAGAAATTAAAGATAAGCAAAAAATTTAGGTGTACATAGGATCTGAATGGCATTACCACATATGCCAATTTAAAATATATATGTTCATATAAATATTAAATGCTATTTATTGAAAGCTGGAAAAATATTATTTTGTTACTCATAAAATACTTACTCAAATCATCACATATCAAAAAATTAACATCAATACACTCTAAAATGTGAACTGAAAGATGTAGCAGTGTTAAATACTCTTTTCCTATTTGCCCCTGTATCCTTTTTACTGTCGTTTTCTTTAATACGAATGAGCTTGAATGAATGAAGACTTTGGATTCAGTAGGTTATGAAAAAGAATAGGATATGAAGTTGGGAGGGAAATGTTGGGGACCTGGAGGAAGTTGGAGTAGAAAAATAATAGTAGACTAAGCCATATTGCATGGCTATACATCTATGACATATCAATTGTTAAGTGGTTAAGAGTATTTGATGCTCTTTAAGTGGACTTGATTCAGTTCCCAGCACTCGTGTCAGGCAACTCACACTGATCTAAACAAGATGAGTGCTGAGAGCAGGGGGAGACTCATGCTTAAAAGAAGAAATCCACAATCTCAGTCCCATGTCCAACAATATTGTTTGCTAAAAGTTAAAAAAAAACATAAGAATACATTTTCAGTAAAAATGCTATGCAATTTACATACAAATACTCACCAAGTTTAAAGACAGATTAGTGAATTA
The DNA here is from genome assembly GCF_000622305.1 of Nannospalax galili. Classification (NCBI taxonomy): domain Eukaryota; kingdom Metazoa; phylum Chordata; class Mammalia; order Rodentia; family Spalacidae; genus Nannospalax; species Nannospalax galili. Next base: position 61,099 of record NW_008350127.1, on the reverse strand, counting down.
AAAACATCTGTATATCATGAGAAAGCTGGGATAGTGTAATCTTTTTAGGCAAAGTTAATATGCCAAAACAAAAGGAGTAAACATAAGTGAGGAATCTAGTGATGGTAAATAGGTCAATTCTTCAAGACAAAGATAGGAAAGCTCTTCAGGGAAGAAAATAATGGGATTTGTCAAAGCACAGATTCACACAGGGAAAGGGGAAATGGCGCACCAGGTCATTTTATGTATATTGAGACAGGGTCTTCCTGTAGCCTCAGCTGACCTGGAGCTCACTGTGTAGATCAGGCTGGCCTCAAACTCAGAGAGATCTGTCTGCCTCTGCCTCCAGAAAGTGTGCTACCATACCCAACAACATAAAATCTGTTAATGCTTGTTCATTACCCAAAAGACAGCTATTTCATTAAAAGTATTGTCATAACAATGCATTGGTGGTTATCAGATAAAGATCAGAAAAACAGGTAACATTCAAGTTAGACACACAAGATGGAGCAAGTGGAAAACTGTATAAAATACATACAAACAAATGTGACAGCATATTATTATTTAAAAGTTGACTTGATCTAAAAGCTTACTGGTAACACTGGAGCATCCACACTTCCATTTTCTAAAGAAGTAAAATCAATCTGCTATATGAAGAGATAAAATTAAATTATATTAAAAAATTAGATGAAAATCTAAGAAGTAAGCAAGAAAGAAGAAAAAAAGTCAAAAGGTACAGACAGAAAACAACTAAAAACATGGGAGGCCTTAATGCAATGCTATCGATAATTCCTTTTAGTGTGTATAATACAAACTTACCAATTTAAAGACATTGCAAGCGGGGCATGGTAGCACACACCTTTAATCCCAGCACTCAGAAGGCAGAGGCAGGCGGATCTCTGTGAGTTCAAGACCAGCCTGGTCTACATAAGGAGTTCCAGGACAGCTGGAACTACAGGGAGACCCTGTCTCAAAAAGACCAAAAAAAAAAAAAAAAAAAAAAAAAAAAAAAAAAGAAAGAAAAAAAAGACATTGTAATCAGTGGATTAAACAAAATGTATCTGCTTATCATAAGGATGCATAATAGCATAAGAGTAATTTTTTTAGATAATGTTGACATGTCCACACCAAGGAGATGAACAGAAGTAAGTAAGGAATCACTTAATGATAAACAGGTCAATTCTTCACGACAAAAGTAATCCCAAATATATACGAAGGTTAAAAGAGTGCCAGGAGATGAGACAGAATTGACAACAGTGCAGAGGAAATACAAAGTCCTGATGGAGGTGGACACTTCTGGTAAGGAAGCTAAACAGACTGCACCCCTCCCTTATAATCAACAGCTTAGAAATCCAGTCTAGAATTGCCAAGCCTAACTGATGGTCAGAGGAGTGGGACTGAGTCCTGGCTCTGATCTTGGGAGGAGATGTGACATACTGAACTGCCCACAATGTCATTAGCTGATAGCTAGCTAAGCCTAGTAAGATTACTATTAGCAGGAGGATGTGTGTCTTTGTTCCCTCCTGTAAGAGTCAGTCCAAAGTGGTTTGTCAGTCATCTGGCCAGAAAGCAGCCCCTGAGATAGCTGCCTTCTCCAAAGGCTTTCAGAGTACTATAAAGCATATCTGGAATGCAGATCAGCACAGTTGTCCCTCTGGCCATTGTTCTCCACCAAGGTGCATATCCCCCTTGGCTCTGCGGCCCACCCTGCTCATCTTCTGTCCTGAACTCTGTGTGTCTCTTCTAAATTAGGACAGGGAGTAGAGAGGAGGCCAAAGCAAGATCTAGGTGAAACCTGCACTTCTCTTTCACTAGTGATAGACAAAGTAGGTGGACAATCACTAAGGATATAGCAGATGTAAACAATCTTATCAATCAACTCTATTTAACTGACATTTAGAGAGTACTTTATTCGCCAACAGCAGAGCACAAATTCTTCTTAAGCTTTCATGAAATAGGTCAAAAAGACAGACCACATTTGAGAACCTAAAATACATTTTTACAATAAAAAAAACCCCATAAATAATAGGAAACATGTTCCCAGATCACAGCAGAATTCAAGTAGAAATCAATGAGAATAGATAGCTGGAAAATAGTTTGAAATTCATTTCTTTTCTCTAATGCATGGGTCACAGAAACTAAGAAAACTGAAATATTCTGAACTAACAGGAACTACAACCTAAGAGAGTTAGTGGGACAGAGTGATAATAGTATGCAGCAGTCAGTGCCTAGGTTTTAGAGGCAGAAATCCAAATTCCAAAACCTACCTTTCCACCTCAGGAATCTAGAGGAAGGAGAGCAATTTATGCCTAAATCCAGCAGAGAAAAAGATAATTGCTCAAATTAGAGCAGAAGTTGTTACAATTGTAAACTTCAATCTATAGCAAGAAGTCAATACAGGCAAGTGATTTTTATTGAGAAGATCAATGAATTGATAAAACTCTGTCTAGGTTAACCAAGGGAAGCAGACCAAAGAGCCAGCTGGTCAAAAGTGAGATGACAGGGTAATTGCCTCTCTCCATCCCACAGACCATAAAAGGTTAATGAAGAAATATTACAAATGATTCTGCACACAAGGGCAAAATAGCATTACCCGTAGTTTGGCTGGTAAATTGCATCAAATGTTGAAGAACAAAGTGGCTCTGATTCGATCTCTTCCTGAGATCAGAAAGAGTCAATAACAGTTCCTAATACATACTGTCTGTCAGAGTGGTTCATGTGGTATTGATTTTAGATGGATAATTCATTGACAGTCATATTATTCTTAATACATATAGCTTCATGCAAAAATATGTATACATAAGTGGGCTTCAAAATATTTGTAGCTATGTGTATCTGTGCACTAATATTAAAGCATGCTCTAATTTCTTCTTTTGTTAATGCAGGGAGACCACAAGCAAATGCATCTCAGTAACTATAATGCAGTCTACTGACTGGGACCTTGCCTTCTCTCTATACAGTTCCCAGGACAGGACTCATTGGAGAAACAACTGATTCCAGGCTTGAGGTAGGAAATGTCCAAAATGAATCTGGAACAGTTTGTAGTAGCAAAGTAAGAAAACAAAGGTCAAAACAAATTTTATAATAAACAAAGGCCCTTCAATCAGGAGGACTGGTATGTTAAAGAGACACAAGTGCCAACTGAAAAAAGACCAGTGGATAAATCTAGAACAACACAGTGAAAAAAAAAAAGGCAATACATCACAGTCCATGTTGTAACATAAAGATCCATACAAGTACACTGACGTAATTGATGGGATTCACAAATAAACAAAGGAGAACAGACAAATGTCCCCTGCCAACAACTCAAACTGATTTACGAAGATGCCCAGAAGGACAGAGCCACAGCTTTCTTGTTTGTGGACTTGTCCCAGCAATGTCAATCCAAAGAGAGGACCACAGAGCAATACTCTTGTCTTCAAAAATAAGTGAATAAAATTCAAACTAAAAGACAAAAACAAGGAAAGAAAAAATATTGATTGATCAACCATAGTAAATGTACTATGTTTATGTAAAATTCTAATAATAGAGAAAACTGAGTGTAGCATATATGGCTAGAGGATAGATATTCCATACTGTCATGGTGCAAGGGCTTTTGATTGACAATTCAAAAATTGGTCATCTATTTATGACCACAGATGATGATGCGGAGTCCAACATTCCAAAGCAACTGGGCATACACTCATGGGGCCAAACCCAACATTTCCTTACCTATTCAACAACAGCCATACATAATTTAGCATGGAAGCTAAATTATGCTATCCTTTATGACCAATTAATTTAATAGCAAAAGGCCTTGAATTTAAATGTGCACCTGTTGAGAAAGACAGGCTGAAAGAAAAGACTTTATGCTTAAACTTATAAACCATACCTAACCTGATGATAGTTTCCTTTTACTTAAGCAACACCAGCTTTAGAAATGAGATTAAACTTTTCTATAGAAAATCTTATAGAATTTGCTTAATTAAGGATTTTTTTTTTTAATTTCAGAAGAGAGTTGGGTTAAGATTGTTTGGGTGAAACTTGATTTTCATTAAAAAGATCAATTAAAATTATTGATTAGTGAGTCAAGACATATTTTCTTTTTTGTTGTTTTGAATTTATTTTTTTGAGACAAGGTATCCCTGTAGCTCCAGCTAGCCTCAAACTCATAGAGATCCACCTGTCTCTACCTCCCAAGTGCTGGAATTAAAAGCATGTACTACCACACCTGGCTATGACATTTTCAAATCTGTTTATAACAATTTATCATGTCTGTCTAGCACTTTATTTTCCCCTCTGTGTGGAAAACTGTTAATCCTTATAATAATATGTTATATATATATATTTTAGATATGTTTATGATGTATGATACACATGGTTCTTTATGTACCCAGATTCCATTACTTACTGGCTTAATACGATCTTTATGACTTTTGTGTCCAGAAAATAATGATTTTCACAGTTGTTAATTTTAAGATGATATTTGGATTCAACATACTTATAAAGACAGCATGTGAACATGTCAAGTCTAAATAATATTTCTACAATAAAGTCCACTAATTTTTGAAGATTACTTGAATAACACAAATTGGAACATCTGTGTTCATGTTGAATGTCTTACAGTAAAAGACATTAGTAATACAACTTTTAAATTTCCAGTCAACACTGTTTTCGCTATTCTGCCTACCTAAGAGTATTCAAAAATCCAAAAGTTTTCAAAAGTTTATTGACACAAGCCTGTATTAAGTCAATAACAACATAGAATCTTTTTCTAAGAAACTGTGGTTTGAAAAAGTGATATACTATGTGAATTATTGATTTTAAATAGGCTGTCTTAAAGACAGGCATGGTGACATATATTACTATTTCAGATTCGGGAAGTAGAGGCAGGAGGATTATGGGTTGGGTGGCACTTGTGCTACCTAGGGATACTCTGTCTGAATTTTGAAAAAGCAGGGGTGGTGTATGGAGGTTCTTCACTTGCTTATAGCCCAACCATAAAACTGTTTCCAAAGTTATTCAGTAAATTTACATATTAGATCCAAACATAGGAAACTTCATAGGCTCATCTACAAGCAAGTGATTGAACTTGAAGTGTTTACATGTATTAAACTTGTTTCAAAAAGTTGTACATAAAGAAGGAGACCATGTGAAGCTTTATGAAAATCTCACATAACTTTCCTACTTTTCCTTTCTTAAATAAACCTCAAATAAAGCATAACTGGGAAATACAAATAGAAACCAGGTTCACCTAATGTCTCATTAAAAATATATTATACCATGTTTTTGTTTATGGTTTCAATATGTAGGTCATTGATAAACTTTTACCCTAAGAGATACAAAGAAAGTTTCTATTAATTTCTGAACTACACATATAGCAAAAAGGCATAAAAATAAATGTATTTTTAGAAATTTAAAATGTATAAGACTATCAAATGCAATACATACTTAAGATGAGGTAATTATTACAGCTCTAATACTTTCAATCTATTATGTATTTGTCGAAAAATGATAGCTTTATACTGAATAATGCGATTTTATGTGGAGGAGTTCAGAAATAAGAACTACAGTATTTAACGAAGTGTAATAATGTATGCTCTGAAGAATGGTGACATTCCAACAATAAAGAATAATGCCTCAACTCTGAAGTAACAGAAAATAAGTTACTTTAGATAAGCAAATTTAAAAAAAGGATTCTTATTTCCTTACTCGTGAGGCATATCACTATTCTTAAAAAATAACCAGCAACAATAAAATTTAAATTATTTTTTACTTGTAGAAATGGAAAATGAGATTTTGAAGAAGAGATGTCTAGAATAAGCATAGAAATCACAGGACTTTACTGCATTATGGAGACCAAACATGCTAATCTTGGGGGGAAAATGTAGCAGCCAGAAACACCTTATCTTTATGTTAATGTTTCTTGGTAACCAGCACAGTTTTGTTTTGCTTGCTTTTCTCTCTTCAAAGCACAGGAGCTCTGGGAGACCCCAGTTGCTTGTCTAGTATGTTAAGGCAGCAGAAGCACAGGCTCACCAGGTGGCCTCCTGCTGAATGCTGGAGAGCTGTCAAGTGTCTCCATCTCAGGATCTTTCAGATGCATGGAAATGTACACAGAAATAGGGCATAGAGAGAAAACTGAAAAAATCCCATATTAGGATCTTAAACATGACTTTCTGTAGAACCTGAATATTTATTAAACTTATCTATGGCTCAGTTCCTCACCAATACAGCAGGGACTGTGGTACCAGTCTCCTAGGATACAGCCACAGCAGTAAGAAGAAAATTATATTCATAAGCAAGCTCCAGGCAGCTGCAATATTTAGCATCCACCTTATGCACTTTTTCAATTGGTCCTAAAAGTTATCTTCTTACTTCTTTTATCGTTAAGAGGAATTCCTTCAATGTCCTGGTTCCAAGATTTCTTCTTGTTTTATCCTGCTCCTTCTCCCTACCACCTGTGCTATGTCTAACATTATCAGATGATGAAGTGTGTGTCAGCAGCAACACAATTTGTTTTCTATTTGTTGGAAACACATGCAATAATTTCATTAAGTAAATTGTAGCCACTGACCAAATGGCAGGGAAGAAAAGGCAAGTTTTCTCTGCTGTAAAAGTTGGATTTAGGAAAGTTTTCTCTGCTGTGAAAGTTGGATTTCTTGTTGTGAGAGAAGTAGCCATCATTGAATCAAAAGAAATATCCTGGCCTTCTGTGGTCTAAACAGTGGGAGCTGCAGCATGACAGTTGTGATAGGTTGGGTGATACTTTTTCTGAACGTCTACACAGCCTTCAGGAAATGTGTAGTCACTGGAAGAATGCTAGGCTAACATGACTGGGAAATTTCAGTAGGCTAATGACTTGTCACACAGAATAGTAAACATCATCTTCATTGATTGATTGATGAGGCTTTGTCAATTAAAATGGTTTAAGAGATTGGTTCAGGTGCCTGCCACTAATGCTGGTAACCTGAGTTTAATCAACCCCTGGGGCCCACTTGGTGGAGGGAAAGAAACAACTCTAGCAAGTTGTCCCCTAACTTGCTCACAGATGCTCTCTCTCTCTCTCTCTCTCTCTCTCTCTCTCTAATAAAATGACTCGAGAGATTCTCTTAGAAGTGACCTGATAGACCTTCCACAAAACAGCTAATCCTCAAAGTTTTAGAAAGTAATTAAAATATGTATATTATACTCGGACACATATTCAGTCTTACACACTGCCTCCTAAACACTACTTTCATTATATTCTGTATATTTAGATAAAATACATATTCATTTTCATCATTTGCAATATGTTTAAAATTTTACTCTTGTGATTTCTTTGCCCCATATGTTATTCAGAAGTGTGTGTTCTAGGGTCTGGATAGATGGCTCCGTGTTTAAAGCTCTTGTTTGCTCTTTCAGAGGACACAAATTTGATTCCCAGTATCCTGAGTGGCTAACAACTGCCTGTAATTCCAAGTCCAGGGGATAGAGTGCCCTCTTCTGGTTTCCACAGGCACTGCGTACATGTGCACATAACCCCCACCTCCCCCACCCAGACCCACACGTATACACTTAATTAAAAACAAAATAACTCTTCTTTTAAAAGTGTGTGTTCTAATTGGGCATGGTAGCAGACGCCTTTAATCTCAGCATTTGGGAGGCTGATCTCTGTGAGATTGAGTTCAGTCTGATCTCCACACCAAGTTCCTGGCCAAAGTATGCATTCTAATCTGTAACTATTTTGGCATTCCAAATGTCTTTTTGTTACTGAGTTCTAGTTTAATTGCATTGTGACCTGCGTTACTTTGAATAACTTCTATTTCTTTATATTTGTTAAACTCATTCATGCCCAGAATGTAGTCTATACTCTATTGTTGAAAGCTACACGGGAGTTGGGGTAAAATGTGCATTCTGCTGTTAGTAGAAGAAACAGGATATTAATGTCATTGAGATCAGCTGGTGGATGGGACTGTTCAGTTCACGTTCCTGAACTGTGTCTGCTGAATTTGTTCCCAATATCGAGTAGATTCACCCTTCCTCAGAAGTAGCCTTTCA
>NW_008350127.1:38048-51379 GCF_000622305.1 Nannospalax galili | reverse complement strand
CCTGCTTTGTATTCTCTGAAAATCATGGATCTGTGCCTTAGTGTCTGTAATTAATCTTGAGAAACTCTGATTCACTATTGATTCTGATATTGCGTGCGATCTCTTCTTCTGATATCCCTGTTACACATATAGCACAGCTTCTGTGTTTGTCCTCTGGCTCTCAGATAATCTGTGCTGATGCTTTTTCTTCTTTCTCTTTGCAGTTCATCTCACTCACCAGTCTTCCTGAGTCTGTGAACATTCTTTGATGAGCACAATGATAGGGTTTTTATTTCTGGAATTTCCCTTTTGATTCACTGAGTTTCCATCATTCTGAATACATATTAGTCTTTTTTATGTATCTCCACTTTTTCAGTCAGATTTCTCAGCTATGTTACTTATATATTATATTCCCAGGCAGTGCTGGATGACCTTAGTGTCAACTTGACACATCTGGGATGAGGGAACCTCAATTCGGGAATTTCCTCCGTAGGACTGGCCTGTGGCTATGTCTGTGGGACATCTTCTTCATTGTTGAGTAATGTGGGAGGACCCAGCCCACTGTGGGTAGTGCCATCCCTGGGCAGGTGGGCCTTTGTTGCCTAAGGAAGCAGGTTGAGCAGGGGTCAGGGGAGCAAGTCAGTAAGCAGTGTTCCTCCATGGCCTGTGCTCCAGCTCCCGCCTCCAGGTTCTTGCCCTGGGCTCCTACCTTGGGCTCCCGGATGAACTGTGACCTGGGAGATGTAAGACAAATAAACCTTTTCCTTCCCAAGTTGGTAGTGGTCAGAGCATTTTGTCACAGCAATGGGGAAACAAACTAGGACACAGGCAGGCACCCTGATGTAAGGACAGTTCTGATGCTTTCTACTCTTGTGCAAACTGACTTTATCTTTTAGTTTACTTGGTGATTTTCTTGTTTCAAGATTAGCATGAGGTGCTGGATTAAGAGAAGTGAAATAAATGGATTGCAAAATCAAAGGTTTATATTTTTCTGTCTAAGGGGGTCTGTTCTATCTCTCATTTAAAAACTTTAAATTTATTTTTATTTTATGTGCATTAGTGTTTTGTCTGCATGTGTATAAATGCACTCATGTGTGCAGTACAAGAAACCCCTGGAGCTTGAGTTATGGACATTCGTGAGCTAGGAATCAAACCCAAGTCCTCTGCAAGAGCATCTAGTACTCTTAACCACTCAGCCATCTCTCCATCCCTCCCAGACACTTCTATGAATAAGATTTGAATTATTTTTGGTGTAGTACTTGGTTATAGTTACAGTACACCCTGTCCCTGGATGAGGATACTTAGAAGTGTTTCCCAAGGCACCCTCTCTTCTCCTAAGTGAGGAAAGTTAGTTGGGCATGAGTTGGGTATTTTCTTTCCTCCATGTCAGTTGGGCTCTGAAAAGTAAATCTGATGAGGAGAGAACTTTGTCTGAGCACATTTCAATATACTTTTTAAAAAGAAATTTCCCTTCTGCATGTTGGAAAAACGAGGAGTTTTCTTTGTTTTTGAGTATAAGGACTTGCTAGGGCTCGTACAGGTAAACCTCAGAGAGTATAAAGGCTCCAGTGGAGTTTTAGATCCACATATATCCACAGTGAGCCTCTGTCCATATGAGTTGGGTATTTTCTTTCCTCCATGTCAGTTGGGCTCTGAAAAGTAAATCTGATGAGGAGAGAACTTTGTCTGAGCACATTTCAATATACTTTTTAAAAAGAAATTTCCCTTCTGCATGTTGGAAAAATGAGGAGTTTTCTTTGTTTTTTAGTATAAGGACTTGCTAGGGCTCATACAGGTAAACCTCAGAAAGTATAAAGGCTCCAGTGGAGTTTTAGATCCACATTTATCCACAGTGAGCCTCTGTCCACTTGTCAGTGTCTCTCCTGGGTTCCTTTCCTTGCATGGGGCTAGTTCCTACAGAGTTCACTCGCCTGAGATCAGCTTGTCCTGCAACTTAAATTCTTTGACAGAATTTTATTGATTTCTATTTAGAAGACTTGTTGATTTCTGCCATTCTCTTTTTTGTTTATTACTTGTATTTTCTTGTGTGGACAGGAATGAGGACTGCCATATTTGTTATGTGTTGGATTGAAATCTGGAGGCCTCTTAGCCTCTTGAGTATCCCCTGTTCTGGGGGTCCTCAGCTTACTACAATAATATGCTGAATAAAAATTATCTCAGGAGTAGATATTAATGAACCTGTAGTGTCAAATAAAGAATATGCTTAGCTATGTTCCTATTCAACATCTGACTTTGTCACAATAACTCTGTCTTCTTATAAGGGTAATTTTTTCCAAATTGTATGTGTAAGGAGTGAGGTTAGGTGATATGCTCATTCTAAAGCTAATAAACAAATAAAACACAGAAAATGAGTCCAAGATTTCTAGCTCTTTCTGGACTTTTGCTTTTAATGCCATGTGATTGTTTTTAATTTAATTGTGGCTTTGGCAACTAAGGACTTGTGGGCCTGGGGAGCAACTTTAGCCCTTGGGTTTAGCTAATTCCTACAGATAATAGCAACTCAGAGCAGGGCAATCTCATGGAGACCACCAATCCTGAATCCTTATCTCCCATTCTAAACAATATAACTTTCTTGCACCAAGACTGTATTGTTCTGGCCTGAAGCACTCCAAACCTAGGTGTCAGGCCACCAGTGAAGAGCCCCACAGCCCAGAACCTTTGACATTAATGGACTTCTTCAGTCCCAAGCGTTTTCACTGCTGGCTTTGCCTTACCCATTCTTTCCCACAGAAACCATGGTGGGTCTCTGACCATTCTGTCCCCTACTCTGTCTGATGCCTGAGCCTTGCTGGAGCTTGCCCCAGGGTGCACCACGGCATATCTCCATCTTGGGACCTATAAGCAATACATTCTGTCAGTGGAACTGATACATCTATGTCTCTCTACACATCCACACCTAATGGAAGGAACTTCTTAGAGCATTTAAAGCACACTTTTTTGTTGAAACTTTAGTAACTGGAGGAGTTGACCTTCCCTTTAAGAGCACTGAAAGATATTTTCTAAAGAATATTGCCATTGTTAAGAAAATTTGGCTATGCTGGGTGGATCCTCGGTTTTATTCATTTAAAATGTATTTATTTATTTATTTATTTATTTATTTATTTATTTATTTATTTATTTACTTTGTGTGTGTACTCGTGTGCCATGGAGCACATGCAGCAATCTGAGGACAACTTTTCAGGGGTTGGTTCTTGTCTTTCTTCTTGCTTTTGAGCAAGAATCTCGTTTCCACTGTGTTGCAAAGCTGAGCTTCCAGGGACTCCCCGCCCCCAATTGGGAATGGGATTCAGGTCATCTGACACTTGCCCCATCCTTAGCCATTATGTTTTAATCACAAAGCTTAGAAAAATGATAGCTCATAAATTAACATTTGAAGACTTTCTTTTTTTTTTCCTGCCTGACACAGATTATATTACAGAGTATTCATTTCATCAGCTAGACCAATACAGTTTGTTCATTTGTTATGCACGAGGCTCTGTGTTATGCACTGAACAGGAAGCAGAGCAGATTGTGTCCACCCTTATGTCTTATTTGTGCTGTAATCTAGGCAAGCTTCTAAGATGTATTGTATTCTAGTGTGCTGGGTATATAAAGTGTGTAAAAGTGACAAATGTGTTGTGCCTCACTGTATAATAAAAGAGTATCTCTTAAATGAAATATTTAATGAGTTTCTTAAAGTCTGACTAGGATGTGTTTAAGGATTGCATTTGGTCTGGTAGGAAAAAAATGTAACAGCTTTTAATTTAGAAAATGATCAAACTAAAAATTATATAAAACTGCCAGCTATAGCAGGAATAATTACAGCAATAATTAGACTGCACTGCAGATATTAACATGGACTTATAATGGGATTACTATTTCTGTCATCTCACAGACAGTGACTGCCACAGCTCCTGGATTTCTAGTCCCAGGAGGAGGAAGCCTTTGCTATATCAGCCCACTCTCACCTTCTGAGGCAGCTTCTTCCCTCTTCTGTTGCCCTCTCCTTCAGGTTAACTTTCTTTCTATCATTTCATTGAATTTCTGCATTTTCATACAATATAGTTTGATGGTATTTGGATCCCTTCCCCTATCCACACACCCCCATTACCTCAACCCAATTTAAAGTACTCTCAAATATATATATAAATTACAGCCTATGGAGTCTGATTTATGTCCCAAATGTCCTTCAGTGTGGATCCATCCAATGGAGCCTGGTCAACCTACCAAGAGTCCCATCCTTAAAAGAGACTGTCTGTCCCAGTCTCAGTAGCTATCAATGCCAAAAGTTTGTTAGGTTGTGTTTTGCGATTCTATCCTACTCCCCCATGTCTATGCTGGGATTTTGTCTGGTTTGAGCTTGCAAAGAACTTGGGCATGGTGTCACCACTGATGTGAGTTCATATGTGTAACTGACCAGCTGTCTAGAATCCTCTGTTTTCTTGTGGCAGTCCAGCCCCTCCAGCTCTTACAGTCTTTGCCTTCGTCTTCCATAATGGTCTCTGAGACTTGGAAAGCAGAGATTTGTAATAGGTGTCTGATTTAGGGATAACAACACTGGGGCCTCTTGTACTTTGCACAGTGACCAATTGTGGGTTTCTAAATCACCATCTGCTGCATTAGAAAACTTCTCTGGTGAGAGTTGATACAATCATCCTATGTGTAAAGGTTACACTGAAAATGTCTCACTTAGGGCTGGGCACCTCATTAAACATATTCTTTGCATTTGAGCAGTTCTGGAACTCTGTAACAATTCCATCTACTGTAAAAAGAAGCTTCTTTGATAAAGAGTTGAAGGTACACTTGTCTGTAAATATGAGGATGCATATTTAGCATACAGTAAGAAATTGGATTGGTCTAGGGATATGGCAAAAGTAGGATTTTCTCTAGGTTCAATGAGATCTCCAACCATATGTGTTTGACTTTGTTTACAGTAGCACACATGAGCTCCCCTGACACCATGAACAGGCCTTAGTTACAATTAGACAGCTGTTGATTACCCCCAAGATCAAATTGACTAGCAATATTGATAGTTTACTGAGCCAATCATTGTTTAATAGGTTCTATAGTTGGATAGGGTCATTGGTTGTTTCTCTCCCTTGGCAGCTTGTTAACTATCCTCTAATACCATGAGACCTAGTCTTCAGGGAGGAAGCTTCCAGGTCAGGTACAGCTTGATTGTTCCAAGTCCTGTGTCTGCAGTGTGGCCTGTCTTCAGCAATAGGGTCTTACCTTCAGGATCTGGGAAGCAATCAAGGGCTTTGGCAATAGCCTGTGTTATTTTTACTTCTCACATCTAAATGTAAATCTGTGCTCGATAGCTTTAGTGTCAACTTGACACACCTGGGTTGAGGGAGCCTCAATTGGGGAATTTCCTCTATTGGACTGGCCTGTGGACATGTCTGTGGGGCATTTTCTTGATTGTTGTGTAATGTGGGAGGGACCAGCCCACTGTGGGTTGTGCCACCCCTGGGCAGGTGGGCCTGTGTTGCATAAGAAAGCAGGCCAGAGGAACAAGCCAGTAAGCAGCATTTCTCCATGTCCTGTGATCCAGCACCTGCCTTCAGGTTCCTGCCCTGAGTTCCTACCTTGGACTCCCTCAGTGATGAACTGTGACCTGGGAGATGTAAGCTAAATAAATCCTTTCCTCCCCAAGTTGGTATTGGTCAAAGTGTTTTGTCACAGCAATTGAAGGCTAACTAGAACAGCTGGCAAAAAGCATCTGTCCTCTGTCACGGCCACATAAGAACACCTACCCAAGGAAGCCAGGCAAAGGTGACTTAAAAAGCCAGATACTCTGCCTAGAAGCTGCTGTTAGTCTGGGGAGCTCAAAAGGGAAAACACCAGTAGTAGGAGGGAGATGGCCAGGCCTCCCAGCCTGGGAGCAGAGAAAGTGGGGGTGGGGGTGGAAAGGCACTGGAGCTCCAGCATTGCTACCTGCTAAGGCAGTACAGGAGTTCAGCAAGTGCAGAAAAACCCAGGGGACAGAACCACAGGCCACAGGCCTGAATCCCATGAGGCCATAACAAGTGAACATGGCCACGGTCACTCGGCTAGGAAGGACCTAGGTGAGAACTTTGAAATAATGAAGCAAAGGGGCCCGGAGTGCAGACCCCCCCCCAACACACACACACACACACACACACACACACACACACACACACACACACACACGAAACCTTCAATGTTCATGTACTATTTATTGCTGATTTGCATAATGCAGATTATTTGCCACTTGCTATGGAGAGCACTGTGATTTTGTGGCACCTAGTTTGGAGCTGCAATCCTCTTGTGTACCTCTGCATTTTAGTTTGATGTATCTGATAGATTTCAGATTACATTTTAGCCAGCACAGGTGCTTTGCTTACTGTCTAGACCTCTACTGAGTGTTTGCACTGGTGTGGAACAAGCTGCTAAGCAAAGTCCCTGGAACACTTGTCAAGATTTAGTAACTTAATCTGGATTTCCGCTAAAACACCACTCAAAACTAAACATTTAAGTAGATGCTGGCTGAGTTTCCTTGCCAGGAGGTAAATGCATACTGATTAGGAGAAACTCAACAGTGGCACATGCCACTCAGCAGAGTCATCATTATTTGTGCAGATGCATTTGTACCAGCAGAAAGATGATAACTTAGCAAGTAAAGGACTCAAGAAGAAGACAGAGGCCAGGAATTGTTGGAGAGCTAAGGCTTAGAAAAATTATTGTAGGGCCTTCCATCAATGGAGATGTTCTAGTTGGTTTTTTGTTGCTGTAATAAAACAATGACCTAAACCAACTTGGGAAGGGAAGGGTTTATTTCATCCTACAGGTCACAGTCCATCATCAAGGGAAGCCAGGACAGGAGCTCAAGGTAGGAACCTGGAGGCAGGAACTAAAGCAGAGACCATGGAGGGTTGCAGCGTACTAGCTTACTTCTCCTGACTTGCTCAACTATCTTACACAGCCCAGGCATAACTACCCACCATGGCCTGGGCCTGCCCACATCAATTAGCAATCAAGGATATGAATCACATATATGTTCACAGCCCAGTCTGATGAAGGAAATTGCTCAATTGAGGTTCCCTCCTCCGAGATGTGCCAAGCTGACAATGAATTGTAGCTATAACAGGAAGTAAAGATTAAAAAATCTCAAATATGTTACAGGTCACTAAGGGAAAATATCATATAGACTGATTGTGATGCACAACATTAAGTATACTAAAACTGTGACTAAATATCACTTTCCCACAGTAACCATCATTTCATCTCTTTTTTTTTTTTTTTTTTTTTGGTCTTTTTGAGACAGGGTCTCCCTGTAGCCCCAGCTGTCCTGGAACTCACTATGTAGACCAGGCTGGCCTTGAACTCACAGAGATCCGCCTGCCTCTGCCTCCCAAAACGTGGAATTAAAGGCATTTGCCACCACACCCGGCCATTTTATCTTTTAACCTACTATGCTAAGTACTTGTCTATAGTTAGATTTAAGAGTAAAACATTATGTACCATGATGTCACAGATGAAATGGCTGAAAGCTTAAACATGGCCTAACAATCATGGAGTGGGTTTCAGGCTGGTAAGAAACATAATCTTCTCTTCCTATACAATACACCATATAGAATATTCATTCAGCAGATATTGGGATATTTAATTTTTTTACAATGTGGTCTTGAAATTTTTATCTATTTTTTCCAGAAAGCTAATTTCCTAGAAGACAAAGTATAGGTGATAACATTTATGAAGTTCTCTAGAGTGTGCTTCTGTGACATATTTATGTTTTAAACAGTAAACATTTTGCTATGTGGCAGGTTGATTCTGACATGTGGCTGGCTGCCCAAGGCTCTATGTTTCTGGAGATTCCAAGAGGTGCTTTAAGAGGAATGTGCTGCTTCAGGGCTGGAAAGATGGATCAGCAGTTAAGAGCACTGACTGTTCAGTGTTTGAACCGAAGACCTAGGTTCAAATCCCAGCACCCCTATGGAAGCTAACAACTGTCTGTAACTACAGTTCCAGGGGATCCCACAGCCTCTTCTGTCCTCCGCTGGCATTGCATGACATGCACTACCTACATGCAGGCATAACACTCATACACATAAAATAAAAATAATAAATGAAAAATAAATTTAAAAGAAGAAGAATATGCTGGGCATCTTTAACTAAAGAAGGGGGAAGGAGTTCTTCCCCATTGACAGAGGAGGCATTGATCCCCTCTCTTGTAACCCAGATAAGGAGAGAATCCACAGGCTAGGGAGTTTCTAAAGTGTATCCTTTATAAGTATTTTCATAAGGATATGGAGTGCTCCAAATATTTTCCAAAGTATAGTTAGCATTAGAAATATGAATAACGTTCTTGAGATGTAGGTCAAAGCCTATCGTGGGGAAAGCCTGGGTCTGACCCTCAACATTCTCTCCAAAACAAAAAACCTTGCATTTAGCAAAGGAAGTTTGCTTACCTTTCAAATGCATCAGCAAGCTTTCAGTGCATCATCTTTTTGTTGTTGCTCTATTGAGGCAGGATTTTGCTGTAGCCTCAGGTCGCCTGGAGCTCACTATGTAGACCAGGATGACCTCTTTCTCACAGAGATCCACCTTGGTCCTCTTTCTGAGGACTGGGATTAAAGACTAGCACCACCATGTCCTACCCTCTTTTAGTCTTAAAGTACCAAGAGACAGTGTCACCCTAAAGAAAAGTGTTACTGCCCAACAGATAACTGTATGGAGATCAAAATCTCTTCCTGTGATCTCTTCTTCTTGGGCCCATAGAGGTCATCATTGGGCACCAAGTGAAGATCAAAAAGAAACATTTGCCACTTTGACAAGTATACAGAACCAGTGTGGCAGGCAGATTGTGGCCCTGGTCCTTTACAAAGCAAGTACTTCTTAATACCAGGGGCTTTGACTTCATCTCTCTAGCTTTCAAAATGAGAAAAAAGAAAGCTTGGGTTGAAACAATTGCATCCAGCTTCAGATATAAATCCCACCAGTGTGGAAAAATTTATCTGTCTTGTAGATTCTGCCCTATAGAAGAATTATTTTCCACATAGTGGTCATGATGATCTCTGAAGCATGTGGGTCCACCATGATTTGGGTTGCTTGGCCCTCCTGAGACATGCTAACTTCTGATTACAAGCTGCAGAATCTGTGTAGTGGCCTGCCAGTCACAGCATGATCCAACCCTGTCCCAGTCGTCTGACTTTCTTGACACCAGTATGTACAGGTTGGATAAAACAGTTGAAATTCTTCTTTTGAAAATAACAAACTTGCATTCTGCTTAGAATAGGGAAGATGTGAGGGACAAATGACAGCACAATTTTTGTTGGCTTTTTGTTTTTATTTTTTAATCAGCCTACAGAGTATGAATTTCCAATATGGACATCTTTGACACACTGTCTTTTGTTGATCTTCCTCCCTCCATTTCTTCCCGAGTCCCCTGCCCAGCACCCTGTGCCTTTCTACCCTCGGCCACCTCCTTTCCACTTTGATGTCACAGGCACTCCAAGGCCCTCCCACCCAACATCTAGACAGTATGTAAAATGTTTTTATAATTAGACAAAAGGAAACACACAAATGAAAACAACCAACATTAACTATATCATGAGGTGTTTTTGCTACAGCAATTAAAGAGTTGAGAAATAAGTAAATTAAAGGAATAAAAAGTTATCCCCAGCTCCAGCTCAGAACCATGTGCAAGATCAAAAATCTTTGGAAATGAAGTGGGTAGTACAAATCATCTACTCCAGAAAATTCACAGAACAAAGTACAGTTTTTTTTTATGAAGAACCTTCTTACACAAACACTTTGAATAGTCAATAATTACTAGAAAAATCAGGTATTTCTTGACAAAATTGCAATTGAAAAACAAGACAAAATGATATACATACATTAAAGATAAAAAAAATCTCTGTATTTTTAAAGTCACAAAGCACAGGTCTCCACCTTAATGTTACAGTTCAGATATCAGTTTAGTAATAAAAGTAAGATTTGAGAATTATATCTAGACAAGTTCTGAAGAAATAGAAATTTGAGATGTGAAAAGTATTGCATCTAATATACCTTAAATAAATCAAGCAGAAGAGTATACAGCCTTTCAAAAGATGAAAGAGAGTTAAAAGCAAGCAGTACATACCAAGGTGGTAGAATGTAAGAAAGAAATGTGGTTCAGTCCAAGGCTGCAGTAGTGTACTGGGCATTTAATACCTCTGAATCCTCTGCAAAGAGACCTGCACAGACTCAGATTTCAGAGAACTTCTCATGATTTAATGACTAACTCTGATGAAGTCAAAGCTGATTTTGTAATCCATAGCAACAGCAGAAAGTTTGTAGACACGAACTGACTAATTTCATTTTATAAATGCTTTGTCCCACCTTCTTTAGGTCTTAGTCATGTAAATTATGTAGATTAATAAAGGAAGGTATTAATGGGTTTTAGAGTTTGTAGAATGGAAAATATGTTCACTATTCCTGCCTAAGCGGAGGGCTTACAAGCTATTTTTTTATGTATTCACACATAATTTAGAAAATGTTGATTGCACTTTCCTTATGTTTGCATTTTAAAAGGAGTAAAAGAGACATTGTGTTAAATCATATACTTTATGGATGTGCCTGTTCTTGCTACTGCAAGCGGGTGGTAGATGAATGCACAGAATTACAATACAGCAGACAAACGAGGTTTTCTTGTTAAGTGCCATCTCCTGGAGAGGAGGTCAGGCTGGTAAGTGCCCTTATTCTCACTTATCCTGCACACAGTCCTATATTTTCATGCCAGACAACCATTTCCACATCTGTTTTCTTAGTTGCATATTTCTTCTAGCTATTTATTTATTTAGCTATTTCTTGGCCTTATGTCCAATCTAGAAATATAGAACAAACCCAATTCAGTTTAAAACCTTTAAATTGAAAAATGTGCAGCAATTTTGTTAAAATTCAGTATGGGAGAGCTTTCCTGCATATCAGATAAGGGAAGAAGAGCAGGCTTAACTAATATATTGCTAACATTTTTGGCAGAAGCATTAATGAATTCTTCTTGTATCAGGTGAAAAATTACCTTGTAATTGTCACAACTGAGAATAAATTCAACCATGCTCCATATTTCCTTAGTTTGCAGTTGCAGATACATGTAATGAATTAAAGGATAACAGGAGAAGAGAATATAGGCATTCCTCAGCAATCCCTGTCTTTTTCTCTCACCATGATGAGCTTTGGAGAAGAAAAGTCAGACTGCCTACTTCATGGATGTGACATGAGATTGAGGAAAATGATAAAAATTATAATACAAGGGAGTTACCCACCAGGAGAAGAAAATCAGCAGGATTCTAGTGCAGCTGTTTAACAAAGGGCTTTAAGGGGTGTTGCTTTAGATAGACTAAAAAACACATGCCTCAGGATGCAAAAGCTGAATCGGCAGGTGATAAGGCAGCATTTCCTAGGACATACAAAGGAACTAGCAATCCCACTCCTCCAGGGACCAGCAATGCCCTCAAAAGGTTTACAGTGAAGTTCCAGCAACATTGGTAGCAGTATTAGTACTGTATCACAGAGGAAACATTGATCTATTGTTCATTATGATGATTGTGCTGATGAATTTATGAATTTGTACATATCTCAAAGCATAAACTTATATACCTTAAATACATGTTAATTATTGTGTGTCAATTATACCCAATAAAGCTGCTCAAATTGTATGGTAGAGACTGGGCATATTGCTCATTGGCAGAGTGGCTAACCCAACATAGACGAAAAAAAATGAATTTAAGGAAAACATACAGAATTAAATAGTTAGAAGAAGACTAAGAATTGGAAGAAAGGAAATAGGAGAAAAAGAAGTAAAGTCATAACCCTGTGACACTCAAAACTGATTCTACAAGGTTTTGACTATTCAAGAAATGAGAACAAAGTTGTCCTTTTGGAGGCCAGTAAATTGGGAAGATGGGGCCTGATGAAGGAATAGGATGTGGATTTATTTTAAGGGAAAAGTGAAGGCACTGAATATCTAGATGAAAACATCAACACCGGAACACTTGTGTGGCTAGATTTACTTTTACAAGTCACTCTGCTTCTGTGGGGAACTATTCAAGAAATGAGAACAAAGTTGTCCTTTTGGAGGCCAGTAAATTGGGAAGATGGGGCCTGATGAAGGAATAGGATGTGGATTTATTTTAAGGGAAAAGTGAAGGCACTGAATATCTAGATGAAAACATCAACACCGGAACACTTGTGTGGCTAGATTTACTTTTACAAGTCACTCTGCTTCTGTGGGGAGAATGGACTAATAGAAACAACAAATGGCAGTGAGGACACTGTCAGGAGTCTCTGCAATTCTTGGTCGATGGTAAGAATTCTGTCCAAGGTGAGTGGACTGTGCGTGCACGCTAATGGCATATTTAAGATCAATTATGGAGAAAAGGCCTCGAGCCCTGCTGATGAATTAAATACCTGCTATTGTGAAAAGGAAGGAATCAAGAATGAATACTGTGTGTCTGGCATAGAAGGAACATGGTAAAGGTACAGTCCTACAGCTATGTGAACAATTCCAGCAGGGTGACATCGGTAATGAGGTACCCATTATCATGCTCATGATAGGTACTGGGTAGAATGAAATACATGGCGATTTCATGATCTGGAAAGGGATCACAAATTTGGGGTTCTCAGTATTTGGGTGATACTCTAAGACATTAGAATAGATGAGAAATTCCAAGGATCGGATATAGGTAGGAAAGAAAAAGGGCATTGGTGCTAGTGTATATATGGCTTGGTTGGAGAAATGAGTCAGCAGACAAAACTGCAGATAGGGGACTCAGGGAGGGTTGGAAAGGCACCAGAATTTTCTTTCCCAGTCATGCCAGCTGACATCAGGTTTCTGATCAGAGATTATTCCAAAACCAAGACTGACAGAGCATCCACATTTTAAAATATTGCCTGTGGCTAGGAGAGAAGGAAAGAGCTGGGACAGGGTTTGAGAGGGCAATTAAATGTTTGCCTCATATAGTGATCGGTGTCAATTAGGCACAGATCTCATCATCTGTAAGTAATCAATTGTCCCCAAGTTGCCCAGCAGTTATCTTAGCTAATATGAGATTTTTTTGATGAATTGTGTCAATGTGTATAAGAATCTGCAATTGTGATAGACAAATATTTGACTAATTCTTTCTGGAATAAGCAACCAAACCCCAGTCATAACCATCTTCCTAAGCTTGAAGTGCAGAGCCACAGTAGCATTTAGTGTTAGTAGACATCATCACATCCAGATGTGGTTCTCTTTGTCTAGAGACTGATGAGCCTGAACTGTAACTTCTTTGAGCCCACAATGCAGTGGAGGAGCAGTACAGGCAGACACCTTCCCTGAAACTCCCATGACCCCATTCTAGATGATAAAA
>NW_008350127.1:24671-37892 GCF_000622305.1 Nannospalax galili | reverse complement strand
TTTGGTCTTTTTGAGACAGGGTCTCCCTGTAGCCCCAGCTGTCCTGGAACTCACTATGTAAACCAGGCTGGCTTTGAACTCACAGACATCTGCCTGTCTCTGCCTCCAGAGTGCTGGGATTAAAGGCGTGCGCCACCACACCTGGCTTAAAATGTATTTTTATTATAGCCACCCCCCATTTCCCGGTCTAACTTCCTCAGATCCCACAACAGGTCTCCCTACTTCATGTCCTCTTTATTTCTTTACTTTTAATGTTTTAGTTGTTAGTCTGAGCCTTTAAAGCCTGGGCTATTTCTTTACTTTTAAAAATAACCTATTGAATCCAGACACCACTGTCTGGATTCACACAATCCACCGGATCGTGGGCAACCTATCAGTGGTTATACCCACAAAGAAAAATGATTCTCTTACTCTTAGCAGTCATCAACATCCAGTAGCTCCTCAGTCAGAGGTGGAATTAGAATGGAGGTCCTTATAGGATTGTACCATGATGGTTCCTGAAGACATGGGCTGTAAATGAAAACCTTAGTGCTAGGTGTAGGGACCACCCTAAAGTTATTGGTAATGGAGGTCCCAGAGGATCCCAAAACAACAAAGGCTATTGCTCTTGTTCTTGAATGTCCACCATAACTAGACCCTATGACTGCAAACACCATATACTATGGTTGCAGGACATAGAGGAATCAATTTCTAGCTGACTGGAAACTTCCTCTCTGCGGGTCAGCTTTCATAATACTAGGAGGTGCTATGTGCAGAAACAACATCAATGGTCCTACCCAGGGAAAGGCCCTGCATGCTACATACCAGCCAGATTTATACTTGTAAAATACAATTGCTTAGTAAGCATAGCTTTTCTTATCTTTTTCATTCCAGTGAGATTCATGTGTCATTTGTGTAAGAAATACCCCACTGTCTTTGTTCGTATCATTTATTTTGAGTCTATCAGACTCCATAGGGAGACTCAGACCTTTGTCCTCTATTTCTAGAATAATTTTGTTTAAAAATTATTTACAAGGACCATCTTGACCTTTGCTATACCAAGAAATGCAGACACGAACATTAGCTGTCTGAATAAAGTTGCCTTGTCTACATTTCTGAAATCTTTTAAAATTACTTTACAAATAATTTCAGGATGAAAGAATAGTGAAAATAGCTATTGCATTTTTTTAATAAAAATGACGGCATCTACGTCTAAAATAAGAGCACGTTCCCAATGCAGGTTAGTGCTCATGAGCTCACATGAGAACTTGCCGATACTGATTTCCGTCTGTGCATAGTCAATAGACTATAGCTTGTGCTTTCTTCTGGTTATTCTTGTTCTTGTGTTATCTAAATACAATGCTTTTGAAGCTGTGAAAGGCCACACTTTTGCTGTGGTGTTGTTTCCATTTCCTTTAATCACAATTGCAATCAGTTTCTTAGTTTTCAAATTATAAACATCAAGTAGAATGATTAACATTGTAGATTAAGCCTACATAATACATTTCCTTCCAAAGAACTTTTTTTTATTATTATGATTTTATTTACCTGACTATTTTTACATTTAATATATAATTGAGGGCAAAGTCAGAGATTTCTCATGTACCTCCTGCCCCACACATGGACAGTCTCTCAACGATCAGTCTCTCTTGTAAGAGTGATCTATTTGTTACAGTTAATGAATCTCCCTGACACATCATAAAGTCTATGTTTTACACTAGAATTCATGCTTATTAAAATTTAATAGGTTTGGAAAAAATGTATAGTGAACAGTTATGCACCATTACACCATCACATGGAATGTTCTCATCCCTTTAACCACCTCTGTGTTTTGCCTGTTTATTTGTCCCCTTCAACCATCTTATTGCTGTTTTGATGGGTTGCCTTTCCCCACTATCACTGTTATTATACAGCATCTCATATTTTATGCTGATTTCTTTTTAAATATGCATATGTAGATACAGCTCTGAGATAAATTATCAGAACCTTGAAGTCAGTCTTTTCCTAGGATGCCAGCTCCTACACTGGTGCCAGGATAACAATCTTTTCTCACGCTAAAGAGGGAATTTATTGGAAAAAAATGTAATTCCTTGGGACCTCTATTATAAGAATATGTTTAATTTTATATACAAACGTCTTCCAGAGGCTGGGAAGATGGCTCAGTGGTTAAGAGCACTGGCTGCTCTTGAAGAGGACCTGGGCTCAGTTCCCAACACCAACATTGTGTCTAACAACCATCCATAGCTCCAGTTCTAGGGGATCCAATGCCCTCTTCTGACTTCCATAGGCATTTCATGACACAGGTATATTTACACACATGCATGGAATATAGTCATACCGATTCCAAAGTGACTGTACAAGGATTTATCATCATTAGTAAATGAAAGTCTCTG
Organism: Nannospalax galili; assembly: GCF_000622305.1. Classification (NCBI taxonomy): domain Eukaryota; kingdom Metazoa; phylum Chordata; class Mammalia; order Rodentia; family Spalacidae; genus Nannospalax; species Nannospalax galili. The sequence goes on along the minus strand of NW_008350127.1, from coordinate 35,520 downwards.
TGGTTCCACATTCGCTACACAATTTGTTGGTGTCCATGCTCTGGAATTTAGCTATTAAAATGGAAATGTAGTGTTATCTCTTTTTATTAATTTGTATTTTTCCTGATAACATATGCTGAATGATTAATTATTCAGCACGAAGAGATAATGATGAATTATCTCTTAGTGCTGTTGGTTGTTAATGCTCTTTAATTGAACTGTTTGATTTCTTCCTATTGAGAGCTATGCATTCTGTACAGATTTTAATCCTTCATCAAATATGTCGTGTGCAAATATTTTCACTCAGTCTGGATCTTGTTATTTCCTTAGCAATATCTCTCACTATACAGAAAAATTTAATTATCAACTTTTTTTCATGGGCTGTGCATGCAGATTTTTTTTCCAAAAAGCCACTTCCAAGTAGGAGTTACTATAGATTGTAGTTGTAATATAAATCAATATAATATCAAATGATTTCTGTCAAACCATTTGTGATAAAGTTCTTCCTGCTGAAAAGCTGGATGAAAATGATGTATTTGTTTCTCAGTCTTAGAAATATATTGTTTATCCACTGTTTCTTGAGTTTGAGAAAATTTATCTTGGACATTTTCATCTAATAACACATAAAGCTATCAGGCACAAGAGAGTATGTGTGATGAGATTGAACACAGACAAGAAAGCATGAAGAAGGAGCGCTAGAAATCACAAGCGTGATGATTGGAGAGTGGAAAAGTGCAGAGAAATACAAGGGTGATACCACAGAAAGGGGCACATGGGGCTCAAGCCGCTGCCTCTCCCCCTGCGGGCTTGGTAAAACAGGAGTGCATCTAAAGTTGTTTTCTCCTCTCAGAGTGTACCTGGAGATGAGACCCTCAAGAAGAGGTTGCTCAATAAAAAGATCTCTAAATGAAACTTAAAGAGAAAGATATATCAAAATAATTGAATATGGCAAATGGGATGTTCCAATGGATATCAGTGAATTGCAGAGGATCATCAGGGAATATTTGGAAAAACTACACTCCAAAGATCTAGAACTCTAAAAGAAATGAGTAAATTCCTAAATAAATAATTTGCCAACATTAAATCAAGAAGATATAAGAAACTTCATCAGATCTGTAATGTGAAATTAGATCAAAATAATAACAAAGAAATTCTCAAAATAAATAAATAAATAATAAATAAATAAATAAATAAACAAATAAATAAATAAATAAATGCCTGGGTTTAGATGGCTTCACTGCCAATTTCCACAGACCTTTAAAGAACTATCATCAATATTCCTCCACTTTCCCCATAAAACAGAAAGGAAATGAACACTACCAAGCTCATTCTACAAAGTTAGTATTATACTGATACCCAAACCAATTTTGACACAGCCAAAAATAAACCTATAAACCAATACTCCTCACAAACACTTTCAAACTGTATGAGGAAAACATTAAAAAGATTGTACACCCAGGTTATATGAAGGATAGAAGAGAAATAATGGAAAGGGAGGTTTAAGTGGAGAGAGGGATAGAAGAGTAGAAGAGACAAGAAGGTGGGGGATAACTAATATAAAGAATATTTGAAAAGACCACACTTGATCAGAGGTGTTCCAGAGAACCCACCTCCAAACAATACACACTATTGTAATTGCTGTTGGCTATCCACCAGAACTTGATGTTACGATCCATTTACTGAACACACTGTACATGTTGGTCGCTGGGCATGGAGAAAGAAACTGTATTAACCAGTTTCCTCTCTACTGGCTAGCTTTCATAGTATTAGTATGCTGATGAGGAAGAATAACAAATCTACAATCTTAGCCAGTTGTGAATCCTGTGATATATGATAGATCCATAGGTGTAACACTGGTAAACATGTTATGGGGCAACCAACCCCATAATCTGGTTGGATTTAAGGCCCATGCCACAGTGGGAATGACATTCTTGATACTGTATGTCCTGCCAATAACCCATGGTTGGGAAGTTCACAAGCTCTAGGGGGAGAATCTGCTATTATTTAGCTAAATGTACATTTTACTAAATGGACAAACTGCTTTCTAAATTTATGTCTCTAAACACGTAGGTTAGTGTAGCTCTCAAATTTTATCAGATAAGTTTCTTTGTGCAGGTGTTGCAGAAACTCACAACTGGTCAAAGTGTAGAAAACTGGAGAGGAGTGCTTAGCCAAAAATAGTTCATCTATATCACATACCCTCTCCCTGCAGCTCAGGGGCCATGGTGGAAGGGCAGAGGAAAAGATGGTAAGAGCCAGAACTCTAGGACGTCCAGAGCAAAGCAGTGTCATCTGGACATGACAGGACCATTGCACTCATGAGCTCACAACAGCTTTGATTGCTTGTACAAGACTTGCACAAGATCAAGTCAGTCAGCATTCCAGTATGGAGGAGAGAGGGCTGAGGATCTATTGAGAGCTGATAGATGCTTGGAGAAAGTCAGTTTTCTTTAAGGGTCTGGCGTTGGTATGTAAAGCACAATCTAGTGGATGGCCTCACACCTATGAGTACACAGGCATCAAAAATTAGATTAGGTGGGTTACAAAAAACAACAAAGAAGAGAAGGACAAGAAGTTGTAAAGGGGTGGAGGGTAATGATGGATCTAGGGGAGAGTAAGGGGAGGGGTAGGGGTGAATGTGATCATAACGTACTACATACATTTATGAAATCCTTGATAAATTAAAAAATATTAAAAATAAAAGAGATCATACAAAGGTAAGCATGGTGGCATAAACCTCTAATCACAGCACTTCAGGGGTGGAGGCCCCTCAGTCAAGAATTCAGCCTATGTTACATGAGACCCTATTTCAAAAACACCAAACAAACAAAATACACAAAAAAGACAAAAATGTATATCATGGTCTAATTGGATTCATTTCAGTTGTGCAAAGATGGTTCAATATATTCATATCAATCAATGTGTCAGTGCCCATCACGATAAAGAAACTAGGAAGAGAAGGAACCTATTCAGCATAATAAAGGTTGTATGTGACAGACCCATAACTAACATTACTGTAAATGGGAAAAACCTGAAAGCAGGTCCTGTAAACTGAGGAACAAGACAAGGTGTCAATTCTCCCTGGTCTTCTTCAACAGAGTACTTAGCAGGGGCAATAGAACAGGGAATCAACTAGAAAATAACGCAAATCAGTCCTACTTGCAAGACAACATGATTCAATACTTAAATGACCCTAAAACTGTCAATAGAAAATAAACAGTTTCAGCAAAGCATCCTGATAAACAAAATCCATATAACCAAAATCAGTAGCTTTTCTATACATTAGCAATGTATCTTCTCAAAAAGAAATTAAGGAAAACATTCCACGAAAAAAGTAAAGAAAATAAATGAAAAAATAATGACTTACACACACACACACGTGTGCGCGCGCACACACACACACACACATACACACATAATGCATAAGAACAAACCTAAGGAAATAAAAATCCTCTACAAGGAAGACTTTAAAATGACTACAGGAAGAAACTGAAGACACTGAAAGATAGAAAGACCTCACATGCTCATGGATCCGATGAATTCATATTGTGAAAATGGCCATCCTATCAAAAATAATGTAAAGTTTAAGGAAGAGAAATTGCATCAAAATTCCAAAGATATTCTTCACTGAACTAGAAAAAAAAGTCCTCAAAAGTCCAGGAATAGCCAAAAAGGCCCTAAGTAGAAAGAGCAATGCTGGAGGTATCAAAATAGGTCACTTCCCAGAAACAAATACAGGCATCTGTAGTCACCTGGAATTTGAAAGGTTTCCAGACACAAAGATTGAAGAAAAAGCAGCATATTCAAAAGACTCACATGGAAAACAAAGTAGGTACCTACCCCTCACCTTTCCAAAAGTCAATACAAAATGGACCAAACCTTAATATAAGAGCTGAATTCATTAAAACAAAAGGTACTTCAAGATCTAGCTAGCAACAAACCCTCTGTGGTGGTACACATCTTTAATCCCAGCACTCCACTTGGGAAGGCAGAGGCAGGCAATGTTTTCTGGAAAAAAAAAGTGTTTACAATTGCTCAGAAAATAATAGGAAGGTTTTTGAACTTTGTAGGAAACAATCAGTATAGCAACCTACAGAATGGGAGAAAAATCATTTCCAATTTGAAGAAACCATTCTTCCATTTGAAGAATGATTAAGATAGAGAATATACAACACATTAAAAGATTACATACAAACCCAAAATAATTCAACTAGGTGGAAGATGAATTGAACAGACATTCCACAAAAGAAGGAACAGGAAAAAGTCAATAAATTCATGAAAAGATGTTTGAAATCTTTAAGAATCAGAAAAATGCAAATCAAATCAAAAGTACATTGGAAAAAAGAAGTATATTGAGATACCATCTCATTCCACTCAGAATGCTTGCATCAAGAAATAAATAACAAAGGGCTGGAGAGATGGCTCAGTGATTAAGAGCACTGGCTGCTCTTGCAGAGGATGCAAGTTTGATTCCCAGCACCCACATAGTGACTAACAACCATTCCTAATTCTGGTTTCAGGGGAATCTGAGGCCCTCTTCTGACCTTTGTAGCCATTGCATGACATGGGTGCACTTACATACATGCAGGCCATACACTCACACATATAAAATAAAAATAATGAATAGAATATTTTTAAAAAGAAATAAAAAGTGCTGATGAGCAAGTGGGGAGAGGACAATCATATACACTGCAGGAGGGGATCACTGTGGAAATCAGTCTTCAGACTTCTCAAAAATTGAAAAGAGAACTACTACATGATCTAGCTCTTCCATTTCTGAACATATACCCAAAGGTCTTTATATCTCAGAGATATTTACACATCTACATTTGTTGCTTCAGTATTCACAGTAGCTAAAGGGTGCAAACAGCCTATATGCCCATCGCCATATAAATACATATAACTGTGTTGTAGTTAACCATTAATAAATCAAACTATGTCATTGTAGGAAAATGGGTGTGACTGGAGATCATTTTCTTAAGTGAAATGAGCCAGACTAGGAAAGACAAATACCACATTTTCTCTGAACAAGAAACAAATTCAAAACCATCCATAACCTGTTATTTCACTTATACAAGGAAGCCCACCAAAATCATCAGAATTTAAATTGCTGCTGCTCTTATGTTCATATTTTGACTCAAATGGAGGTCTATAATTCTTATTGCTATTATATATATATATACATACACACATATATATGTAGTGTGAATGCATGCATTTTTACATGTTCCCATGTATGAGCTCACATGTATGTACACGGGTTCAAATGCATAAGTGCATGCGTGCATGTGGAGTCCTGAAGCTGACATCAGGTGTCTTCCTTGATGTCTCACCACTTTATTTGTTGAAGCAGGGTCTTACTGAACCTAGAACTCACTAACCATTCTGGTAAAAGCAGCTTGCCTCGAGATCTCTTGTCGATCACTGTGGCTGGGATGGCTGGCAGCTACCATGTCTACCCAGCTGCCGCATGTGCTCTGGGGATCTGGACTGGGGTCTTCACATTTGTTGGTAAGTGCTTCATTCTCAGAGCCATCTCTTGAAGCACCTCATTGCAATTTGGATGCAGTGATTTTTACTTTCTCAAACTTATGCTTTCTCAATTTTGCTTAATTGGAAGATATCTTAGAGGTCTATACAGTTATTTTTCCCAGTCATTTTATAACTTACTGAAAGATGAAGAAATGTTTTACACAATTCAATTAAAACACTAGGGGATGATGTAATCTTGATGATAAAGTTTCCCATTGCATCATTTTTAGTGACTCAGTTTCATTTTATTTTATATTTAGTTCAGTTTCGAATAATTCATAAGTAATGAAAAATTCCAATGATGCTAAAATATAAAATATATCACGATACATGTTAAAAAATCACTAGTATCCTATAATGCTCCTTAGATTTTAAAAAGTGACTGAAAGATCCACATTAAGCTGATTTCGGTAAATCAGCTAATTGTAGTTTCTATCTTTATCTATAAAATTCATTAGGGACATTTAAAAAATAATAGTGAGTAATATATTTTTTGGACAAGGTACTTGTAGTACAGTCCAGACTGACCTCAAATTCATGATCCTTCTGCTCCCTTAGGCTAATTGTAGTTTCTATCTTTATCTATAAAATTCATTAGGGACATTTAAAAAAATAATAGTGAGTAATATATTTTTTGGACAAGGTACTTGCAGTACAGTCCAGACTGACCTCAAATTCATGATCCTTCTGCTCCCTTAGGCATGTGTCACTACACTGGGCAGAATATTACACAGTATACTAAATACAAAGCTATTGTTTGTTATTGTTATTGTTTGCTTTTTATAATCATAAAAGACGAATTATAAAATATAAAACATAGTTTAAGAAATAGTAATCCTTTCAAAGAAATTAAGTAAAAAGATAATGCCAACAAGCCTAATTAATTTTTGTTTCCAAGAGTGATATACCTATTAGGGTGAAATATACTAGAAAAACAATATTCATAATATTTCTGTCTTTGACTTGAACTTGACACAGACATAAGGTTAGTTTTTGGAAATTTTTAATAATACATACAAACAGCACAGATCCATTTCCATACATGTGTCATTAAATGATGAAGACATTCTGAATAGAATACACTAAGAAACTGTGGGTCTCCAGCACCTCAGGGGTCCCCTCCTGTGCCTTCTTGTTACTTCCTCATGAGAGGTTAGAGGTTATACTACCAAAGATAATTTTGGCTTGTTTGTGACATTTATTTGGTATCCAATAGCATCAAAATGTATACCTTCCTTTCTGTCCTTGATCAGGATTGCTTGAAAACATTTTCCTTCATTCTTTGATAATTTCATACAATGTATTCTGATGTTTCTCCACTTTTTCAACTCCTTTCAGAACCACCCCCAACTCCATCTCCACTCAACTTCATGATCTTCTTTTTTATTTCTCATGGAGTTCAAATTCAGTTGCCCAATACTCAAGTGTGGAATCTTCCCTAGATTTGGCTCAGCTACCAGAGTCTTCCTTGCACCACAATTATCAAATACCAATAGCTCCTCAGCTAGACATGGTATTTTTTGTCCACTTCCCCACCTCCAATGTGGAATTTTGTCTGGCTTGCGCTCGTGCAGGTCTTATGCATGCTTTGGCACCCACTGTGAGTTCCTATGTGCAACTGCCCTGCTGTCTGGGTGTGGGGTCTCTCCCTTTCCTCATGGGTCATTGGCCACCAGCCCATGAGGACAAGGGGAGCAGAAGTGATGAACGGAGTCAGGACGGCCAATGAGCACTGACAGAAGAAAGCCCTCCTGGGGAGGCAGGTTCAGTGATACAAACAGCTCCAGATTCAGTGAAACAGCTCCGTAGCCAATGCTTCAGCTGATAGGTGCTCATAGTATGCTTAATTTACATGTGGCAGTAGGCTCCTATCATCTGACTACCGGGCAATGCCTAATTATCATATAGAAAAAACCTGGGGGTAGTTTTTACTCCAGGTAACTATGCCAAAGGTCATGTTTTAAATGAGGCCAAGCATCCGTACTTGGCGGCACTTTCCAGGTAAGTCAGTCAGGAAGCTCCTGCTGAGAAAGGAGCCAACCTTAACAGTAGGGTTCCCCAACATCTGCGAAACACTGCTTCCTTGTTGACATCCACCACCCCTGGCTCTTACAATCTTTCTGTCCCCATCGTCCTACAATGATGCCTAAGCCTTGTGAGGAGGGGTGTGATACAGGTGTCCCATTTAGGCTGAACACTCAGCAGTGTCTTCTCAGCATATTTCCTAGTTGTGGCTCTCTGTATCAATTTCCTTCTACAGCAAGAAGCTTCTCTAATGAAGGGTGAGATATGTACTAATATAATATAGATAGATATAGATATAGATAGATATAGATATAGATATATCACAAAATCATTAGGAGTCATTTTAATACTACATTCATTTGGTAGAATATTCATAGTAGATTTTTACTCTGAGGCTTATGACCTACATAGCCATTGGTTCTTGAAGCCAATACCAATGTCAGGTATGGGTTCCATCTCCAGTCAGAGGGTGGTTGGTTATACCCATAACATTCATGCTGCTACTATGTTAGTGGACATATTTTGTCCAGCTTGTAAATCATGTCTTTACTGTAGCTCAAAGGTGATTATTTTTTTTCCTATAGAATCCATAGTAACTTGCAGCACTATGAAATCTAAGTATTGGGGATGGAACTTCCAAGTCAGTACTCACTTGATTTCACCATGTTCTGTGGTCAAGTGTGCGCTGCTCTCAGCAGCAGGATCTTACCCTCAAGTTCTGGAGAACAATTAAGGGCAAGGGCAATAATATGCAGTGTTTGGAGATTTATGAGATCCCATTGGTCAACAATTCAAAGAAAGATAGCCATACATGGTAGTGGGTTTTTATTTGCTGGTTGGGGTAATGTCTCTATATTATAAGAAAAATTCATTTAAACTATATAATATATATATATATATATATATATATATAGAGAGAGAGAGAGAGAGAGAGAGAGAGAGAGAGAGTGCTTCTACAGTAGTAGGTACCCTTTTTTTTTCAAAAGGCCTTTAGACTTAGTTATCTCTCCTCATATTCTCTCCTCTGCCCTCCAATCCTCCACTCCAATTAACCCTTCCTGTTCCATTATTCCCCTTTCACTCTTTATACCACTGCATGCTTTCTCCCTTTCCTTGAAAGACAACCCCCATTGTCATTTACGACTTTCTTAAGTTCTATGAGTGTTCCAAATGAAGAAAATGTATCTAAAGATTCAAAGCTCGCATTGATATGTGAGAGAAAACATGGGGTTTATCTTCTTGGGTCTGGGCTATCTCACTCTGGCTGATTGTTTTCATTTCAATACATTTACTTGTGAATTCAGTAATTTCATTTTTAATAGCTGAATAATAGTCCATTATAAAAGGGTACCATATTTTTATTTTCTAGTCATTGGTTGATGAACATCTAGGCTGTTTCCATTTCCAGGCTATTGTGAATGGAGCAAGTATCTCTGTAATAAAATATAGAGTCCTTTGTGCATATGCCCAATAGGGTTATAGCTGAATTTTGTGGTAGAGATACTTCTAGTTTTTGAGGAATGTACACATTGATTTCCATAGTGACTGCTCCAGTTTACACTCCCACCAGTAGTAATTAAATGTTCCCTTTTATCCGCACATCCACACTAGCAATTGCTCTTTTCATCTTAGCCATTCTGACTGGTTTAAAAGGAAATCTGAAAACAGCTTTAATTTTCCCTGATAGCTAAGAAGGTTGAAGTTTTTAAATGTTTTTTTACAATTGAATTTCATATTTTGAGAACTCTCTGCTTAGTAATACGATCCACTTTTTTTTTTAATTAGGTTGTTTGCTTTTTCTTGAGGGTGTTTTTGGTTTTGTTTTTCCTTCGTGTATTCTACACATTAACCCACTGCCAGATGTATCCTAGCTACCTAGTAAAGACTTTTTCCCACTCTGCAGACTGCTTCTTCACTCAAAGCAGGCTGTCACTTGTTATGTAGAAGCTTTGTAGTTTCATGAGGCGCCATTTGTCAATGTTGGTTTTAATGCCTGCACTACTGGGATCCTGTTCAGAAAGTCCTTTCCTGTGCCTGTAAGTTGTAGTGCAACTTACTTTCTTCTCTATCAGGTTCAGGACATCAGGTCTTATGTTGAGGACCTTGATCCATTTGGAGTTGAGCTTTCTGCAGTGTGAAAGATAAAGCTAGTTTTATTCTTCAGCATGTCGCTATCCAGTTTGTACAGCACCATTTGTTGAAGATGCTGCCTTTTCTTCAATATCTCTTTATGGCCTTTTTCTAAAATTCAGGTGGCTACAGGAATGTGGACATATATCAGGGTCTCCAATTCTATTTCATAGATCAATGTGTCTGCTATTATGCCAGCACATTACTGCTTGTATTACTATATCTCTGAATGATAACTTAAAACCAAGGATGGTGGTAGCTCCAGAAATTCTTTTATTGTTCAGGATGATTTGGGCTACCTTGCCTTTTTGTGTTTCCTTATGAAATTTAAGATTATTTTTTTCCAACCTCAGTGAAGAATTGATTTGAAATTTGTTTGAGAATTGTGTTGAATATGTATATTGCTTTTGGAATGTCATGTTTATTATATGTCTTTCATGTCCATAGTTTTATACTGAGATTATATACATATATAGCATATATTACATACTATTATATACTTATATGAATGAGAGATAGATAGATAGATATGAGAGAGAGAGAGAGAGAGAGAGAGAGAGAGAGAGAGAGAGAGAGAGAAAGTTATCATGAATGGGATTGTTTCCCTGATTTCTTTGTTGGTATGTTTGTTGCTTGTATATAGGAAGGCTATGATTTTTGTGTGTTAATTTTGTGTCCTGCTACTTTGATGAAGGTGTTTATCAGCTCTAGGTGTTTTCTGGTGGAAAGCGTTGTTTATTTTCAGAATATTTAATTTGTTAATTTGTTAGCATTCACCATTTTTCCCTGCCACTCCTCCAATATCTAACTCAAAAAAGTAGAAAATGTTTTTTAAAGCTACCATGTGGTACTCCGGGTGGCCTTATAGTTAATAATTTAGTAAACTAACTTATAAGCATTAAAAATTAAAAAATAATCAAACTGAAGACAACTTGGTTTTAATTTCCCTTCATAAGTATTCAATCCTAAATTGTTTTTTTATGCACTAAATAAAGTCCAAAGCAATAAATTTAAAGATTGTGTAATATTTTATGTGAGACAAAATTAAATCTGTCCCTAAAATTTCTAATAACAGAATATCAAGATAAGATATATAGTCACCTCATGAGATTACTATTCTTGGCATACCTAATATAAGATGTGTGTATATAAGCATAAATATTTTTAGGGTGATTTTTTACTT
>NW_008350127.1:19529-19667 GCF_000622305.1 Nannospalax galili | reverse complement strand
AGGAAGAAGGAAGAACAGCTGATCCTCCTAAAACAAAGACCTCTAGATAGGCTGACTAGATTCACCAGAAGGGCAAGTAGCGGGGAATGGCTGGGGGTGCCGACAACACAGCAGACAGTAGTAGGGATTATAAGGGCT
>NW_008350127.1:19079-19493 GCF_000622305.1 Nannospalax galili | reverse complement strand
CAGTTATTAAAAAATTTTAAAATATAATGATTAAAAAAATAATAATTCTTCAAAGCATAAAAATTTGCTCCTTAATAATTAGTAGATATGAAAGACATTACCATTGAAATTTACCTGATGACTTTATATCCGTGCTCAGATGCCAAGGAGCTCAGAAACTAACCGAGTGTGACTAGTAATAATCAGATATATGGAGATTAGAAATGCATGTGCTTCATAGTATCAATTGTATTAAAAATGAATTTTTCTATATGAAACTATTTTAATAATGAAATGTAGATCTTTTTAAAAGTTTAAAACCTCATTTAATTTTATGCCTTATAGGGGTTATATGGAGTCCAATAGTGTATAACTGTATCAATTCAACTGTAAACCTAAAAATTTACAGCCAATTTTGAAAGAGATGCATCTTCA
>NW_008350127.1:3624-16803 GCF_000622305.1 Nannospalax galili | reverse complement strand
AGCCCCTCCTCTATCTCCACATCTACCTTGCTAACCCCATCCTGGACTTCATGTTCATTATTACTAGTTTTCCTTTTTAAAGGCCTATGGAGTCTAATTTGTGTTCCTCAAATACTTTTGGGTATGGGTTGATCCCTTAAAGCCTGATCAATTTACCAGGTGTCATAGTCTTAAACCTGACTCTCCCTCTTTGAGAAGCTATGCGCGAGACCTGTGTAAGCCCAAGCCAGAAAAAACCCCAGCATAGATGGGGTCAGTGGCTGAGAAGTCCCAGCCCAAGCTCAAAATCCATTGACAATTGATAGCTTCTGGGAGAGAGAGAGGGAGTTTTCTTCTATTTTATATTTCTGTGATTATATTTAATCATAATTTTAAGAATTTCTGTGTGTTTGATTAAATTTGAAGTTTTAAGAATAAAAAAAATAACTGAACTATAGGAATCTTTAGAAAATGCAGAAGGAATGTTAATAAAGCTTTAGAGAGCAGATTGAGTACATTACTTGATGAAAATCAAGCTCAGATATGACAAACAGGGGAAAGAACATTTAAGATATGGAATATAGACAATAAGAAGGATAAAAAATAAGCAGTTCTATTTATTATAGGCTGTCCAGTTCTTCTTCCCTTGTGGTTCTCATGGACGACTGCAGAAGGTGCTGGAAATGCACCCTGGTAAGATAAGGAGGAATAGTTAGGAATGGTCTGGGGTTTGTCTGTACGCCTCTTTGAATAACATGCCCCTGAACACTGTGTCCCAATGTGTCACATCAGTACATAGGACCCTTCCACCTTGGTCAGCCTGCTTGTACTTGGTGGACCAGTTCACTAGGAATGCTCAATTTCTGTTTATCCCAAACTAATGAAACTTTGTATGACTAATTCTGTGCAAGCATTCTATCTCAAAGAATTTTTTCAAGTCATAAAACAGGTACCATGTGAAGTGCAGAGGGTGAGTTTAGAGTCACCAAGAAGAACTGGGGGAATCTCTTCACCTTGAGACTGAAGGTTGTTGGATACTCTTCTTCCTCATTTGCTTTTCAGGTTCATGTAGCTTCCAAGAGCATGAGTCCCATGAGGCTTGTCTTCTCAAGGTCTGCTGATAAGCAAATACCGTACAGCATCAACAGCTAGCATGCCATTTTGATGATCAAATTAATCACTTGTTTAACAAAATACATTACTAGTTTGTTAACTAGTGGCTATCAGCATTGTTTGAAAGAGGTAAATTAACACTAGAGACATTTAGCTAGAGAGAGAGAGTAAAAGCTGAAGGTATTTCTGAGGTGAAATAGCAATAGGATTAGTAACTGAACACTGAGTTAAGCAAATCAGTCTTCTGTTGTTGCCGTTATTCAATTACATTGTAGTTATATGCACCAGAAAATATTTCAACTGTACTTTTATGTGTATAATTTAGTTTTGTCCTTTTTTTAGACATTTCCCAGGGTGTGATCCTTCTACTTCCTCATTCAACCTGCTGAGATCACCGGTATTCATTCCTGTCCCTGCTCAATACTTCAACTTAAGATTCAGAATTTATATAGTTTTACTAACTTTAACAGTAGCTGTGAGAGGATTAGGATTACATTCTAGGTCTTCTTAAATACAACCCACTTTTAAATGTAAATCAGACAGACTATCCACATAAATTTATGACAGTAAAGGAGATAGAAAAAGAAGACTGTAGATTTCATTAGGCAGTGATTAGTAGGAGCTAAACTCCCTACTTAAATGGCCAAGGCCTCCTTAGGCACCTGAGAGACAGTGGTTATCAAGCTTGGTCTGCACAGCTTAAGTGTTCATTGAGCACCTTTTGACCTACTTAAGGATGGTGGTGAGAGGGTGAGGAAGGGCCAACTCACAGTTCTTTTTCCTGGGTCCATAGCCTACTTCACAGTGGTAGTGATGACAGTCAAAAGATTTGGTATTCTCATGTTATAGAAGTTTGCATGTGAGACTCTCTCTCTCTCTCTCTCTCTCTCTCTCTCTCTCTCTCTCTCTCTCTCTGTGTGTGTGTGTGTGTGTATGTGTGTGTGTGCACGCACACACCAATGGGACCTCTCAGAAGAAAAATGACATGCTATTTTGACAACTTATTTTGTAGCTCCCTTTAGGTCACTTCACTGTAACAGATTTTTCCTTTTGAGTAGTCAGAAGCAAATGAATGAAAAGAGAAGCCTGATCCATTTGACATGAAATTATAAGAATGGGAAGGAAAAACAACAACATCGGGCTATGCAAATAGTTCCACAAGGAGAAGAGGAAGAGAAAGAGTGAGGGGCTGGGAGAAAATAAATTTTCCTAGGTCAGTCAGCATTACATTGAGCCTATTGTGTCAGTACTCAAAGAGCAAGCCGCACAGTTCTGTAAGGCTGAACTGCTGTTCTCTTTGAAAATATGATGATCATGCTTGTTGAGTGTGCAAGGAAAATTTTTTTTATAAAAATACTTTTTACTCAAAAATATATGCGAAAGGAAAATAGATATGCTGTAATTCAAACTCTGAATAAAGTTTCGACTTACCAGCCTCCTGTTTTCTCTCTAGACAGTTCCTCTTCTGAGTTGAGGCTTCATTTAGGAGCATTGTTAATGGTTAACTTCTTAGAAGTGTTTTAAATCTAATTTTCTTCAACAAGAAAATCAGAAAAAAAAATCAACTTAACAATTATTAAAGAAATCATTTAAGTCCCATGTTTTACATACCCAGCTAAAATGAGAATATTATTATTGTGTAGAATTTCATCAGTTAGCTCAGTTGCTCAGAAAAGAAAAGACAAACATTTAGCTGCAAATAAGAATTTACAAAGTAAGACCAGGTTTCCTGTTTTCTTGTGGGTTCAGTTGTTTGAGAATTTGTAGGAGCCCTTTACTGTGAAAATCTTAGTCAGAGAGGCAAACAAATCTATTGTTCAGTAGTGTATACCACTGTCTTCAAGAGGGACCAAACTTGCATCACAAAGCACAGAGAATTTTTAAATTTATATTTATAACTTAAAATAAGATCTTACTTTTTATTGAAAGATCAGAATTTGAAAGATATACTCTTCAATTTTAGTGAAAGTATAATTTCTATAAATGTTGCTGCTAAAGAAATTTTGACAATGCCCTCCCAATTCAAAGGGGTTGTATGCCAAATTCAAATCATAGCCTGAGTGATTGCAATGACATTTTTCTGATGTTTCAAGTCCTATAAATACCACACATCCTCTGTTTACTTTTTCAAAAAATCCAATGAGATAAATTGCTGTTTTCGTACTTTATAAAAATAAAGCAATTGAGACTCACCCAAGGGGGTACAGGGAACTGAATCAGGGTCCTCTGCAAGAGAAGCCTATGCTCTTAACTGCTGAGCAAATATCTCCAACTCCTTAAAATATATATTTTCATAATTTATTTTGTTTGAGATCAAAGTAGATATAAAGTGTCATTAAATGACCTCACCAGTGTTTCTATACTACTCAGAATTTGTTTCTAATTTTAGAAAGGGGCATAATTTTATGTGTGGCAGAGAATAAACCTTATATTAAAAATATAAACTGCATTATTTTATGTAATTGTCATATATAAAAAGTCAGATTATAAAAAAGAAAATACGAAAGCATGAAATCAAAGGCAAAGTTTATTGTAATAAAAGCAGAAGAACTGGGCAAGTGACATACTTCATAACCTTTACTTGTGTGTTTCAATTTTTTCATGTAGTGTACGCATTGTGATAGCAATTTGAGACATACGTTGGTAACATTTGTAAAATTTGTCCTTATTGACAGAGAGCAATGAGAACAAGTTTTTGTCTGACTTATGATCTCTGTCATTGTGCAGCCACTGAGAAGACCCTGGTAAGTTGCAACTGAAAGAAAAGATCCACGTTACTTACTATGGAGGGAACTGTGTCTCACGCAAGATGCATATGCTGCTGCCTCAAACTCTGGGGTGACTTTATCCAGAGACAAGGGGTTTGGGGGTAAATTTAAATAAGATTATGGGTGTGAATCAGACTTAATCACTCCTGTCAGCTAAAGCAAGGATTACAGATGAGATTACACAGTAGAAAGAGAAGCTTAACCTGAAGGGGACAGGGAAAGTAGATCAATTAAAGAAGGGCTATCAGACTTTCGACCTGCAGGGCAAGACCATGGAGTTCTTCCATCACGAGCACGTGCAATTTTTTGAGCAAAATAAAGAATGCCCTGGCTATTCAGCATCATCGGAGTTACCTACTTGATTTCAAAAGAGAGTTCTGTTGTCTCAGCTTCAACAGGCTGCTTTTAATTAAAGGCTATGAACCAGTGGCTCTAAATTTGCAACGCAACCCCAGTAGATCCCTAAGGCAGGTCTGTGAACCAAGGAGGATCATCCTTCATCCATATGAGATCACACAGTGTGCCTGGCAGGCATTTGTACTGGCTTGATACTTATCATTGAGTTTTCCTTCCTCATTTCCCACTCTTAGAAAGAAGGAGACCATCTAGCTCAACAAAATTATCCCACCATTATGTTTTTCAAACAGTTAACTTGCTGGCTTAGGTTCATATGTGAAGAGGAATTCTGCCTTGAGTCCTAGCCAGATCTAATTTAGTTAATATTAAGATGAGATTTGGGGACTTTGGTTTTAGAGTTGATGCTGGAATTAATGTACTTTGCATACAATAAGGACCTGAATCTTAGGAATAGGTGGCAGATTGCTGTGATCTGAATTGTGTCTTCCTCATAATTCCTGTATTGGAACCCTAATCTCTAAAGTGCTATCTATCTAGACATAGATTACCTGGAAATCGATATCTAAAAGTTCAAAGAGGTTTGAGGAGATGGGCTCACAGAGTAAGAGTATTGCTCTACAAGAATGAGGACTTGAGTTTGAATTCCCAGAACCACACAAAAAAATTAGGGACGGTTGTGCATGCCTGTGTTGGGGTATACAGATAGGCTTATACTCCAGAGAACTCCCTGACCAGCTATCCTAGCCCAAACATGAAGTTTCTGGTTCAGTAAGAGACCCTGTCTCAAAGTAGTAACACAGAGAGTCATAAAAAGAGATACTCAAAGTCCTTCTCTGGCCTCTCCATGCACTCATACACAATTCTATACCTTCCCCACAAACCCACGTGCATGTATCACACCTCTCTCTCTCTCTCTCTCTCTCTCTCTCTCTCTCATACACACACACACACACGAGTAATTAAAAAAAGAATGAAAGTTTAAGGAAGCCCTAAGAGTTGGATGCTTAAAAAATTTTCTGATTTATCTATTTTTTTTATTTTACATGTGTGAGTGTTTTGCCTGCATGTATGTAAATGTACCACATCCGTGCAATGCCCACAGAGGCCAGAAGAGGGTGTTGGATACCCTGGAACAGGAGTTATGGATGGTTGTTAGCTACCATGTGGCTATAAAGAATAGTCCTCTGAGTCCTCTACAAGAGAAGCCAGTGCTCTTAATGGCCTATTTATCTCTTCAACCCCAAGTTGGATTGTAAACAGATAAAAGTAAAAGAGAAATTTCTCTCTGTGACATAGGAATATCGAGCTCTCCAGAAGCCACAAGAGCCATCTCCAGGATGAGAGCCCTACTGAACCTCGACTTTGGACTATTCATCCTCCAGACTGTGGAAAGTACATTTTTCTTCTTGAAATCATCTATCTGGTTGGTGAAATTTTACTATGACAACTCATGCTCACTAATCCACACATACGACATGTGATGATACATTTTGACCAAAACTAACTGGGGGAAGACAAGATTTATTTCACCTTGCATATGCTACTCTATCATCAAGGGGAGCCAAGGCAGGAATTGAAGGAAGGAGCTGAAAACAGAAACCAGCTGAAGAATGCTGCTTACTGGCCTCCTCCTTGACTCACTCTCAGCTTCCTTCTGGTACAGCCTAGGCCCACTGTCTAAGAATGGCACCACCTACAGTGAGTGGAACCCCCCTATATCAATCAGCAATAAAACAATGCCCCAAAGACATGCCCAAAGGCCAATCTGATGGAGGAACAATTGAGGTTCCCTTTTCCTGGGTATGTCAAGTTGACAACCAAAATTAGCCATCGCACGCACATACAGGCCTGCTTAGGCACAGAATAATGTGACTTCCTCTTTCAGCTCTCTTTTTCAGAGAATGAACTACAATGAGGTCTGATAGTGTCATCTTCATTTAAACATAGGTATTAAAAAGAAGAAACAAAGCAGAAAATAAGTTTTGTCAAAATAGTTTTTGTCAACAAAACCTAGCAATTTCACACACAAACATTTGTGCTAAGGAATATCAAGAATATATATATATATATATATGGAGATTAATTCATAGATAGATCTCCACTGTCATAATTTATAACTACTAAAATCTGTGAACTAATATTAAGTTATAAAAGAACAGCTAACAAAAGAAGATACTTTGTAAAATGGGATGCCGATACACCTTTAAAAATGGCGCTAATAGATTAGGTGATCCATAAGCAGGAGACAGTGCCTACAATATGTTATTATAAGCAGCATTAGCATGACTCTATTCAGATGCATGTAAATCTCTATATATGCACATATGTGCTTGCATTTAGGCAAATGTTTATTGTATTTCTATTTCTGTGTTCTGAAAATGGGATTTCCAAAGGAATTTTTGTTTGTACTAATTTATTGTTAAAGCGTTTTGTTTCTAATAATACCTTTTGGCTGGGTATGGTAGCACAGGACTTTAGTCCCAGCACTCAGGAGGCAGACACAGGCTAATGGATCTCTGTGAGTTCAAGGTCACACGAGTCTATATATTGAGTTTCAGGTCTGCTGGGGCTACAGGGAGACCTTGTCTCAAAAATACCAAAAATAAATAAATAAATAAATAAATAAATAAATAAATAAATAAATAAATACCTCTAAAGTATTCATACATTGTTTTCTTTGTAAACTGACTTATACTTTCTGGAGACCTATTTTACAATAGTTATCAAGGTTAATCTATATTTATGTATCTATTGTTCCTTATTTTACCAATTGATACATTCAAAGGAAAATTTACAGGAGTTTAGGGGGGCAGTGATAGCGCAAATATTTTTATAACAATGTTCAAGAAACAAAGAGTGATTAACAACACATCAAATCTTCCTATGGAAACAATTATAAAACGAAAATCCATAGTACCTATGATAGCCTCAAGTAGACAGTGCTGACATGAGGGAGAGAGGCAACAGAGTGGTTTGGACGCAGCTTATGTCTAGCAACAAAGCATAGGGAATGATAGAAAATATAACTAGCTTCAGCTTTGACTTTATTTTTAGTTCTTTCCTTAAGTATAGAGAAAAAAGACTTAAAAGTAACTGCTTTGATGTGGCACAGTCCACGACCTTGTGTTATATAACTTTACATCCAAAGACATAAGGAGCAAGGGTGTTATAAAAAGGCACTTTGATGAACCAAAACTTCTCTTTTAGCTTGATATTCAGGAATCAGCACAACTAACTGATGTTTCCAGAGCCTTTAGCTGCTTGTATTTATGAAACAGAAGTCAGGAGCAAGAAGATGTAAGCTGTAATGAAAATGGGAGCAAAGGCGGCTGTCCGCTGCTGAGTTGTGGCACCAAGAACGCAAAGCATGGTCTGAAGTACACATGACCTTGTAGGGAGCTTTTGTTTATGGACCACAGAGACTCCTTATTTTCTGCTTTTCATCCTGGCAGTAACCAATCTTTTTCTGCCATATTTATGGTGCTTTTCTTTCGTTTTTTCTTAAGATTATTTTATGCTTGGCAGTGTCTAAGTGTTGTGCCTGGAATTTAAATGAAAAATTATACTTTAGCCTTGGCTAAACAAGAGGCCATGTTTACTCCTGAGCAGAAGGTTCCTGTTCTTAGAACACTAAAATGGAAGGTTCATTTATTGAATACTGATATTATATAGCTCCCTTTTATATATTAACCTCAAAATAAACCTTTTAGGTAAGAGTGATAACGACTCAGTGTCCACTTGACCACCTGAAGAAGTGGTATGAAATCACTACCAGCACAAGCTTATCTGGGCTCAAATATCATAGTGTATAGGCCCAGTGAGTACAGTGACTCAGCGATTCCCTAATAGACACCTCTGAGATGACATAGATACAGCAGTGTTGCACAAAGATCTCACAAAGACACTGACCCACCGTTCATCTTTGGTCTAGGGTTCTTGTACCCGGGAGCTGTAAATCACAGGAACATTATTGACAGATTTAGTAGTGGTGAACTGCTTACATAGAGTCTAAAATAATACATTTCAGTGTTGTGTTGTATGGTAAAGAAAATAATAGCTCATTAACTAGCATTTATCTTGGGGGTTGTAAAAATTGGCAATGAAACAGAATGTTTATTTATATATCCCTTTGTTCTCCCAAAGCACTGTTGCAAAGAGAGAGACTGTTTCCTTTCACGGAAACCCTGCCCCCATGTTTCCCTGCTTAAAGATATAAGTGCTAAAGTCCGTAAAATTTCTAGATGCTAACACTTAATAGTTGGCTACTGAAATTTTAATGTCAGTTGCAATACTATGACAATATGAAATTCTTGGGAACTCTGACATAAGATGTTCAAGATATGTATAGCAGAAATTGAAGAAAACATTGATGAAGTGGTTATGAGAAACTATAGAAGTCACAAATGGAGAAGCACATGCTTATAGAGTGTATAACCTGTCAATTCCCATTAAAATGATTTATAGCTTTAACAAAATAAAAAGCAGTAGAATGCACTCTTTGAAATTTATTTTAAATGCCCATAGAAACACAAAAGAACCAAGTAACCAAGAACAGCTTTAGAAAGAATAAACAAATTTGAAGAAATAAGATTACTGAGATCAGAATGTAATCTAATTATGCAATTATAAGGAAGTATAGCATTAGAAGAAAACATAAAAGTGAATCAATGAGACAGAAAAATCCAAAAATAAATGCTACATGGGTGAAACAGATTTTCATAAGGTTACAAAATAATTCTTTATACAAAAGAGAAGCTTTTTAGTAAAAGTTATGGATGAAATTTCACATGCATTTGCAAAGAAATTGATGACAGTTTACATAATATAGAAAGCATTAACTCAATCTATATTATATACCTAAATGTAAAACCTAAAACTGATAAACCCCAAAAATAAAATCTTTCTGATCTTAGATTAAACAATGATTTCTTAGCTACAAGAGCTGAAGCAGGATTCAAGATGACAGATTTATACTATGGAATGCATCAAAATTTAAATCTTCTGATCTTTAAAGGCACAGTTTAAAGTAATGGAGAGAAAAATGAAAATTGCAGTATGGGAGAAATATTTGCAAGCCAAATATCTGATTAAGGACTTTACCCAAAATTACAAATTTCTTGAAATTCATCAACAATAGAAAAGAAAATTGTCAAAAATTTGAGCAGAAATGGGAGTTGAACACTGGCCCAGCACAAATACAAATTAAAACTTCAATAGATGACCCTATATCCACTGTAATAACCTTATTTTTTTATGTGTGTGTGTATATTGACTGCATATAGGTAAGTGCACCTGTGTCGTACAACACCCACAGAGGACAGAAGAGGCTGTCAGATCCCTGGGAACTGGAGTTACTGGATAGTTGTTAACAGTCATGTGGGTGCTAGGATTCAAACCCAGGTCTTCTGCAAGAACAGCCAGTGTTTTTAACCTCTGAGCCATCTCTCCAGTCCTGGAATAACTTTATAATAAAGATATGAGCATGAATTTGAGAAGATGGGAGTTACCACACCCTGTGTAGTGGCCCCATCAAATGTTAAAAGTACTTCAGAAAATAGTTGGATTGTTTTTTAAAGTCGCAAAAATTCACCAACAAAAATATCTAGCCATTCCCTCTGAGATGTAGATGCTTATTCACGACAAATGAGAGCAGGAATCAGTGCGAAGACTTGTCTAAAAATGTCCACAGCAGCACAAGCCACAAGGGGAAAGCGGGAAGCAGCGCTAAGCCTAGGCAGCAGCAACGTGGGTGAGCATTTCAAGACAGTATACCCAGTGTGAAACACGGCAGACCTGGTGGTCATATCAGAGCACTATACCCTGTGTGGAACACTGGAGAGCCATAAACTACCTTTCTATTCAATAACACAGATGAATTCGCACAGCAGTTCTGCCCAATTAAAAACAAATGAAGCAAATTCTGTAATTTTTGAAGTTTACATAACCTTCAAGGAGTCACCAGGCAACACACAGTAACGGATGAAAGAACACGTGGTGATGACCCTGTGTGGAGCAGAGACAAGTGCTCAGAGGCACAAGGGAGCATTCCAAGTGGCAGATCAGCTCACTAACTTAATGGATGTAAATTCCTGTCTAATCGCATCAACTTACATACATTATGTACAGCTTATTGTACAGCAGCTGTACATGAACAAAACTGTACTACAGTTTTGCACTGTATATTTGCAATGCCTATTGCGATATTTTCAGTCTGTTGTAACTACACTCAGAGTTCCTTTGCTTTCTTTTGGTTCACCCCCCTCCACACACACACAATGGTTCATCCAAAGCTAGTGATTCAAGTATCAAAGTAGTTTTTCTCACATTCTACTTTGATCTACCTTGGAAAATTTGACCATGTCAATGGTTTTGTGAAAGGCAAAAAGTGAATTAAATGATCATTTTAACTCTTCTAAAAGTAAATACATTTGGAGAGCTCAAGTCTTTCAAAACACAGACCCCTGTGATAATTTACTTAATGAAAACAACACAGATATTGGGGTAGGAAGTGAGCAGGCAGGGAGAGGGGAGACCAAGTTCCGTGTTGTGTTCCCGTGGGGCTGAAATCCACAACTATAAGTGTGCACGATAAATCTGATCTTAAAACTGTGAGATCTGTGGCTCTCAGTACTTCTGCCAAGAGCTTTTTCATTACTTGGATTCATGAATGATGTCCAAAAGGCTCATGAATACCATACATTAAGGATAATTATGATTTTGGAATCATGAAAGCCTAGAAATAAATTTTTGCTTCAATAATTATGAATGAAGAAGTTCTTTAAAATATCTCTAAGCATGACTTTCATATCTTAATAAGAGAAAAGTTACTACCTATTCTGATTTAGAAGAATAAATTGAAGTTAATTAGTCACAAAATAACTCCCAGTGGCTACACTGGTGCTAAGCATCATGCTTCTGAGAATCCAGCATCAATGTGTTGGCTTATGGTGTAGCATCTGTGGTCATAAGAGGGTACAGGGAAGGCATGGGAAGCAGAGATAGGTCAGTCTGGGCACTTGACCCTGTCCCCAGTGGGTGATTTGCCTGTGCTTATTCCATGGGAGGGAGGATTTCTTAATCCCCCTCCACCCTGCCACATACACAGGCTTCTCCCTGAAACTGAGGGAAGCTTCTGCCTGAGATTGTGAGCCAGGACCCTCCAGTGATCTTGGTCCTTTCAAAAATGGCCTAACCCACAGCAGATGAACAGGAGTGCCTTCCTCAAGCCATTCAGAGCAGTAATGTTTATGTGAGTGGCAGTTCTGGGCCAAGTGTTGTTTCTAAGGAGTGCAGAGATGCCCTGGTACCTGAAAGCCTATATGGTACATCAGGAAAATAAGGCAGTGACATCAGAATCTAAGGCAACCTCAGGCAAAAGGCAGCAACAACAGAAGGGTCTAGGATGAAAGGTCCAACGATGAAGGCACCAGTAAAGGTTTTATGGTCTTTGGCTACGTAACTTTTTCTCTTATTTTTAGGAACTTATTATTATTATTATTATTATTAACATTCCAAGTAGTTATCTTTTAAAATTTAAATCAAATTTATTTGCAGATTTGCTTATTTATCAAAAATATTCTCTGACAAATACATGCATTGTTTTCAATATCTACCAAAATATTCTGCATTTAACATGCATTTCAGCTTGTTCTACGCGTTCTCTCACAGTTTGTCCTCCAGTTTCTAATACTTAGAAATGATGCCAATACTGTCAATAGCCAGGGTGGGAATCACCTAAAATCTGGTTTGGGTGTTGTAATTGTTACCATCACACTTACGATTAGGTCATGGAAGGGTTCTGGGGAAAGAAGGAAGGCTTCTAAGCTGGCCTCAAAATGGCCTGAAAATGTAGGGGAGGGATACTAGTTTGCTGATGTCAAAGAAAAGCATGCCCCAAGAACCTTGTATTACTGCCCAGATGTGAGGCAGAAGGGAAAAAGGAGCAGACAAGTTTAAAAGATGTTAGAGCATATCAAAAATGGAATGGGACTCTTCATGCAATGCATGATTTCCTTGGGGCACAGGGCTACCAGTGAAATCTACCCCATATCCTGTTACCACCAGCTGTGACATGGACAGAGAGCTGTCTTACATACACAGGTTATTGAAACTAGGGCTTTGTTGGCCATGACGGACTCTCTATCAACTCAATGGCGAAGGAAATAGATTAAAATATATGGAGCATCAAGTCTCTATTTCGATTTTTTTTTTTTGTATAGCAATAAAGGCATCTAAAACAAATAGAATGTGTTTAGTTTTCTTGATATTTATTTATTAGCACTGGAGCAGGGGATGGATACGCAAGTCCATTTTAAAACATATTATTTTTGAAAATGAGTCTGAAATACTTCCTGGTAACATATCAGATTTCATATCTATGTATTTTATAAAATATGAGATGCACAAATAAGTTACATAGTGTATGAGGAAAATATGTAATTGTAATCCAAAAGAATGCTCACATATGTGGAAATATGGGGAGGGCTTCAGGATGGCTTAATATTTAATTGGCCATTCAAGAAACATGAATTTCATACCGAAACATGAGAAATTAGGTGGGTTATTACTATCAAGGGAAAAAGAACCCTGTCAAGCAGTGATTCGAGTTTGGACTGAGCTAACCAGAACCAGGAAACCAAAACAAAGGGATTTCTTCTCTTGACAAAGAAAAAGTAAATACAAGTAAAAATAACCAGGGATTTTTCAAATGAGGAAGTTCAGGAAATTATTGCTACAATGAGAAATATGTGGATATACAAGGATGATGAAATTAAAGCTTGAGAGGTGTGCAATGAGTCAGTTCCTCTCCAGCATGTACAAGGATCTTTGAACTCAATAAGTAATCCTACTAGAAATGAGCAATATGTCTAAGCAGACATTTCTGAAAATAAATATATCTATGTACCAGGCATGGTGGCACACACCTATAAACCAGCACTGGTAAAGCTGAGGCAGCAGGCTA
>NW_008350127.1:0-583 GCF_000622305.1 Nannospalax galili | reverse complement strand
CAGCACCCATACTACTATTCACAATCATCTGTAATTCCAGTTCCAGGGGATCTTGTGCCCTCTTCTGGCCTCCATGAGCATTGCATACAAAGGTGCACTTACATACATGTGCATACATGCAGGAAAAACCATACATATAATATAAAAATAAAACAAAAATACATACAAAGAAAAAAAACTACAGTAATAAAGACTAAAGTTAAAAATTACTCCCCAAATTTGCCCATCTCATATTTAATACTTCAGTTGTATTTTCCAAAGAAGGAAGAACACAGAGGCATTTTATACAATTCCATTCTAAGGAACAAGATTGGTGGCCCAAAAGATGCTGTTTTTAACAGGAATTATAGAACTTTTTGTAATGCTATCCTTTTCTTGAGATACCAAAGAGAGTACATAATGAAAGTGAAGTGCGGCCTCATGCAGTTATGGGAAATTTTGAGAGGTCATTATGGAGTAATATGTTCAAGGAGGGAATGGGCACTTCCAAGTACATCCACAATAGGAAGTAAGTCATAGGACCCTGGGGCTAAGTGACCCTAAGAAGGAAAGTAGCAAGCCAGGGGTTCTGTGGTTTGTTTGC
>NW_008350126.1:4503723-4506901 GCF_000622305.1 Nannospalax galili | reverse complement strand
TATGGACTCCATCCACAATGTCTGGGATCCAGAAGTGCATGGAGCCTCAGAGGAGCTTCTCCTAATGGAGGACCCCGTAACCCAGTGGCAAGACCAATAAGAGCAACAGGGAGCTCCCCAGTTAGTCCTTCCTACTGCCATCCCAGCACTGGCTTGGTAGTGAAGACTATTGTACCACTCCACCCCCACAGATCTTGCTGACCCTGGAGATGCCTCCCAGCATCCCTCTCCCCAGAGAAGGGGCCTCAGCACTGATCTTGTTCCAGCTTCCAAGTCAAAGAAGAAATATCTCATTTGGTACAGTCTGCTAACACCGTGTTTGTGTGGCCGACATGAACTTTGGAGGTGGCTTATCAATCACAGTGCCAGAAAAAGAAAATGTGTCACACTAGTCAAGCACAGGATGTAGAGGACAAAGAGGAAGAAGAGTCACTGAGACACCTGTGGGATGAAACCGAACGTGGGGCCCGATTGAGATTTCAACATATCTCTATTCTATACCCCAACTGCATGGTTCCTGCTCACTCAGGGCTGATCTAGCTTGTGCTAAGAGTGGAGCTAGAGGGTAGAGGGACTGGGGAGAAAAGGAAAGGACACAGGGTGAGGGGAGTGACTGGGAGTGTGTATCACATGAGGAGCTTGTCAATTACAGTGAATAAATGTAGCTTTCTTGAAAATGATCTCAGGCTGTTTGCAGTCTGAAATTTGCCCTGTTCCATGAGAAAGAAGGCAGGGAGAGAAGGACACAGAGATACAGAGGTCTCTGTGCATAGGTGCAGTCTAAGGCCATCCTCTAGTTTTCCTCTCTACTCGTTGAAGAAGGCAGACTGGATGCTCCCAGGATCCTGGTCTTCACTGTCTAATAAAGCTTCTCAGGTTAGAGCAGTTGCTTAGAACATGGCTTCATGAACTGCTCTTAAAAAACTTTGGGATAGGGGCTGGAGAGATGTCTTAGCAGTTTAAGAACACTGACTGTTCTTGCAGAAGACCCAGGTTTGAATCCCAGCACTAACATTGCAGCTAGCAACTGTCTGTAACTCCAGTTCCAGGGGATCTGATGATCTCTTCTGTCCTCTGCAGGCATTGCACGACATGGGTGCACTTGCCTACATGCAGGCAATACACTCATACACATAAAAAATAATAAACAAAATATTAAAAAAAAAAACTTTTGGATAGATCATTTCCAGCCTTCAGCTCTCAGGACAATTTTCAATTTTGTATACTAGCCTAGAGACTGCATTATTCTTAGGGAGCTTTTCTGCTTCTCTAAAGTCACAGGTTGTAAGAATGGCCCAGTTCTATGGCTGCCAGGGCCTATTGATGTACATAGTTTGAAGACAAGGCCTGGCTTCTAGAGAGAAAGCCCCATCCAGCTAGGGAATGTTCAGGTGATGCAATCGGACAAACACCATCTGCCGCTCATGCAAAGCCATGCTCTATGAGATGACAGCAAGGCTCTGTACCTATAGATGCCCTTTTGGAGCTCTATTCTTTTTTCTTTACTAGGAAAGACACCCAGGACCTCTGCTTGTCAGATAAGCATTCTACCACCGAACTGTATCTCCAGCCTTCTCGCCTTCTCTTTTCCTTTTTGTTTTGAGACAGGGTCTTGCTAAATTTTCAGCTGTCCTTGAATACACTCCAGCCCAAGCAGGACTCCAACTTCTGATCTGCCTGCTTCAGTCATCAAGTACAAGGCCCCTACTCAAGAAGCTGAGTCTGTAGGCTTGTGCTACAAGGCTCACCTTGTATCTTCACTGTTATTCTTATTCACAGCTGAATGATGCTATTCAGGCCTATGTGCCTTGGAAGGACTGGAAAGAGTCCCGTTGTCCATGGATTCTTGTCAAGGCTGCCCAGTTCTGGCCAAGAAGTTAAGACATAAGGCTGGCCTGACTGAGTTTGCTCATCAGGCAGTCAGTGGCCATGGATAGACATGGCTGTCACAGGAGGCTCAGGACAGAGGACTACAGAGAGGTCTGGAGATAAGAACAGGCCATGGGCTTCTCTTAAGTCCCTCCCAATCCAATCTCTGTAGATACATTGGGCCATTTCCTGAATTCTCAGCTCTGACATCGCTGCAAATATTTTCTGTTCAAACCTGAAGACTTTGAAGTAATATCATCAAATATATGGTGGTTCAGACAGCACAGCAGTTGTGTATTTCTTCCTGAATTCTCAGCTCTGACATCACTGCAAATGTTTTCTGTTCAAACCTGAAGACTTTGAAATAATATCATCAAATATATGGTGGTTCAGACAGCACATCAGTTGTGTATTTGTGATCCTCATCTTAGTGCTCTGAAGGATGAATTCCAACTTTCTTGCCATAGTCTTCCCTTAAGATAGTGCTCTGTCTTAAGACACTCCAAATGTCAAATTCCTAGACGTATGCTGAGCATTTTTATATAGCATATAAATGTTTGAGATATTCTCAGCCACAAAACAAAGAATAAGGAAATCTCACACTTCGGGAAGGGATCATAAAATTTAAGTAAATATAAGAAGAGGAATGGCTCCTGATGAACTGCCATCCCCTTGAAATCCATAAGCATGAAACTGAATGCAGGTTCTTCTTTATAATGTGCTGGAAGAGAACCTCGAAAGCATAAAGAGACCCTGTCCACTACTAACCTTGGACCCAGGCCCTCTCCAATTCCTCTACTTCAGATCTCTGGATGAGTTTCCTAACCCAGACTAGCTAAACACCCTAGGCATATGTTACTAAGTTCACTAAGTTCTTCCCTGGGTGGTTATTCAAATTGTGTGTATTTTATGTGAATTTTAGCATGTTATATCTCTTACAGTATTGGTCCATTTGTTTGTGTTTCTTGTTTTTAAATAATTTATTGAGAATTTCATAAGGCATATAAGCATATAAGTTGTTTTGATCAAATCCATGCCCACTTCCCTCCAACTCCTCCCAAAGTTCCCCATCACTTTTTTTCTGATAACTTCACGCACTCTTCTTTTTTTTAATGGGGGTTTTGCTACTCTAACATTCCCCTCCCTTTGGCTAAGTTGTATCGGGCATTGTTCATAGTATTCCTTTGTTATATGAACGATAGGCAGTGATAATCTCCTATTCATTTGATAGATGAATAATTTCTCCCTTTAAAAAAAAGTGACCAGAAAAGAAGTAGACACATTTGTCAAAATGAAAAATAAAATGCTT
>NW_008350126.1:4495456-4502319 GCF_000622305.1 Nannospalax galili | reverse complement strand
ATTGATTTGTATGTGTGTGTGTGTGTGTATGTGTGTGTGTGTGTGTATTTCAAACAGAACATCCCAAACAGTCTTATTCATCTTTATGCCCACATCCCAAATGGCACACTCCCATAGCCCCCCACCCCACCCCACCGGAGCCCATATACTCTGTCATCCCTGTTACTTTCTACTATGTTATCTGTGAACTCAGCCATTACACAGTGCTAGTCCATCCACTGATAGTACACTGGACCAAATCCCAAATCCATCTGGTGAGGTCTCCATGGCCTCCTTGATCAAGAAGAACAGGTGACTCACCACAGTTACAGGACATTTTGAGAGATGCTCCATAATCCTCTGGAACTTAGTCAAGCTTGGAAGGCAAAGAGCAAAAAACTGTCCTTTAAGTCCCTCTGACCAGATTACTATAGGCCTTAAAGTATGGCTGTTTAACGTCCAAAATTTTAGGTCCACCAGCCTGGTACTTTCTTTTATAAAAATTATTTATTTAATAACCACATGATTAGAAGAATCATTTCATTACAACAGCATTGACACACTCAATAACAATTTCCAAAGCAAAGATGCATCTCTTTCAAAATTGGTTATAAATTTTTAGGTTCACAATTGAACTAATACAGTTATACAATAATGTACTCAGTATAAACCTATAAGACATAAAACTGAATGAGGTTTTAGCCTTTAAAAAAGATCACTATTTCATTTTAAAATACACTGTTTCATACAGGAAAACTTCATTTTTAATGCAATTAACACTTAGATGTTTGCACATGCATCTCTAATCACTATATCTCTATTTATTAATGGTCACAGTTGATTACTTTCTGAGATCCTTGGCACCTGAGCATGGATATAAAGTCATCAGGTAGATTTCAATGGTAATGTTTTTCACCTCTACTATATGCTTCTTCCACAAATATAACTCATTAAAAAAATTTTTTTTGTGTGTCTATTTCATACAGATCATCCCAAAGAATCTTATTCATCTAATTACCCATATCCCAAATGGCACCTCCCCATAGCCCCGCCCCACTAGAGCCCATATACTCTGTCATCCCTGTTACGGTCCACTGTGTTATTGACACCCCAGCCATTCCAGTGCTTGTCCATCTGCTAAGCCTAGTCAGCCTATCCAGAGTTCCTCATTTTAGGAAGATTGGCTCTTCCTCATCTAGCAGCAATCAGTTGAGAATATTCCTTTAGATAAGATAGGGGTCTTCTCTTCATTTTCCCGGTTCTATGCTGGGTTACTGTCTGGGAGTCTCTTGGGCCACCCTGGCCAACAACTCAAAGAAAGATATCTCCTGTCTGGCATTGTTTCTTGTTATGTAGCCTTTAGCTATACATATGGACTCTAAAAAAATTATATCGACCCCATTAATCTTTGGTTATACTTTCCTTTTGGGTGTTTAAGATCCTACAGTTGGCCCAGACAAAAATATTTTTACTCTTAAGGTCATTTGAGTATCTGTTCCTCTGGGTACACATGGGCTTGGGAGGAGCCCATGTTTCCTCTGTGTTGACCCTCTTCTTTGTAGACTGGACACTGGTTCAAGTCCATCTGGTGGGGTTTCCACAGCCTCCTTGATCAAGAAGGACAGGTGACTCACCACAGTTACATTTTGAGAGATGCTCCATAGTCCTCTGGAACTTAGTCAACCTTGGAGGCCAAGGAGCAAAAACTGTCCTTTAAATCCCTCTGACCAAATTAGTATAGGCCTCAAAGTATGGCTGCTAAACATCCAAGAAGGCTAGTTCCATCAGTCTGTTACTTTTAATTACCATGTGGTATATAGATAAAATTTGGACAAAGACCAAAGGTTCTCAGGTAAAACTTGCCTAGACATATATTACGTTCCTTGAGCTAGTTGTACATATAATTTGTCAGTAGGTTGTTGGACTAATATGGTTCCCTCTATTTTTTTTTCCAAACTAGCTATACATTATTTATCTCTTTCATTGTCTAATCCTTCCAAAGTGGTTTCCCCATTTATTGCATTTCTCCCTTAACAATTATTTGTCAGTAGGTTGTTGGACTAATATGGTTCCCTCTGTTTTTTTTCAAACTAGCTATGCATTATATATCTCTTTCATTGTCTAATCCTTCTAAAATGGTTTCCCCATTTTTTGCATTTCTCCCTTAACAATAACCTTCTTGTTTGGCCCCTCTTCTCTTGAACTCCTTTCCCTTTATCCCCAAGTTTCCTTGTATAACCCTCCCTCTCACCTCCCATTAAAATAACCCCATTTTTATCCGTATCTCCCTTATTAGGGCCTGTTTCCTACTGTTCTTCTCTTTCAGGTTCTTTCTTTTCCTTTACTTCCCTGGTTCCTTTCCATTATCCTGGTTCCTGTATTTATGTCTGGATACACACTCGCTTATCAGGATTTGGTGCTAGGATCCACATGTGAGGGAGAACATAAGCCATTTTTTTCTGAGTTTGTGTTACTTCACTTAGTGTAACAGTTTCTAGTTCCATCCATTTACCTGCAAATTTCATGATTTCATCTTTCTTTACTACTGAATAGAAGTCCATGGTATAAATGAACCACATTTTTATTAACCCCCTTATCAGTTGAGGGACATTTATGTTGCTTCCAACTCTTAGCTATTGTGAAAAGCTAAGAGGATGCACAAGTGTCTCTGCAATAAGATGAGTTCCTTAGGTATATGCCAAGGAGTGGTAAAAATGGGTCAAATGGTAGGTTCATTTGCAGTTTTTTAAGAGTTCTCCACACTGCTTTCCATACAGGTTGAACAACTTTGCAATCCCACCAGCAGTGGATGAATGTTACCCTTTCCCCATCCTCTCCAATATTTGGTATCATTTGTTCTCTTGATCTTAGCCAGCCTGACTGGGATAAGATGAAATCTCAGAGAGGTTTTAATTTGCATTTTCCTAATTACTAATGATGTTGAAAACTTTTTGAGATGTTTCTTAGCCATCTTTATTTCTTCTTTTGAGAACTCTCTGTTCAGCTCCTTAGCCCATCTTTTAATTGTGTTACTTGCTTTATTGATTCTTTGATTTTGGAGTTCGTTATATATTCTGAATGTTAAACCTCTGTCAAATGTATTGCTGGTGAAGATTTTCTCCCACTTTGTGGGTTTTCTCTTCACTCTTTGGGCTGCTTCTTTTGACGTACAGAAGCTTTTTAGCTTAATGAGTTCCCATTTGTTGATTCTTGACCTTGTTTCCTGAGCAATTGATGTCCAGTTCAGAAAATTCTTTCCTACACCTATATCTTGTAGATTATTGCCAATGTTTTCTTCTAACAGTTTCAGAGTTTCAGGCTTCACAATGAGGTCTTTGACCTATTTAGAGATGACCTTTGTGCAAGAAGAAAGATAGGGGTTTAGTTTCATTCCTCCACAGGTGGAGATCCAGTTTTGCCAGCACCATTTGCTGAACATGCTGTCTTTCCTCCAGTGAATGTTCTTGGCCCCTTTGTCAAATATCAGGTGGCTGAAATTGCATGTACTCATATTTGGGTCTTCAATTTTGTTCCATTGATCTATGCGTCTATTTTTGCTCCAGTACCGTGGTGTTTTTATGACTATATCTCTGTAATACAGTTTAAAATCTGGTCTAGTAATCCCCCCAGCATTGCTCTTAGTGCTCAGGGTTGCTTTGGCTATTCAAGGTCTTTTGCGCTTCTGTATGAATCTTAGGATTTTTTTTTCTAATTCTGTGAAGAATGTCATGGACATTTTGATTGGCATTGCACTGAATCTATAAATGGTTTTTGGTAGGATGGTCATTTTCACAATATTAATTCTTCCAGTCCATGAGCATGGGAGGTCCTTCCATCTTCTGATGTCTTCCTCAGTCTCTTTCTTTAAAGATTTAAAATTTCATCGTAGCGCTCTTTAATGTCTTTGGTCAAGTTTATTCTGAGATTTTTTTTTTTTTTTGCAGCTTTGTGAAAGGGAGTGTTTCCACATACTCTTTCTCTGATCGCTTGTTATTGGTATATAGAAAGGCTACAGACTTTTGTAGATTAATTTTGTAATCTGCCACTTTATTGATCATGTTAATAATTTCTAGAAGTTTTCTGGCAGAATTTTTAGCATCTCTTATCATATCATCTGCAAAAAGGGATAATTTGATCTCTTCCAATTGTCACTCCTTTAATTTCCTTCTCTTATGTTACTGCTCTTGCAAGAGTTTCAAGCACTATGTTAAAAAGGAGTAGAGATAGTGGACAGCCTTGTCTGGTTCCTGATTTTTTTTTTTTTTTTTTTGTCTATTTTGAGATCGGGTCTCCTTGTAGCCCCAGATGTCCTGGAACTCACTATATAGACCAGGCTGGCCTCGAACTCACAAAGATCCGCCTGCCTCTCCCTCCTAAGTGCTGCGATTAAAGGCATACGCCACCATGCCTGGCTGGTTCCTGATTTTAATAGGAATGCTTCCAGTTTTTCTCCATTTAGAATAATGTTGGCTGTGGATTTTTTTTGACTCACAAAGATCCGCCTGCCTCTCCCTCCTAAGTGCTGCGATTAAAGGCATGTGCCTTTAGTATAACAGTTTCTAATTTCATTCATTTACCTGCAAATTTCATGATTGGATTTTCTTGACCTCTTGAGTAGAATTCTACTGTGGAACTGGATCACATTTTCATTACCCATTCATCAGGTGGAGGTGATTTTAGTTGTTTCCATGCCTTCACTATTGTGAAAGAGCAGCTGTAACATGACTGTGCAAATATGCCCATAGTAGGATGAGTTCACTGGGTACATGTCAAGGAGTGGTATGTCTAGATCACATTATAAATTTATTTTTATTTTTTTAAGAGTTCATACCTATTTCAAAAGTGGTTGCACAAGTTCGAAACCCCCTCACCAGTGGATGAGTGTTCCTCTTTACCCCCACCCTTGCCAGCATTTGTTGTCATTTGTTCTCTTAACCTTAGTCATTCTCATTGGGGTTAGATGAAAGCTTGAAAGTGGTTGTGATTTGCATTTCCCTAATTGGTAAGGACGCTGAACACTTTTTAAAGGTGTTTCTCAGTCATTGTTATTTCTTCTTTTGAGAGCTCTCTGTTCAGATCAATAGCCCGTTTTTTAATTGATTCATTTGTTTTGTTGCATTTTTAAATTTTAAATTTTTAAATTTTTAATAACTACATGATTAGAACTAGGACTTTGAATATAAATGCATGTTGAATTTTGTCAAAGGCCTTCTCTCTGTATCTATTGAGATGACCGTGTGATTCTTGTCTTTGTGTCCATTTATATGATTTATGATGTTTATTGACTTATGTATATTGAACCATCCCTGCATCTCTGGAATAAAGCCGATCATGGTGAGTGATCTTTTTGATGTGAGTCTGTATGCGGTTTGTACATTTCTGTGTCAATCACCATCTGCTATGTAAGGAAACTTCTCCTGTGAGAGTTGAAAGATGCATTAATTTTTGATAGTGGGTGAGCACCTGATCCAGCACAGTCCATTCCAGTCGTCCCTCTTGGGACCGAGAGTCAACATTATCATGAGGGTACCACAGTTACATCTCACAGGAGGGGACCGCAGCTCCAGCTCACAGGAGGGGAACCACATCTTCAGCTCACAGGAGAGTACCAGGACTCCAGCCCACAGGAGAGGACCACAACTCCAGCTCACAGGAGGCAACTACAGCTACAGCTCATAGGCAGAACCACCACTGTAGCTCACAGGCAGGGACCACAACTCCTGTTCACCAGAGGGGACCACAGCTCCAGCTCACAGGAGGGGTCCACAGCTCCAGTCATTTTTTAAAAAATATTTATTTTTGAGAATTTCATAGTACATATGTTGCCCTTCTCCAATTCTTCCCAGATTCCCCCTCAAGTCCTCCTTCCAACTTCCTGTCCTCTTGTTTTTTAATCATCTACTGAGTCCAATTAGAACTGTCTATAGACAAGTGTATAAGGCCAATCCACTGGAACATGGTCATCCACCATGGCCAACACCCTAAATAAAACTGACTGTTCCTCCCCGATCAGTCATCAACTGTCGATACCACCTCAGCTAACCTTGAGGACTCATGTGCCCCCCAGCTCATCCATGCTAGAATATTGTCTGTCTTCATCTTGTGCAGACAACCAGAGCTCCTAATTCTGGAGTGCGATGGTCTTACAACATCCATAGGACACATGCAGCAGTCTTCCCTCACATCTACATCTTACAATCCTTCTGTCCCCTCTTCTGCAAAGTTCCCTGAGACTTGTGGGGAAAGGGGTGTGTTATAGATTTCCCATTTATACCTGAATACTTCACTAACAGCTGTTTTCCACATTTTAATCAGTTGTGAGTCTCTCTATTAACTGATGACTAGTTCATAAAGCTGCTTTTCTGATGAGGACTGAGAGACACACTAATTTATGGGTATAGAAATAGGTATTTAGAAGTCATTTTGATAGTGTGTCCATTTAGCAAAACAATAGTAGTGGATTTTTATTTTTTTAAGAGTTCATACCTATTTCAAAAGTGGTTGCACAAGTTTGCAATCTCCCCAACAGTGGATGAAGGTTCCCCTCTACCCACATCCTCACAAGCATTTGTTGCCATTTGTTCTCTTAACCTTAGTCATTCTCATTGGGGTTAGATGAAAGCTTGAAAGTGGTTGTGATTTGCATTTCCCTAATTAGTAAGGATGCAGAACACTTTTTAAAGGTGTTTCTCAGTCATTGTTATTTCTTCTTTTGAGAGCTCTTTTCAGATCCATAGTCCATTTTTTAATGGGTCATTTGTTCTCTTGATCTTAGCTAGTCTGACTTGGGTGAGGTAAAATCTTAAGGTGGTTTTAATTTGCATTTCCCTGATTATTAGTGATGTTGAACATCTTTTAAGATGTTTCATAGCCATCTTTACTTC
>NW_008350126.1:4483049-4494815 GCF_000622305.1 Nannospalax galili | reverse complement strand
GGGAGGAGGTAATACTGGGGGGAGTTTTAAGTGGAGATGGAATGAGGGGTAGAGAGAGGGATAATGGTTAGTGTGGTAAAAGATCAATACAGAAAACTATTACATTAACTTCCTAAATTATATGTCTCATTATTAATATTATATTATTAATTATATTATATATAATACTTTGAATGACATACTACTTGGGGGATAAGGTCACTCCAAGGAGTCATAGGTTGCCAAAAAAAAAAAGCCCAGTGACAGGTTTGGGATACCTTCCCTCAAGTTGTTGGTCAAGGGGTTCTGATAACCAGTACAACAGTGCAGACTATTGCACTGCTATTTGTTTCCCACCAGAACTTGGTTTTATGATCTTATTGTGGAAGACACTGCACACTTTGATCACAGAACTTGGAGAAATCAAACTAGTCCAGAACTGGAATATTCCTCCTTTCTGGCTATGCTCCATTGTACTGGAATGTGCTATCAGGCTGCTGGTTGAACATCATAGTTAACTTCAGCTGTCACCTTGACACAAGCCCAGAGTCACCTTGCAAAGAAGAACCTCAATTCAGAAATTTCCCCAGTCAGTCTGGCATGTGGCCATATCTGTGGGGCACTTGCTTGATTGTTAGGTAATTGGTGTAGGAGGGCCCAGCCCACAATGTGCAGCACCATGCCTAGGTAGGTGGGCCTGTGTTGTATAAGGAAGATAACTGAATGTGATCCTGGGATCAAGTCAGTAAGCAGCATTCCTCCATGGTCTCTGCTTTAGTTTCTGCTCCAGGTTCTAGCCTTGAGTTCCTGCCTTAGCTTCCCTGTAAGATGAAATAAACCCTTTCCTCCTCCAAGTTGCTTTTGGTTAGTATTTCATCATAGTGTCAGAGAAGCAAACTAGACAAAGAAGAAAATTCATAAAGTGTTACCTAGTGGGTCTGGAGAATGGCTCAGTGGTGAAGAACCATTACTGTTCTTCCAGAGGACCGGGTTTGAGTCCCAGCACCCATGTGGTGGCTAACAACCATCTATAATCCCAATTCCAGGGGATTCAACATTCTCTTCCGGCCTCTGTGGGCATTTTATGCATGAGGCACACTTACATACATGCAGGCAAAATGCACATACACCTAAAATAAAAATAAGAAATAATGTAAATAGTTTTTTTTAGAATGTTGCCTAACTCTGAACTCAGAGCTGTAACAGTCAGCAGACTGGCATGGGTACAATAATGGCATATATGGGGTGATAATCACTTTATTTTTGTATTTACAGCCCACTCCCCAGGAGGAACTCATTCTTAGTTCTGTAAGTCTGCTAAGAACTGCTTTCAAGAAAGCTAATAGGCAGGCTCTAGGGGTGAACCTACTAGTATTGTTTCTAATGTAGCAGATTCTGATGTTACTCCCCAAAAGTTAAGGTGGTGGATAAAGAGGAGGTCAGCCCTTCTGATGAGGACATCACAAAATTTTACAAGGTTTTAATGACCCTCGGCTGTGGCACCTTTGCAGAGATGCCGCAGACCGTGCCACCTCTGCATAGATATGCCAGTGGATGTGAAGATCCTTGATAACAGAAAAACAGCAACTCTGCATCACCACTGAGGAGGATGTCATGCAGTTGTTAGACAAACCAAATGTCATCAAATTATTCACAGATTGACAAGTCACTAAATATGTTTGTTATCATGGATGATGTGGCAGGATGAGATTTAGTGAGCCTATGTATGGGGATGCATATATAAGGAAGACTGCCCCATTTTCTGACTTGTGGTGCTTTCAGTGAGCTATCTAAAGCAAAACAAAGAGCACACAAAGATTACAGTAGAGTACCTTCTAGTAGATGTGGAGGAGCATACTATACCTTGTGACTTTGGCCTGGCCAACAAAGTCACTGATGGGCACAGTCTGTGGAAGGCCTGTGGAACCCTTTTCTAAATAATCCTGGAAATCTGAGTGGGTATATGCTATGATAGACTTGCCTATGGCATATGAAGCATTGGTATAATGACTTAGGCAATGGTAACAGGAGGCTTACCAAATTCAGCATCAACCTGTTTGGGTATGATCATGGCCACTGATCATGGCCACAAAATATGATATGCACACACTGAAAACATCAGAGTGCATTTACTCAGTGTGAGTCCTTGGTATTGGATGACTATAGGCCTGTTCATGAGATATCCACGGTTGTTTCTCTTTCAAGAAAAATACCTTCCTCCACAGAAACAATCCCCAGCATCTCAATCCCCAGGACTGTAGAGATGATGTTCATCATGGAATACAACCTCCATGAAATCACGGAGTCTTTAAAGACCCAATGTTTAATGAGGTAATTTATCATATTTAAACGTTTCATAAGTTGTGGGGACACTGGAGAACAAATACTTGGAGCCTATGGGGGACATTTTCATTCAAACCACCACAGTATCTGTGTGTGTGTGTGTGTGTGTGTGTGTGTGTGTGTGTGTGTATACCTGTGTGTGTCTATGTATTTGTTTCTGTGTATGTAGGTGTATGTGTACTTGTGTATGTATTTATGCAGAGGCCAGAAGTCAAACCTCACATATGGGTCATCAAGGCTGCCATCCAACATTTTTTAAGACAGTTTCTCAGGACCGAAGCTCACCCAGTAGGCTATGCTGAATTATCATCAAGTCTTGGGGATCTACCTGTCCCTGTGTCCCCATTGCTGGGAGTACAAGTGCTTTCCTAAATTCCTGGCTTTATTTTACATGTGTTGCTATTCATATTTGCAAAGCCAGCACTTTCTGTACTGACCCACCTCTCTAGCCCCCAGTACTCCATTCTTTATAAATTACCTGGTTTCTTTTAGGAAGTGAGAATAGACTAATACATGATGATGCCAGGAATCCTCGTCACATCATGGGACTTATGCCTTATTATATATATAACAGAGTACATTGAATTGGGTGGGGGCCATAAGATGAGGTGATGAGGTGAGGATGCGACTCTAAAAACCATCTAAATTATATTGTATGAAAATCACAAATATTCAATAAAAGAAAAAAAACTACCTTGTATTTCTGTTTTGAAAAAAAATCATGAATGCCTCAGCCAGCTGCAGGTACCAAGCGTGTCCTACGCGGGGAGCGGCTGTGCCTTCCGTAGGTTGCAGGACTTTGGGAGAGTGGGCCGTGAACAAGCCTTTACTTGATTTCAAGCTGGAAGGACTTAGGTGAGTTGTTACCCCTCAGTTTGCTCAACTCAATAAGGAAAGAAGTTTTTTTAAATATTATTTTTAATTTTTTTAGAAGATGCATATCATTACGGCTTTAACATGCCCAATAACAGTTTCCAGAGCAAAGACACAGCTCCCCCAAAAGTGGCTATACAATTTCTAGGTTCTCCGTTGAATCAATAGAGTTATACAATATTGAACTCAGCATAAGCTCTGCAAGACACAAAATTGAATGAGTTTTCAACCCTCAAAAAAGATCTCCATTTCATTCCAAAAACAGTATATATTGGAAAGAAGCTTTTAAGTCTACAAGCTGACATGGAGGTATGGTCCTCAGTGAGCCTTGGACTCTCAGTATTCTGTCCTCACAGGTCACTGCAGAGGGACCTGCTGACCTCTTGAAAGCAGTCAAAAGGAGATGGGACAACTGGTCTCCCCATTAGACTCTGCTCCTTGAAGACAGAACCCATGAACACTATGTTATTTGACTTTTGAAATGTTTGAAACAGGGGCTAGGGAGATGGCTCAGTTGGAAAAATGCTTTCCATGAAAATGTGAGGACCTTAGATGGATTCCCAGAATTCAAGAAAAAAGCAAGGTATTGTGGTGCACACTTATAACCCCCATGCTGGGGAGGCAGACACAGAAGGGTCCTGGGCTTACTTAAGGTCAGCCACCCTAGCCTAATGAGTAAGCCCCAGGTCCCAACCAAAACACCAAGGTGAACAGCTCTTGAGGAATGACACTTGAGGCTGTCCTCTGACCTCCACATGGGCACACATATATGTGTATGTACACCCACTCACATCAACACCTGCACACACAATATGGTCAGAGGTACCATACATCTAGAATATTCCCTATAGAAGTTTCCAAACTTCTGACACGGAAGTTTGAACATGGCTAGATCTCTCCTTTTATTCATCACATGAACTACTTGTTACTGGCTTTGAGTTTGTCAAATCCATACTTTGTTGCCTATTGACTCAGTCAGACTATCTTGAGGTTTCCATTCCTTCTGGTCATCCATTCTGCCCAAGAGTGACTGGAGAGGCCGTGGTGTGAGGAAGAGATATTGCAATGAAGAGGGTGATGTCAGGGCTATATGTGATTCAGAGCTCTGGTGATGAACTTCATAGGAGAGTTGGAAACAGAAGACCTCAAGGCCAATGATGTCTCCCAGTGGTAAGAAAGATTGCCGTCTCACAAATCTCAAACAGCTGACTGACTCTTGCCTCTTCAGTGAACTCTGAGGAATATATACCACAGAGCACACTCCAGGGCAGCGCATGCTCTGAGCTACAAGGGCCCGTTTCTGCTTCCCTTTGCTCCCCAACGTGGGCTTCTCCATGGGTTTGGTTCATTCAGGCACCCTTCTCCATATATAACCCTGCCCACAGTACAGGGTGATTTCTACAGAGAAGCTGTAAGTATAGCAGCTGACCATAACACAGCACGGTTTCTAGGGAGAAACTATAAGTGCAGTCACTGACCCGCATGCTCCAAGATTACCAGTGTCTATCCATGTGCTCTATAACCCAAGTATGTCATGGTTGGTTCAAGACTGTGGTGGTTGGTGGCCTTGCTGCCTCACCTGTCTTCCAGTTACATCACAGAAGCAATGTCATGGCCATCTTCTCAACCTCTTTTCTAGAAGGATCTTTGCTGTCATTTCATTATAGTTTGAGTGTCTTCCAAAGGTTCACTTGTTGGGAGCTTGGTCCTCAGTGCGATTATGCTGGGAAGCAGTGGGACTTTTAAGAAGTCGGGTCTGGGGGAAGGTAATTAGGTCAGTGAGGATGTGTTCGCAGAAGGAATTAATGTAGGTATCACAGGACCCCAGTTAGTTCCCTTGACTGCAGTGATACAATCAAGTGTTGTCTTGAATCCTTCTTACTTCCTGTCACACCAAGAGACAAATCTATCCTTGCACATGCATGTCAGGACCAGAGGTCAACCATCAAGTATCTTCCTCAATAGCTCTCCATTTTATTTTTTTGAGATGGGATCTCACCCTGAACCTGACATTCAGCTAAGCTGGCTTGCCAGGGAGCTCCTGAGACCCACCTGTCTCCACCTCCCCAGTGCTGGGATTGCAAGCACACACCACTGCACTAGGCATTTTACATGGGCACTGAGGATCTGAACTCTGTTCCTCAAACTTGAGCAGCAAGCGCTTTACCAACGGAGCCATCTCTCCTGCTTCAAATTAGATAATTAGAACTCCCCACACTCACATATACACAAAGAGACAGTCGGGGGGGAGGGTTCGGGGACTCCCTTGGGTTCTTAGTATCAAGGACTTGTGTTTGATAGCATAATTCTGGTATACGCCTCAGCTACAGAAGAGAATAAGGCAGGAAGATGCTCAAAGTCCCATGTGACTTGTTCCTATAAATTGAAAATAATGAAGACTGAGAAGAATTGCTTGACCTTATGTGTATGAGATGTTTTAGGTCTAGGGATGAAAGGGCAAGATTGTCTGATAAGATAAGGGTGGGTCTAACTTTGTAGTACCCCAGAATTTTTGCTGGAGAAATGATTTTGAATAAACCTATGAGTAAATCCTGACTCCACAGCACATTTCTATGAGACATCAGGGGGATGGGTGTCCTCTGAGTTTGGGCCCACCCTTAAAAACTATAGTTAAGAGCCAGACTGTTTCATTGAGGCATTGACTGCAATGTGGCATGCAGTGGTGCAGGCAGAATGGTGCCCAGTCTTCCTCAGCACTCAGTCTTCACCACCTGCCACGGGATGTCTCCTCTTGGGTGCTAACTGCTCTTCTCCTTAACCACATAAACAGTAAGGCCAGGCTTAATAAAAGCAACCAGCATAAAAAGTCGCCAAATTGCTTGTTGAATCTGGGACATTCCTGCTGATAGATGTGGAAGCGTCTCCTTATGGCAGCCAGGCATAGGAATTCAAAAATAGAATGTATTCAATTTGACATTGTTCAACGCATTCTAAAAATTCTCTTTAAAAATGTCTTAGAGTGTGCGACTGGCATCATACAATAAACCTCAAAAAAGGACAGTGTTTCCCAGGGAATCAAAATAGACACATTTGTCATCATTGCTCTTTATTCATGTTAGAAATCAGTCTCTCTTTATCTGTGATTATGCAATACCCCCAATCCAGTTCCCTGCCCCCTGTTCCAGAGATCCACATTGGAGGTGCTCCTCCCCAGGGTGGCCTGAGTTGTTGCTGACTGATGTCTGTCTTGACTGGTGAATCATGGGCTACCCTGCTGTGAGACTGGCCTTCACTGGCCACACTAGGCCACACAGTGCATGTATTTTCATCCCTTGGGATGGATTTTCTGGAATATAGAGGTCTTCTGAAGATA
This sequence comes from Nannospalax galili, assembly GCF_000622305.1. NCBI lineage: Eukaryota > Metazoa > Chordata > Mammalia > Rodentia > Spalacidae > Nannospalax > Nannospalax galili. The sequence continues at coordinate 4,488,286 of NW_008350126.1, read as the reverse complement.
CACCATGGTTGGGATGGAACGCAGGTAGAGATAACAGTGATGGGGAAGGGAGCTTCATGCAAGCAAGTGAAATCTAGAACCACAGAGGTGCTGTTGCCAGGACAGCTTGTCAGCACAGCCACAGAGCACAGAGGCCATTTATTTCATGGGACACAGTGTTTGTAAGCTGAACAGTGAAGTGAAAGGTGAACTTTGATCTGTGGAAATAAAAGCAGTCTTCAGGCATCCTTCTCTAAAGGAAAGATGATGCAGGTCCAGAAGTAGAAAGAAAAGGTCAGCATCACTAGGTGGAGCCCACTCGGGTTTGTTCAGGGGATTGTGAGCTAGCGGCACTTGATGAATCTGGCCGGATGCCCAGGTGTGAAATCCTGGGAAATAATAAATCCTGATTTATTCCATCAGTGAGAATAAATACCATGACATGAAAGGAAGAGACTTTGGGGCAAAGAAACAGGAAGGCTGCAGGTGGTAGCAGGTCAGGGGAGGAGACAGAGGAATGAAGGAGGATTCCCCTGTAAGAAAAAGATATGCATGAAAGTAAATCCAAGCACCCAGAGTGCACTGAGGCAGAGAGGAGTGACCAGGTGGCTAACCTGGGCTATGCCTCTGGGAGTACTGAGGCTCCTGGTCACCTGTGAAAGGGGACTCTCCATCCAATTGCACTGTTGAAGGTAGCACTGGAGCAAAGTTGAAAAACCTCAGGTGAGGGCTGAAGATTCATTGCACAGGCGGGGGAGGTGGGATGCTCCCCTCAGAGAGGCAGTGGGCATGTGGTCCCCAGAACAGTCCTGAGTATTCACACCAGAGACACCAGGCCCAACAACCTCTTCGTTACTCAGTCTGAGGGCTGTCCTGAAATCCTTCCTGGGAAACATCTGAATGCTTTTCTTTGTCCTCTTACAATATGTGTCGAATGTCCAGCTACTCCAAGTACGCATCCAACTATCCATTGTTGGGAAAACTACATTAAGGTTTTCAATTTTTGACTTCAAATCTCCAGTGAGTTCTCAGACTGCTATGCCATTCTACTATGAAACCTAGTGGTATAGTTTCGTTTCTCTTGTGACAAAATGCCCTGACAAAAAGCAACTTAGAGACGAGTTTACTTTATCTTACAGTTCAGGTTACAGTCCATCCATCAGAGCAGAGAAGTAAGGCGGCAGGAACTTGAGGCAGGAAGTCAACATCATAATCTAAGAACAGAGAGAGATGAAGGCATGCATGCTTAGTGCTCAGCTCACTCTATTCTGTTACACAGTCCAGGGCCCCACCCCAGGGAATGGTGCTGCTCACTCTCAGGCTGGGTCTTCCCACATCAAGTGAGGCAATCGAGGCAATCCTCCCACAGGCAGGCCCACAGACAAGCTGATCCAGACAATCCCTTATGGATACTCTCCTCCCAGGTGATTCCAACTTGTGTCAAGTTAACAGTTAAAACTAATCACACCCAGTGTCCTTACCTGACCATCTCCAAAACGATTTCTCCCGTCTCTTCCCAGTCCTCTTGCCTCTCATTCTGGGGTGATAACTGCTTTATGTACTTGTAAAGAAGTTGACGCAACAAGGTAAAACCCTTCTCTTCCACCACTAAGGTCAGCAATTGTCTCGGTGTAGCACCCGCTCTGCCTTCTTCTTTCATCTGCTGACATGATGGATGGATTTCTGCTCCCTTCAAAGGCTGAGCAGCACCCTGTCCACCTCTGGTCTCAAAGCCCTCTTGCATTTTAGTCTCCTTTCCGTTCTCAGCCTCTCTAGTGCATCTTTGCTCAAGCCATTCTCGACTCTCTGCCCTGTGTCACCAACTCCAGCTCTTCTGTAGGGCTAACTACTGCCTGTATTAACAACGGCCTCTTCTCTTCCTGCTTTGTGGCCCATGGCTGCTGCCAGCTGCCTGTCTGATGTCGTTGCATGCCTAGGGGCCTAAGGACAAACAGCTCTTCATGTCCATCCTTCACATCTCTCCCTCTCATCTGCGCTGCTGTATACCTCAATGGGCAGATCAGAAGACTGATTCCTGCAGTTGCATCACCACCAATCAGCCCATCTTTTGGAGTCTTCCCAGCTCCATCTTTTGACTGGATCCCAATTCTTGTCCTTCCTGCTGTTTGAACCTCTCCCCTCTGTCTCAGTACATCTGGGCTGCTCTGGCAAACCACCCTTGATGCAGGTGGCTCATCGACAGTGAACACTTATTTCTCACAGTTATGTAGGCTTCGAAGAGCAAGGTCAAGGCCTGGTTAGATATGGTGACAGGTTGGGTCAGGGAAAATGGGTTTCCTTCTAGACTATTTCATCCTTTACATGGGACATCCCCCTCATGACCTAATCACTTCCTAAATGCCCCGCCTCTTGATTCCATCACCTTGGGATTGGGAATTCATCAGTCGAGTTTGGGTGGGGAAAAATGTTCAGGCCACAAAATACCTTCCAAGCCAAGAGGGCCTCTTGCCTGGACTCATGCAATGAGCTTTCTCACTTGTCTGTCTGATTTCTGTTTTGCTATTTCTCAAAGAATAAAATCTAGTCACAGCTCTGACGCTGTCTTCTATCCAACCCTGGTCATGTTTCTCAACCCCTTGTAGATTTCTTAATCTTCTATGGGTTAATAACATTCATTCCTTGGGGCTTTTAGGCACAAATACAATGCATCTAGTCACAGTGCCGTCAGCCTGGGGGCACTGTTCTCCCCTCATCCTGTCTGTGTGGGTTTATACCATAACAAGTAGAGGCTTTGAGAGCAATGGGACCCTTCTTGGCTTGGGTGCAATCCAAGGTCCTAAGGTGCCAGGCACTCAATGTTATCAAAGGTTAGCCCAGGACAGTGGCTTTGAGTTTGTTGTTATGATTAAAGATACTTACTTTCAAGAGTGAGTGAAAAGAAAGCCAATTTTAATAAGAGATATACAGAGCAAGAAGAAATTAAGGGAAAGTGAGTGAGTAAAAACAGTAAACGGGGAAAATAAAGCTCTCAGTGTCACTGGGGAAGGGGCAAGTAGGTCACTGGGGCGGACTGTTCCCAGGATTTTTCATGAGGTAATGGCTGAAAACTGAGGTAGTAGTATTTGTCCAATTAGAAGGTGTCCCAAGTGCTGCTAATTATACTAAGCCCCTGGTTGGAGAGGTTGTTCAGTAGTTAAGTGCACTTAGAGTGAAAGTGTCACTAGATGATTGGAGTCAGGTCCCCAGGTCCAAAGAGGAGCAGATGGCTCAGTGAATTTGTTTACATTATAAACAGGAACTTTTTGGTTTTAAGGTTAGGTTAAAGCCTTTAGTTTGGAATATGTTCATTTTGTAAGAATCATTCCTACACTCTAGATATCTAGCTTTTATGAAGCGGGAATTTTTTGGAGTGGTAATCACAAGCAATTAGAACAGTAAACATTAGGGCCTGGAGAGATGGCTCAGTGGTTAAGAACAGTGGTTGTTCTTGCAGAAGACCCGGGTTGGAATCCCAGCACCCACATGGCAGCTAACAACTATCCGCCATAACTCCAATCCCAGGGGATCTGACAGCCACTTCTGACCTCCATGGACATTGGATAACACGGGTGCACTTACCTATATCCAGGCAATACACACATACACATAAAATAAAACTAATAAATAAAAAATTTAAAAAACAGTAAACATTAGGCTCCAGTGCCTAAGGGACAAGGCAAGGCAGGGTGCCTGGAGTCAAGGGAGACAGATCTTCAAACGAAGGTGAGGTCTAGGTCATCTTGTGACCCCTGAGGTATACCATATAGAATGGAGGTTTGAGTTTTCATGGCAAGAACCATTTGAGAATTTATAAGGCAGAGAACAACTTGAGAGAAACCAGGGCCTCAGAGAACTCTCAAGGGAAATCTCAGGGAGGGGAATGTATTTCAGGGGGATGTGAGCTGGCCCCAGCAAGAACTGGCCACACCTGACTGGCAAGGACAAGCAGATCCACAAGGGCCTGCTGACTACTTGGGTGCTGGTGGTTCTGGGTAAAGACAGCAGAAGCGACCAGAATCCAGAGAAAATGCTGCACCAACTATGGTTAATACTTTACCTAACACACGCTTCTAGGATTCTGTAAGTTCTGTGCTCTGTGCTCCCTGCTGCCCGCTTCTTTCCTCTCTCTGCCAGCTCTGCTTCCTACCTGTTCTTTTTAGATTCTGGTTTCAATTTCTCCCACATCCACTAGATGACACTAAAGCATGGCATACTAGCCAGGCATGAGCTGGTTAGTTATAATTGTGGACCTGACACAAACTAAAATCACCTGGAAGTCTTAATGAGGGACTTTCTAGATCAGGTTGGGCCTTGGCAAAGTGTCTTCATTACGCTAATTGATGTGGAAAGCCCGTCCTGACAACGGGCAGTACGGAGCCGAGAAAGGTACATTACTAAGCTCACATGCTTCCTTCACTCTGTTCCTGATGGAAATGCGCTGGGATGGCTGCTTCAGGTTCCTGTGTCTATGGACTATAGCCTGGAACTGTGCGCTAAAGTAAACTTTCTTCCCCAAGTTGAATTTGTCCGGGTATTTTACCACAGCAACAGAAAAGAAGTTAGGACAATCCAGAATGTGGTAATGAGTTTTCATAAATATGTGTGCCTGCATGAAATAGGAATGAATTACTTGATTAGAAAGCAGAAATATTATAGATCCAGGGGACATCAGGAGTTAAGGGGAGAAACTAAAACAGCCACAGTCACTATGCTCCATCCACAGCTCACCACTTTTCAATGCAATTCATCTTAAATCCATGTACAGATCTTTTCATGTTTAATTGGAATCATACTCAAAATAGTATCTATCTTGATTTATTTGATTTGTGAATCTATATGAATAAATCTCTGATTTATATGATCTATGAATATTTACCTATGTATTTTTAATTTTCAATTTCTTTTTAGCTGGGACATGACTACACGCATTTATGGAACACAGTGTGGTAACTTGATACATGTATCATGTGTAGGGTGATTAGCATTTCCATCTCAAGAATCATCCCTCATTGGTTTGTGCTGGGACTCTTCAAAGTCATCTCCCAAGTAATAAAATGTATAATTGTTTATCATTCTCTAAATTTGCTTTTTGATCTAAAATGATAATGGCTGTATATTGCATATGCATCTGTGTTCCTACAAGTAGGTATAGCGAAGAGGATTGCATACAAACCAAAGTCAGAAGTCTGCACATAAACCTCCCACCTCTGATCCTTTGAAGGGCATCTGCAGGATTTTATCTTGGGCTTAAAAGGGAA
>NW_008350126.1:4460639-4482970 GCF_000622305.1 Nannospalax galili | reverse complement strand
TTTTTGTCTTTTTGAGACAGGGTCTCCCTGTAGCCCCAGCTGTCCTGGAACTCACTATGTAGATCAGGCTGACCTTGAACTCACAGAGATCTTCCTGCCTCTGCCTCCCAAGTGCTGGAATAAAAGGTGTGCGCCACCACGCCGGGGTGGAAAAGGCATTTTTAAAGCTCTTCGTCCAGTGCACAGTTGCTTCCAAATGGGTGTGCTGGCCCCACCCGCCGAGGAGGCCCCTCTTCCTAGCCATGCCAAACGGGATACTGGGGCTCTTACTCATGTTAAAGAGGTATTGCTCCCGGAATTTACTGCCAAAATTGTAAAGATCAAACAGGCCAGTCAGGATGTTGAGTGGAGGCTGAGGCCCACAGCCAGGCCGATTCTTCCTGATCCTGAATCATCCTGAGAGAAATTTAAAATTGTGATGGTCGGCAGGTGGCGCTCCTAGAATTAAAATAGAGAGAAATGAACGGAGGTCTTTTTCTCTGTTACTAGGGTTTCTGTGTAGGCAGCCACTGATTTGGATGCAAGGCCTCTGTAAGTAGCATGTAAATCTCAAATGCTCTGAGTAAGAAAACGCAGAGCCCAGGGGTCTGCCAGCAATGCAGGTAGTCTAGAAAGACAAACATGTTCAAGATTCAAAACTTAGCTCTGTTCATGTTCATTGGTTTCCTAAAGAATCTCAACACATCCCAGGCCAGGTAAATCCTGTTAGAATGTAGTACTCACTGTTCTGTTTTAGCTTCATGAAGATAAGTTTCATCAAGATAAAGTGCTTCAACTGCACTTTACTGCACCAGTGACCGTTGCAGTTATTGCACTTTACTGCTAGGTTGGACCCTTGATTGATTTTGTCCCTCAGCAGCCTGCATAGCCTCCTCTGATACTATGAGACCTAGTCTTCAGGGAGGAAGCTTCCAGGCTAGTTCCAACCACATTGCTCCAAGTCCTGTGTCCCAAGTATGTCCTGTCTTCAGCAATAGGGTTTTACCTTCAAGTTCTGGGAGACAATCAAGGGCCGTGGCAATAGCCCATGTTATTTTGGGAGTCTCTTGGACTACCCTGACCAACAATTTGAAGGGAGGTTTCTCCTGTCTGGCATTGTGTTTCTTGTTATATGAAGCTTAGATTTAGTCTTTTTTTTTTTTGTGGTGTTCCACATTCCCTACATAATACAGTCCCGTGTTTAACTTTTTTTTCATACTCTTTGTTTGAGCAATCCAGTTCTTCAACTTTGTCACCCAGGCTCGATATTGTTTTCTATTGTTCTTCTGTTGTTTCAAACTGACTTATTGAGTTTTTAAATTCCATCTTCATTTTGGCTTGAGTTTTCTTCACTATTTCTATCTCTTTTGTGAATTCACTTTTCAAATTCTGCATCGTCTTTGTATTGTCATGAGATTCAGTCAGGAGTTTATTCCTGTCTTCTTTAGTTCTTTGAGCTTTTTGTGTATCTTTAAATCATTGAATTCTTTGATCATATTTATGATTGTTCTTTTAAATTCTGCCTCCCAGAGTTCCTCTGGGTAGTTCTTATTGTAGGATACTTTTGTAGGACTGGTGGGTTTTGGTGGAGATATATTACCTTGGCTTTTCATATTATTTGTGTTTTTGCATTGTGGTCCAGGCATATGGATTCCTTTTGTTGGTTGTGCATCTGATTTGAAATTCTACCCTACTTTTGTTTGGTTGCAGTTTAGTTCTGCTTATATTGTTGATGTAGCTTGGTTGCTTTCTGATTGGGTATGAATAGTTAGTTGGTCTGTGTTTCACTTTTTATTTTTTATTAGCTCAACAGGATGGTTCCAAGTTAGCTAGCCAAGAGCTCTCCAGCACGGCACAGGGGCCTTGACTCAATTTGAGACCCTAAGGATTCAGTGTCTGGGTTCTGGCAGGCTAGTCCAGAGTTCTCAGGTGGGAGGAACAGGAGAGGTCCTAGACTCAAGGCAGGGATGAGGACAGTGTGGGGAGGATCTGCCTAGCTAAACAGAGTAGATGTGAGCCCTGTAGCAGGAGAATGGAACTGGTCCAGGTGCAGGGGGATCAAGACCTCATAATTTCTTTCTTTCTTTTTTTATCACATTTTCATTATCCATTCATCAGTCAAGGGACATTTAGGTAGTTTCCATTTCCTAACTATTGTGAAAAGAGCAGCAACAGACACTGCTGAGCAAATATCTCTGTAGTAGGATACTGAGCCCTTTGAGTATATGCCAAGGAGTGGTATAGCCAGATCATGAAGTAGATCTATTTTTTGCTTTTTAAGAGATCTCCACGTTGATTTCCATAGCAGTTGCACCAGTTTGCAATTCCACAGCAGTGAATAAGGGTTCCTCTTTCCCCACATCCTTGCTAGCATTTGGTGTTTTTTGTTCTCTTAATCTTAGCCACTCTGACTGGGGTAAGGTGAAATCTTAAAGTAGTTTTAATTTGCAATAAAGTAGTTTTAATTGCAATATTTTTTTACCAAAGAATTTAGGTCCCCTTCCCATCTGCACCCCCACTACCCACTGCCCAAGTGTGAATATATCTATATCTATCTATATCTATATCTATAATGCCCTTCTTTGTGGGTTCATCCACTGTAGCCTACCTAGAGTCACACCTTTAAGGAAGACTGACTTTCCTTCTCCCAACAGCCATTGGTTGACAATAGTTCCTCAGGCAGGGTTAGGGTTTCTTACCTACCTCCTGACATCCATGTTGGGATTTTATCTGGCTTAAGTTTGCATGGAATTTGTGCATGCTGTCACTATTGCTGTGAGTTCATCAGTTGGGATTACCTCTACCCAGCTGTATCAAGCTGACAACTGAAGACATCCAGCACATGTATGTGGTATCTCCAGCAATAGGGTTTTATGGTCAAGTTCCTGTGGGTAACTAAGAGAGGGGAAATAGCCAATATTATTTGAGGGTCTATGGGACCCCTGGCCAACAGCTTTCATTATTAATAGTCTTATCTCCCCAGTAAAAAGACACAGCCTGATTGTATTAGAAACAGGATCCATCTGTTTGCTGTTACCTTCAAGAAACACACCTCACCATCAATGATCAACACCACCTAATAATAAAAGGATGGGAAAAGCTATTCTAAGCAAACAGAAGTAAGAAATGGACAAGTGTAGCTATTCTGATGTCTGACAAAGTAGACTTCAAACTATAACTAATCAGAAGAGATAGGAAAGACCACTTCATACTCATTAAAGGAAAAATACTCCTAGAAGATATTGTAATCCTAAATATGTATGCATCACACATGCAATTTTACAAAAGAAACTCTATTAGGTCTAAAATTACATGTTGACTCCAACACAGTGGTAGTGGGTAACTTCAATAACTCACTATTACTGATAGACAAGTCAACCAGACAAAAACTAAATAGAGAAACCAAAGAGTTAAATGACATTATAAATTAAATGGACTTAATAGACTTCTACAGAACTTTCCACCTAAACACCAAAGAATACACTTTCTTCTCAGCAGCCCATGGAACTTTCTCCCAAACTGATCACATATTAAGACACAAAGCCAATTTCCATAAATTTCAGAAAATTGAAATGTCATCCTGAATTCTATCTGACCACAAAGAAATAAAGCTGGGTATGAACAACAATAAAAATGGGAAAAAGTACATGAACTTATAAAAGCTAAACAACACACTACTGAATGATCACTGGATCAGGTGAGAAATTGAGGAGGAACAAAAATCCTAGAATGAAATGAAAATATAAACACAATATACCAAAATCTATGGGACATAATGAAGGCAGTCATGAGAGGAAAATTTATATCATTGAGTGCCTACACCAGAATTACTAATCTACTAATTAGAAGCATCTCATATAAATAAATTAATGATGTACCTAAAGGCCTTGGAAAACCAAGAACAAACACCTAAAAATTGTAGACAGGGAGAGATAAATAAAACCAAGGCTGAAATTAAGAAAATAGAAACAAACAAAACAGTACAAAGAATCAATGAAATAAAGAGTTAGCTTCTACTTTTCAAAAACTAACTCCATTGTAATTTTCAGCATTATGGTCAATGCCTAGCACATGGTCAGTTATGTAGGACACTCCTGCGCGGTTGGGCAGAGCTAGAATCACACTGCTTCGGGTGTAGGGTTCTGAGTTTCTGTTGGATCCAGTCTTTCTGTGATATCTTTCACGTCTTGTTTCCTGATTGTTCTTCCTCTTTGTACTATCTGATAGTCAAAGCAGAGCATTAAAGTCTCCTAACTGCTTCCCACTACCACTGTGTTTCTACTTCCACCTCTGCTCTGTCAGTGTTAGTTTGATATCCTGACAGCTGTCATGTTAGGTCATATCAATTACCAATGGTTCCATCTTCTTGGTGAATTGACTTTTCAAAAAGTCCCTCCCTTTCTCTGGTGACAGTTTTTGTGTCAGATAAGCATTAGTCTATCCTGCTCTCTCCGAATTTCTGTTCTCACAGGGTATCTGTTTCCTATGTCACATGTGTATGTGTGTGTCTGTGTCATCTCTGTGCGTGTGTGTGCGTGCGTGTGTGTGTGTGTGTGTGTGGTCTGTGTACATGTCTGTGTCATCTTTCTGTGTGTGAAATCTTTGCAGTGACACCTTTTTCTCTCCCTTCTCTTTTTCTTTTCTGTCTTCCATTGCATTTTCTTGAATAGCCACAGGATGACACAAACCTCAAGTCATAACATTTTAAACTGGTAGCAACTTGATTTAGCTCACATGCAGAAACCTCTGTTCTTTTAGCCTCGTGTATTATTGATGGCAATAATTGATGGTCATAGTGTGTGACCATTTTAGAGACCTTATAGTTATTTAATGTCTGTCTTGTGATTCTCTGTAAAGTTTAAGAAGGACTTGAAAAATCGCAACACCACAGACTTGGGTGCTTTTGAGTCTATTTCCTTAGCGGGGAAATCCTCCTGCTTTCCTGTAGCTTCATTTGATTTCAACTTGAATAACTCCTGTTAGCATTTCTTTTAGTAAAGGTCTGGTAGGGATGAACTCCTCCAGTTTTTTTAAAGACAAGGTTGCGCCTTGGAACTTGTTATATTTGCTGTCTTCAATCTCACAGAGATCCACCTGCCTCTGCCTCCCAAATGTGCTTGGATTTAAGGTGTGATCCACTGTGCTCAGCTCCCTCAGATTTTTAAGATACATTTATTTATTAATTTTTTGGTGTATGTATGTAGGCACATATGCCACAGCACACATGTGGAAGTCAGATGATAATCTGCAGGAGTCAGTTCTCTCTATTCTGTGGGTACCACAGTCTAGGCACCTTTACCCACTGAGCCATCTCACTGGCCTTTTCCTTGGATTTTGTGGACCTGAGACTGTCTTAATCCCTCCCTCCTCATTTGTTCCCTCCCTCCTTTCTTCAGTCTCCTCCTCCTCCTCCTCCTCCTCCTCCTCCCCCTCCCCCCTCCTCCTCTTACCTTTCCAGATAGGGTCTCCCATGTAGCCCAGGCTGGATTTGAACTCATAATCCTCCTGCTTTAGCCTTCTGAGTGCTGAGATTGTAAGTATGTGCTGTGATGTCCAGCTTTCCCTTTGCTGCTGCATTTTCATTTTAATTTTTAAACTTTATTTTTATTTACCTGTATGTGTATATGTGCTTGTCTGTATGTGTACTACATGTGTGCAATGCCCACAGACACTAGAAGAGGGCATCACATTCCCTGGAACTGGAGTTATTGGTGGTCATGAACTACCTGACATGGGTTCTGAAAACTAAATCTATGTCCTCTGCAAGAGCAGCAAGTGCTGTTAACCACTGAGCCATGCGACATCTTTTCAGCCCCACCCCTTGATTGATTGATTGATTGATTGATTTATGAGACTGGGTTTCCGTGTAACCCCAGCTGGTCTGAAACACACTGTGTAGACCAGGGTAGCCTAGATGTCTCAGAGATCCATCTACATCTGCCTCCTGAGTGCTGGTATTAAAATATGTGCCACCCTCCAAGCCCCTCCCTTTTATTTTTGATGAAAGTTTTTTTTTTTTCTGGCTATAATATTAATGTGAGGCAGTTCTTTTTTTCTTTCAATCTTGTGAATATGTCACTCCATACATCATGACCTGCCAGGTTGCTGCTGAGATACTGGTAAACTTAAAAGGACTCCCTTATATAGGAGACTTTTTTCCTCTTGCCACTTTTAAGGGCCCTCATACTGGCTCTGATCTCTCTGGGTTGAATTTAGCTGTAGTTTATAGAGGTTCTTGAATTTGCATGTCTATTTCATTCTACAATGAGGTAGGTGGGATACACACTGCATTCCCTTCTAGTCCAATGAGCTCTCAGTTCTGGTTTTGTGCTCATCTAGGGGGCTGCAACCTCATAACTGCATTCTGCAATTCTCTCAAAAGACAATTTGGTTGACATACTGTCTGTCACCTTAGTGTCTCCTTCCTAGTCCATCTTACTAGTATTTTTCTCTTCAGTTTTGAGTCTTTAAAGTCTGGAAAGCTTCTGGTGTATTTTAAAGTGGATGCTTAGTCTGCTGTGTGGTTAACAGATGTTCCCCTCCAGTCTCTGTGTGTGTGTGTGTGTGTGTGTGTGTGTGTGTCTGTCTGTCTGTCTGTCTGTCTATGTGTGCACATGGGGTAGGGTAGGAGCCAGATGGGACTGCAGATGCTCACACAATGCATATGGTTTTATGTGGGTTCAAATTCAAGTTCTCATGTTTGTATAACAAGTCTTTTATCCACCAAGCCATCTCCCCAGCCTCAGTGTCAAGGAGTTTTACAGTTCGCTGTCCTCTGACATCACTCTTCCCTTTGTGGATTGAGCTTTGGATGTTGAGGCTGAGAACTCCTTTGAGCTCTTGATCCTGAAGTTTTTCTCCTACATAGTTTTAAAGTGTTATGTCTGACATTTCAGTTCATGATACATTTCAATTAATATTTTAATAAATAAGGGGTGTGAATTTGGTTGAGCTTCTTTTTAAGAGTTTAGAACTTACTCTTCTTGAGTACTTTTGTCAACACTGTGCAGTTTTCAGCACAGACATTCTATAAGTTTTGTTAGGCTATTAACTAGTTCCTCTTTGAATTATAGTAAATGTACTGCTATTTTAATGGTTGTGTCTCTGTGTTCATTGTCAGGGTGTGGATCTATGATTAGATCTTTATCTCAGATCTTGAAGAGCACACAAACTAATTCACAAACTTTATTTTTGATCCTTGGAGATTTCCGTGAAAACAGTACTACCATTGCAAACAAGGATGGATTTAGTCTTTCAAATCCATGTGCTTTTTGTTTTGTTGTGTTTGATTGGAGTAGAGTGATTATTGTGTCAAATTGTTCTTTCTCCTTAATGAACCCTGGCCATGGATTATGGCATCAAAGAGCAAGCTTCTTCTGGGCCTTTTGTCTCTACCTGTTGATGTTTCCATTTGGCTATGCTCCCTGTTACCTGCGATATGATACAAGGTGAGAAAACTAATACTCAGGGAAAGCACCATAGGCTTTCCTTGGATCCTGTGCCCTTGACTGGTCTGCCTTTTCTCCCGTTTTTAGAGTCTTCTTGTGTCTATTTTATTTATAATGACAGGTGGATTTTTTCTTCTCTGTTTAAGAATTAAAAGATAAGAAAACGGCTCAAGCCAAGTGAAAGTTTATTGGCAAGTGTTATCAGCTTCTTGGGAAGAGAAAAGGCATAAGAATCATCAACTCTATGGAGTCCTGGGTTTTTATTTGGGTTCAAGCATCCTTTTTGTGATTCTCCATACTTTCCTTTTAGACCTAAGGTCTTCATGCATCCCTTTTGGTGTAGGCACTGGGCTGGCATGAGAATGGAAACAGCTGCTGGGATTATAGTGCCAAAACCACTGGGAAAGACCACTCAGACTCCAGGTGTTCTGAATTAGCCAAATTTTATTTAACTGGTCAGTAACTGCACTCTCTGGGTTAGGATTTAGAGAATGCAGCCCCGACTTTGAGGAAAGTAAAGCTTTTAAAGGCAAAAACCATACCTTGATTGACCAGGTGTTTGTGAAAGATTTTACAAAAAAAAAAATGTGTTTGTTCCTACGGGTATATAAGCAAGCAGTTGACAGAAGCCAGATAAGCATTAGGCAAGTGGGTACAAAAGCTGTAAAATGTAAACTGAGATGTTTCTGGGTTTATGGAGGTATTTTCTATGGTTAATCCTTCCTGGAACTGATAGCCTGGGCCAGGGCAGAGTCTGAGACAGCTCATCAAGATGGCGGTCTTATAGGAAATGGAGGAGTTCAGGCTATCACACTGTGGGAGGAGGATATACTGACAATCAGAGTGGACTCCTAGTGCCTTTTTCAGTGCTGTAATAACTGAAAAGAGAAACTTAATGGGGAAAGAAACTTAAGGCAGAGAAAGGGAATGGAGGCTCATCTCTCCCCTTTCTTTCCCTCTGCCCTGGGGTCACATGGTCTCAAAGGGTCTAAATTTGTATTTAATACGGCAAACAGGGAAAATCATGTCTTTGGATCCCAAGCAACAACATAAGTTTTGTGCAGTGTTGTGGAAATCTTAGTCCTTGATTTATATTTCAAAGCTCCATTAAAAAAGGATAAAAGTGAGAAATAAAAGAGTTCACACAACTGCAAATGAAATAAATTACCATTATTTAAGTCATGAGTCTTAATTAAGAGCCACCAGGACTCAGGGATAAATGATGGGGTTGGCCAGCCCCAAATCTGTGTGCTTAAAGAACTAGGAAGCTCTGTGGGAAAAGAGACCCCTCCAGAAGAGGAGCTAGAGGCCCAGCTCTTGTGGACCTTGGACCTAGTGTAGGTGCCAAGGCTGCTGTATATGCTGAGGTTGGAGCTGACGTCCAGCCTGCAAAATGGTGCAGATGCTGAGGCTGCAGGGGATGTTGAGGTTGCCAGGGACATGTTTCTAGTGAATGCACCTTGGCCTTATGCCACCAGGATCAGTCTCCTCATTAGACCCCCAGGTCTCCTGCCAAGGAATTTCATAAGGAAAGAGCTCTTCTTAATTTAGCTGCATGGACCACATTTTGCCCAGTCTCCTACAAGTAGAAAGAGCTGGTCTTCTTAGATAGTCACAGCACACCAAACACCTTTGAGGGGAGAAGGCTTGGTCCCTTCACATTTTCTTTTTTGCCCAGAGTTTGGAAGCAAAGCCTGGTGTTTCTCAAACATTTTGTGACCATTGTCGACACAAACATAACTCTTACTTCAAAGGGTTAAGAGAGTTTATTCTAGAGCCAAATACGAGTGATTCACAGATTCAGGTTACCCCAAATTCCATGTTACAATGTGGTAGCAGTTTTATGAAGTTTTTATAGTAACAGAACAAAGAAAAGGCATAAATTAAGACACTTTTCAAATATGTTGGTGGAAACTTAAATACGTGGATGTAGCAAAAGAGAAATCTCAGCTGTAGGCCTCAGATGCTTTCTGATGAGTCTTTTGGTTGGTGGAAGCTGGTGGTCTGCTAAGTTAATACATTCCAAAAGGCTTTTACCTGTTAGTCATAGGATGCTGTTAGAAACAAAGGTGGGCAAGAATGGTTATTTAGGGGGCTAAAGATGGCCCAAGATAAATGGTAACTAATTAATTAATCTCTGAACTTGCAACATTCCAACTCTCCACAATCAATGACATCCTAATCAGTTGCCCAGTCTTTGTAGAATGTTCACTTTCAAGATGCAGTTTATCTGAGAACTTTTGTTCACACCATAAATTAGAAACCACGTGATAGTGGAAGGACCCTTGGCCTCAAAAACTCTGCATTTAAAGGTGCGCCATAATCCAGGAGTGCTTAAGTCTATTTCTCTTTTCCAGCACCACACTCCTTGCTGTCAGCTTTCTGAGTCTCAGCATGGCTGTTCCAACGGGATTTGTGGTTTTGTGTAGTCCTAGCTCCTTTGTATCAGCTTCCTGTTTTATATTAGCCTATTCCAGTATTCTTTCTGACTCCAATTTATAAAAGATTGCTTTCTCAAATATATCTATATATTATATATGTGTAATATATAACAGATATTTGAGAAATACCCATTATATATATATATATATGGTGTGTGCATGTTTGTATGCATTTGTGTTTGTGAGTGTCCACGCATATGTGTGTGCATGAGTGTGAAGGCCAGAGGTTGATCTTGAATGTCTTTCCTCAGGGGTCATCCCATATTCCCCCACCTTCCCAGACAGTTCCTCACCAAGTAGGCTAAGCTAGCAGCTAGCCAGGGATCTGTAGGTTTTTTAAAATGTGGATTCTGAAGATCAAACACAGACTCTCATGTTTGCAACACAAGCATTTTTTTATTAGTTGAATTTTCTCAGTGTCTGTCCAAAGGAACTGTCATTTATCACATGGCTTCTATCCTCTGCAGTGTCTGGCCAGTTTCTCCTTCCTGAAGCATGGCTCATGTCAGACTGGCATTCTAGACCACTTCCTGACCACAGCCATTCTTCTGGGAAAAGACCCTTAAGTTTTGGTCTTAAGTTCCTAAACTGTTGTTTGTGGTTCCATAGAGTATTTGTGCACTAACTATGAACTATTCTTTATACCCAAGCAAGGCTTTTTATCTATTGGCCATGGTCCTGGGGAGTGTGGCAGCACACAGACTGCAGTTTCTGAGGGACCATTTCCCAGCTCCTGCTTGCCTCATTGTCCTGGTTAGAATTTGAAAAGTCCCTCACAGGCTCATGAGTCTGAATACTTGGTTCCCAGCAGGTGGCAGCATTTTGAAAAGCCGTGGAACCTTTGGGAGGTAGAGCCCTGCTGGAGGAAGTGGGTTGCTGTGGATTTGCCTTGAGCTTTTATGATCAGGCCACACTTCCTATCTGCTTTCCACTTTCTGTTCTACCAGAAGTGAGGTGAGGACTGCCAGTGGAGGCCGAGTTCAGGGCCCAGGAATGGAGGGTTGAGAGGAGCCAGAAGATTAAGAAAATGCAGGGAGCTGCTACTAAGTGAGGCATGTTTTTCATTTCAGACAAGTAGCTGCCTGGTGTGAGTATCCACGCCCTTGGTCCCAAGGACTTTTTATAGGATTTCACACAAAGGTAACTTCTTGCCAAAGGTTCTATAACAGATTATATCACTGTTGACTTTTGGGGTCTCTGACATCCGATATGAATCATTTTCTGCTCACCACAGCACTCTGAATGTCTAGCATTAACTGTCTTGGCTCATTTAGAAAATCCATATGACATAACAGGTAGGCCCTCATGGCCTCAATTACCAACAAGTCTGTCAAACTGGGAGCCAAAATAAACCCTCATTGCTTTAAGTTGCATCTTGTCAGGTATTTGGTAGTGATACATAAGAAAATGGGGTCCTCTTTTAGGATTCTTAGTTTTATTTATGAAATAATTTAAGAATGGACTCAAAGCTTTAGGACAATTTTATTATGATTTAAGGAAAAACCCTCAGGGCTGGCAAGCTGTAAATCTAGGCAGCTGTCTTGAGGAGGAGAATGGTTGGGAGAAAGAAAAAAGCTACAATGTCGTCAGTGTTTAAAGCCAGCATAGAAATCAGACACATGGCAAACTGGCAACCACATGGTAGGGAGGGGAAGGGAGATTTAGATAAAAGTAAAGAAACCCAAATGTTGGAGTAGCCCAAAGTGTTAGGGAAAGCATGGATGGAAAAGAAAAAGAAGAAATGGAAAGGTTATGCTTTTCTGAAGAATTCAGAAAAGGGGGCAGGACTTATGGAGAGCCACATGCCTGTAACCTGATCCACAGGTCTTCATCTGGGCCAGAGAGTCCCATCCTCTCAACTAGATTTCTCCCAAGGGGCTTCCTGCCACTGTAACAACAGCAATCCAAAGAGTAATTGATGCATGTCCCCTGCCTGGTGCAGTTTGCAGGAGCATTGGGCTGGCAGTGATGGGGAGATCAGGCAGATGCTAGTCAGAGGTAGCAGCTAAGGTGGACAGCAAGACGTTCACACTCTTTCAACATGCTGTTGACACTCCTGGAAGGAACCAGGACTTGCATTGCTTGTCTCTGAGCTAGTGATGTGCTGTATTTTAACTTCCAAATCAATTGTAGCTCCTGTTTATAATGCTCAGCCCAGGGCCATTTACCTTGGCTTGTGCTGCTTATTCAGCTGTGAATTAGAGCCACCTCTGGGGATCCAGTCTTCACACTCTCCCTTGAGGCTCTGATTTATCTCCTAGTGGAGAAATACTGGCATCTGAATTTGTGGAAACGCCTGCCAGATTCTGGCAAAATACTGCCTGCCAGACTTATTTTGCAGTGCTGTGAATTTCAACATCCACACCTTCATCAGTGCTTTAGAGGGATGCTGGAAAGCCTGCACTGGGAGCTGCTCCCAGAGTTGAGCAGAGAGCAGAACTAACCCATGCTTAGCCGATTCCCAGCACCTTCCTAGTCTCTCCCAGCAAAGGGTGCCACATGCTTGCTCTCCAGTTGCCACAAGCTCAGGTGGTAGCTGGAGAAACTGAGGATGAAGGCCCTTGTTCCAGTTTCATTTCTGTTGCTGTGATAGATACCCTGACAGAAAGCAACTTAGGGGAGTAAGTTTTATTTGGCTTTCGGTTTCAGATTACAGTCTGTCACTGATGGGAGACAAGGCAGGAACTTAAAGCATCATATCTACAGTCAAGAGCAGAGGGAGGGCAAATGCAAGGATCCTTGCTTGCTCTCAGCTGACTTTCTCCTAATACTTAAGGACCTCCTGCCTAGGGAGTGGTGCCTCCCACACTGGGCTAGGTCTTCCGACATCAATCAGTAATCAAGACAACCCCTTGCAGACATGCCTACATGGTCTAGATAGTTCCTTATTAAGACTCTCTTCCCAGATGATTCTGAGTTGTTTCAAATTGAGAGTTAAAACCAACCTCAGCACAGCCCTGCTAGAGGCTGATGTGGAATTGCAGCACATTGAAATGAAAACCCATGGGGCAAAAAATGAATCCAAAGGCGTTTACTTTCTGCCCTTTCCTGTGGCATTCCCTAACAACTGATACTCCAGAAGGACACGTGTGGCACAAATGCTGCATCTGATTGACACATAAATGTCAGGGTAGTCCTCAGAAGTATGATCTGGAAGTGCCCACTGGCAGCAGGTTTCTTAGGGAGGATTGGGGCAAACTTTAAGTAAAAGCACAAAGAAGGAGCTGGAGAGATGACTCAGTAAAGTGCTTGATGCCCATGCATGAAGATGTGAGTCCAGTCTCCAGAACCAGGTGTGGTGGTACATACTTGTAATCTCAGCACCAGGGAGGTGTAGCCAGGCAGATTCCTGAGGTTCCCTGTCCAGCCAGCCTATTCTTAGCAAGTTCTAGGCTTGGCTGGAAGAGAGGCCCTTTCTCAAAAAATATGTTGAGAACCTGAGGAACAACACCTAAGGTTGTCCTCTGGACTGTATACACACACAAACACACACACACACACACACACACATTGAATAAGATGGTTTGGGATGTTCTGAGCTGTATACACACACAAACACACACACACACACACACACACACACACACACACACACACACAGAGAGAGAGCATACACGGAAGTGCAAAGATCTATAGGCTTCCATAGGACTTGGAGCACTGAGAAACAGACCAGTGCTCCTCTCCAGCAGGGGGCTCTGCTCTTGCTCCCATCACCAGGTGTCATGCTGCCTCAAAGTCACACTCTTTTTGCTTAGGGAGACCAATGGTCCAGAGTAAGGCTTTCAGAGTCTTTGATCTCAAGCAACCATTTCTATTCAAAGGAAATGTTGCTATGTGGCATTCAAGATCCTTGAGTTTAAGGGAAGGAAGAAAGCCATCATGTTTCCTTGCCAACCTCCAGCAGGGTCCAGGCCTGAGGAAGCCCCATTTCTACTAGAGTGATGGCACAAGGGGAGGAACACAGGAGGCTGACCATATGCTAAGTGAGCACCTTTAGGAGTGAACTCCTGAGTGAACATACCTTCAAAGGGTCTCTCCTGATTTTCTGCTAAGACTTAAGACATAAACTGAGCATGCCTAGAGGTGTTCATGTCCCCATCTAAACCTTCCAAACATGTGCTCCAAACATTGAGTTAAGCATGTCCCCAAATCTTCCCTTCTTAAATTTTAACCTCACATTGAGCATATCTTCAACTGAGCATGCTCACAAACGTGCCTGTCTCCAGAGCACTTTCCTATATGAACAGTCTCCCTGAATAGACTCCCCAGGCTTCCTTGGATCAGGAAAGGTATCATGTTAGAAATTACTCCTGTGACCTCCTTGCCTGTTGCAGTGCCTGCTGTGGCTCTGCACTTACTAAGATGCCAACCCATCACATTTGGTTTTATATATATTTTCCCTGTTATCAACTTGTATTATCAAGGTGACCTCCTGCAGAGGAAGATTTTAGTTATTGGAAACATTTGAAAATCCATACGCCTTTGCCAAAGGTCTAAGATTATATCCCAACTGGAACATTTTGTGTCTAAAGGACATGTCTGTTCAAGGTAAATTATAATTATAGTTACTAGTATTTTTTTATGCTTTGAAGAATTATTTTAAATTTTTTTAAAATTTAATAACCACATGATTAGAAAAAGCATTTCATTACAGCTTTAACATATTCAGTAACACAGTCTGGATCAAGGATACATCTCTTTCAAAAGTGGCTAACCCAAAAAGACCCGCCTGCCTCTGCCTCCCAAGTGCTGGGATTAAAGGTGTGCGCCACCACACCCGGCATGTTTCCTACATTTTTAAAAATATTATTTTTTATTTTGTTTAGAAGAAGCATATCATTACAGCTTTATCATGCCCAATAACAGTTTCCAGAGCAAAGATACAGCTCCTTCAAAAGTGGCTATAAAATTTCTAGGTTTGCTGTTGAATCAATACAGTTATACTGAACTCAGCATAAGCCCTGCAAGACACAAAATTGATCAATTTTGTATCTTCAATTTTGTGTTACTAGTATTTTTTTTTAAATAATTTATTTATTATTTTTATTTTATGTGTATGAGTGTTATGTCTGCATGTAAGTGCACCCATGCCATGCAATGCCTGCAGAGGACAGAAGAAGCTGTTGGAACTGGAGTTACAGACAGTTGTTAGCTGCCATGTGGGTGCTGGGATTTGAACCCAGGTCCTCTGCAAGAACAACCAGTGTTCTTAACTGCTGAGCCATCTCTCCAGCCCCGTTACTAGTATTTTAACTAATGCTCAATCCATTACATTTTGAGTAAATAGGATTAAAATTTCTAAACAACTTTTACACTTAAATGACAATTTTAAAATCTAGTAAAAACATACCATCAAAACCTCACTTTGCCATCAGTAATCTTGAAAGCACAAGGTTAACACATCTGATTTTCTGAAGAAGTTCGGACATCTACCTATATTTACAAATCTAGCATTATGATTATGAATCACTTAAGTAGCTCTTATAATTCTTGGAAATTGAAAATGCTCTCTGTCTGTCTCTGTCTCTGTGTCTGTGTGTGTGTGTGTGTGTGTGTGTGTGTGTGTGTGTTAAATGAACACATGTATGCATGGGTGAGCAAGGCTGTGCATATGTGTGGTCGGGGAGGCCTCACCATCCTGCTCTATCACTCTGCATCTTATTCCTTTGAGGCAGGGTCTCTCACTGAACCTGGAGCTTAGGCTGGTGGATAACAAGCCCCACTGATCTTTCTGCTTCTTCTTCCGACAGCCCTGGAGTTATAGGCCCATGTAGCAATGCTGCTTTTGTATGTAGATGCTGGGGATCTGAACTCAGGTCCTCGTGCTTGTGCAGCAAGCACTTTTACACACAGAGCCATTTCTCTAGCTCTGTGAATATCTTAAATGCAAAATCTGCAGCATGGATCACAAAACTGCTGCTACATAGTAAATGCATTAGCTGCAGCAGGACTGTGGTCAGTTTGCTCCTCTCTTCATGCATGTTTGTAACTTACCCAAGCTGGGGAAGGAGAATCACCATCTCAGGCTTCTAGAGTTACTGAGAGGAAATAGTCTACTCGTTCATTTTTATTTTTGAGGCAAAATCTCATGTATTGGAAACTGACCTCCAACTCACTATGTAGCTAAGGATGACTTTGAACTTCTGATGCTCCTACCTCCCCAGTGCTGGAATCACAGGTGAGCATTACCACACCCAGTTTATGCAGTGCTGAGGACAGAAACCAGGACTTTGTGTATGTTGGGCAAGCACTCTACCAACTGAGTCACATTCTCAGCCCCAACGCACATACTTTTTGTACTGTAATCAACTGAAATTTCTGGGAGTATTTGTTGCTGCAGCATAATCCACCCTGCCTAACACATGTATCTTGATCAGAGCTCAACAATTCCTTTAACAGCTGATTTGCATTGATGTACATCTTCTTGCACAACATAGTGCAAAATGCACATCGATTGACAGGACTTCCATAAGTTACACACACATCTGCACCTGTCCTATAGGGCATTTCAGAGTAGTGGATGGTCAAAAATCTCATTATGGGCTCATGTATTTTCCTGGAATTATCACTTTCTTCATATTTTATCAAGTTTACCACAGTATACGATATGCTGTCCTACAAAACCATGCATTTAAACAACAGCATCTCAAGCTTCTATAGCAGGATTGGTTCTCAGAGGCTGCGGCAAGTGCAGCACTGGAATCCTGATGTTTCCTTGATACCCAGTGTAGCAAACATTTCCTTTGCAGTTGTCCCCAGTCTCCACAACCTCACTGAGCAAGATGGACACAAACTATCACCATTCACTTCTGGGATTTCTCTGGGAATAAGCATGATGATATACAAAACATGTATTTTTAGAAATTTAAAAATCTCGTTGAGAATTGAACAGTTGTGTTACTTTTTTCTCTTTTAAAGTTAGAAGTTCAATTTTTGGCTTAGGGAAAAGAGGAGGCAGAGATGACTCCATATCTACTGGCCTGTCTAGAACAGGATTTTATTTTCTGATTTGCAGTGTACTGTTCTAGAAGAATTGTTTCTTGGAGGGAGTGTAGTACATCACAAATTGAGCAAGAACATGTCGCCAGGCATGGATACTCTCATTCCTGGGCCTGTCCAGGGACCCCTGGCAAAAGTTACCCTTCTGTTTTTCTTTCCAAACAGGAACTCTAAGCTATCAACTATTCTCTTTTTAATTTTCTTATTTGTCCTATCAATAATCATCAATAGAACACTGATAGGAATGTGGGCCATGGCATTGATCTTGGCTTTCAGCCTTTAGGTCCCAGAGTCGCACTGAGATGACAAAATGAAATCAATACAACTTACAGGAGTAAATAAGACCAGAGGCACCTCTGGCAGCTCATCATCGCAAAGAGCTCAAGTCCAATCAGGTCACAAAGTGCTGTCAGGAGGGAAATGCATTTCTGCCGGAAGTGTTCCCTTCCATTTACACCGACTGCTGAGAGCAGAGAGAGAGGTTATTAGAGTGAAGAACCAGGATCTAGTTTTTCAGCTAGAGGAGGTGGTGAAAGGCTCTTTACAGGCTCCAAACCAGAATCAGAATCAGGATTTTTGAGTAAGGAGGGACAGGGACTTTGGAGAGGTACACACAGTGAAATAGAAATTTATCAACTTTGTATTTTCTGTGGTCACAGTATTTCTTTTTGTATGAAGTTGTTAAAAAGCTAAGGAATCTCTACCTGTACTTAGCTACTGGGTCTATGTAGATGTGTTTCGGGACCTCTGTGGCTTAACTTATTGCTATACCTTAGAAAACCGGAAATGAATCAGGAACGTTTTGGGCACTCTTCTAATGTACTGTAGGTTTTTGGAAAGCAGATTTTAAATACTTCCTCAAATCATTCTACAGGATCTTATGGGCAGAGTGTCTAAGAAGTACTGAATCAGGTAGGTCAGGGGCACAGGGAACTTGAGGATTCTCAGGGTGCCCAGGAATACACTGGTGACCCACATCATCATCACTGTGGGAAGGTGGGACAGAAATGTATGTTACACGCTGAGGCAGCTGCTGGCCTCCACCTACTACAGTTGAGTGTCTGGTTTAACAGATTTATAATACTACAAGTAATAAAAGGAGAGGCTTCCAACTAAGATGGCAGGCATTGAAGGAGAGTTGGAATCAGAGAAAGTAGATTCTGTTCAAAAGGGACAAAGAGGGAGAGCTTTGGAGCATCACAAAGGAAGGGAAACAAAACAACTTCTTAAAACTGAGATGGAGAGACTGGGGAGGCCCTGAGAAGATGCAAGGGAAACACAGCCTCAGCGTCACAGTTCTCTCTGTGTGTGTGTGTGTGTGTGTGTGTGTGTGTGTGTGTGTGTGCAAAGCCAAAAGCCAGGTGGGAGAAAGGTACCCTAGCATCAGAACACCCCACAGTCCTCAAAGCTTCAAACCCAGCTGCAGCCTCTGTTGAGATAGGCACGCAGTAGAGAATTCCAGTTTCACCAGTCTGTCTGTCTCAGGCGCCATCTTGAGAGAGAACCTGTTAAAACATGATAGAGCCCAGAGTGTGAGAACAAGGAGTCAAATGTATTGGCCAGTTGATGCTCTGACCAAATACCTCAGGAAAGGTAACTTAAAAATGAAATCCTGCCATTTGCAGGGAAGTGGATGGAACTGGAAATCATTATGTTAATCAAAATAAGCCAAACTTAGAAAGACAAATTCTGTGTGCTGTCTTGTATAGTCAGGATCTAGATTTCAATATCTCTCTCTCTCTCTCTCTCTCTCTCTCTCTCTCTCTCTGTGTGTGTGTGTGTGTGTATGTATTTATAGGCCATGAATCTAAAAAAAGGGAGTGATGATGGGGAAGAAGAGCTCTGATGGGAGGGGCTACCTGCGGTTCTCTGGAACCATTCAGAGTGGGTGGGATCCCTGGGGTGAGGACAGTGAAGGAGGTGATAAATCAGAACAAAATGTAATGACATACATGTATGAAAATGTCATAATAAAGTTCACTGCTTTGCATGCTAATGTAAGAATTAATAAAAACATTTTGAATTCATAGAAAAACATTATAGACTGATCAAGAAAAGACTTTCCAAGAGAAACATACTGAAATACTCAGTAATAAGTGCAATGGAAACCCAAGATGAGGCAAAGGGTGGTATGACATTTCTTTTAAAGAAGGAAAAACCTAACATTAAGAATACTGGAAATGTATTGTTTGTCGTCTGATCCAAGTGTGGCTCCATTCCTGCTTCTCCCTTCTTGGGACTTTCAGTTTGTAGCAGAGCTGAGTTACACTTTCAGACTGGAGTACTTCACAGCACAAGTTCCATTCACAGGTGCATTTAAAGACAGATCTCTGCTGGTGTAGAAACAGACCTCAAACAGCAGGAGATGACCCAGTGCTAGAGGACAAGGTCATGGCCTGGGTAGAGAATGGGGTTCACACCATGGCTGGGAGGTTCAGCTGTGCATCTTGCTCTTATCCTGCTCCCCAGAGTAACAGCAAGTACACCCTCCGTCGGATGCAATGATAACTCCTTCTTTCACCCCACAGAGAGCTCTGATGTCATGTTTCCTGCATCTAACCTCCACTGAGAGTTTCTCTGTTCTGCTAGTTCTCCTGACATTATCCTGTAAGTCCATGAATTACCACTGCCTCTGAAGCTTCCAAGGGTGTGTGCGTGTGTGCTGTGAATGGCCGTCACTTCTCCCTACCCTAGTTCAGGCATGCTTGTCTGTAAAGGGTCATTTTCCTTCAGGAGCGATGAGCAATGATGCAGGTGTATCCAACATGGAAATACTTGGCAAAGGAAGGAATCCCAGCACCAGTTCCTGTATCTCCTGCCAAAGCCCAACAGTTGCACAGGCTGAGTGGGCACATGGTAGCACCCTGGCATTCTCTTTGAGGCCCCCAGAATGCTTTTTTCCTTTTATTTTTCGTTTCTGGCTGTGGTCTGTTGGACTCTGTTAGACTTTCATCTTTCAAAGACATGTTCAGTCTTTTGATGAAGACTTTTTTCTGGTGGTTTTACTTTGATTCATGCTCCTGACTTTTCTTTCTCTGTAGCCTACAGTTTCCAACAAGAAGTTGAACATAACAGGTAATTGCTACTGGCAGCAAACTTGAAAGAATTTTAGACTTACTAATGGAGTTTGAGGAAATGAGAATAAAAATGAAAGGTTTGCTTTTCTCCACTTAGAGATCTTGCTGTTCTAGAAATAAATGCCAATTGATGTCATGTCACGTAGTCAGGGAAACAGCCCTTGTCTGTAACTAGGCCCTAAGCAGAGAGGGGTGACAAGAACACACATGCCAACTTGCTATGGAGGATGCTGGAGGGTGAGGGTAAGAGGGGTATGTGTGTGTGGGTGCTGCAGGCAGCCTGTCACATCTCACTGTCACACTTTAACCAAGCCTCATCTCCTTATTCAGAGAAAGAGTGACCCTTATCAAGTAGTCTAGGCCACTCATTAACTAGGCTCCCTCTCCTTCGGTGCAAGACCTCCCTTTCCCATGAAAACCCTAAAAAGAAGATGCTTAGCTTTGTCTGGAGGGAGAGGAGACGGCTGAAGTTTTACCTCTGACCTCTTCCCAGTGTTGCTGTTGCCTGCAGTAATAAACCTATTTTCTTAGATTCGGTGCTTTTGGAAGCTCCTCTCCCTCCCTCAAACCCTAACCACCAGCAATTAGCAATCAGACAACCTAGGAAAGAGTTTGATGGGTATTAAATGTTGCAGAGGAGATAGCTCCGATGTACACACACACACACACACACACACACACACACACACACACACACGCGTGTGTGTGTGTGTGTGTGTTAGAGGAGAGTGCGCTGATGTATACATACACATGTATATGCATATATATGCCGGAGGAGATAGATCATATATGCCGTTGGTGATAGCTCATATATATTATGTGTAAAAGTACATACATATATACATACATATATATGCCATGGGAGGTAGCTCATTCATATATATATATATATATGGTGTGTGTATACACAGATATATACACATATATGTTTATACACATATCAATAGAGATAGCTCAGGTATATATACATAATTTTCAAATACCTTCATATTTAGTTCTCAATTTAGTAGACACGCCATCTAATCTTAACCTGTTTGATAGGAGAATTAAATGTGATTTCTTTCAATTTTTGTTTGCTTTCTTTTTTTCTTTTTTTCTTTTTTTTTTTTCTTTTGATCTTTTTGAGACAGGATCTCCCTGTAGCCCCAGCTGGCCTGGAACTCACTATATAGCTGAGACTGGCCTTGAACCTACAGAGATCTGCCTACCTCTACCTCCCAAGTGCTGGAATTAAAGGCATGTGCCACCATACCTGGCTTGGCTTGGCTTTTGAAAGGTGGTCCACATTAACTTATGTTTGATCTCTCATGAAATATAAGGCGATGTGTCTCAAGCAGGCTGGACAGGATAACAATGTCTTCATCAATGTATTTATTCTCTGTATTTGTGATGTTCCTTGTTGCTGTCTCTAGACACATAGAAAGAAGCAGTGTGAGGAAAGACTTTATTGGCTCACAGTTTGAGGGAATGCAGTCCATGATGGAGGGGAGACATGACAGCAGGAGACTCTTGAAGGCAGGAGTAAAGACCTGGGACCCCTTACCTTCACATTTTGGCAAAACAGGAGGGCAGAAGAGAGAAGACAGGAAGTGAGACTAGGCTATAAAGACTACAAAGCCTAGCTCCAGTGATCCACTTCCTCCAGCAAGGTTTCATTTTCTAAAGGAAGTGAAAGGCTTCATTTCTACATCCTTCCAAAACAGTACCACCATCTGGGGACCAAGTGTTTAAACACATGAGACTGTGGGGGACATTTTACAGTTAAACTACAATACTCTGTAAAGTAAATAAATTTGGGGCTGGAGAAATGGCTCAATGGCTAAAAGCACTGGCTGTTCTTCCAGAGGGCCTGGATTCAATTCCCAGCATCCATATGACGGCTACCAACCATCTGTAACTCCAGTTCCAGGGGATCCAACACTCTCTTCTGGCCTCTGTGGGCTTTGCATTACATGGGTGCACTTACATACATGTAGGAAAAACATTCATACACATTAAATAAAGATAAATAAATTTAAAAAACAATCAAATTCCTATCTCAAAGATTAGTATACGTTTACCCCTTGTACCAAATTGCCCAGTAGTTTTCCAAAGGGGTTGTGGGGTTCAGCAGCTGTTTATGAGTTTCACTTGATAGGCTGCAAATTCCATCTTGGCTCTTAATGCTTGGCATCATCAGTCTCTCAGATTTTAGCCATTGTAGCAGACTTGAAGTGGTGCTGACTGTTGTTTCACTGGAGGCTAATAGTATTGATCAGTCTTGGAAATGTATTTAAAGAATTTTGTCCACTCCACTTTTTTGTAAATGGGTTTTTCTTCATTTGATTTTTGCTATCATCTATCTATCTATCTATCTATCTATCTATCTATCTATCTATCTATCTATC
>NW_008350126.1:4444600-4460621 GCF_000622305.1 Nannospalax galili | reverse complement strand
ATCATCTATCATCTATCTATCTATCTATCTATCTATCTATCTATCTATCTATCTATCTATCTATCATATCTATCTATCTATCTATCTATCTACCTGTCATCTAGCATCTATCATCTTCTATCATTTATCTATCTATCATCTATCCATCCACTTATACATATATATATATATCAAGTTATATACATACTTTTCAGTAATTTCTTTCATGTAGTTCTCAGTTTAGTATATGCTCCACCTAATCTAAACCCCTGTTTCATAGGAGACTTAAATGTACTTTACTTTGCTTTTGAAAGGTGATTGATATTAGCTTGTTTTATGGCATGAAATGTAACATAATGTGGTCTGAAACACATACACACCCACACACATACATACATGCACATATACATATATGCACATGTATAATTCCTATGCATTTAGGTATTGAAAATATTTTCTGAAAATCTTTGACACACATTTAATTTTTCTTTTTGGTGAATTTTTTATGAGGGCAATTTTTAATTTTAATGAGTCTACACTTAATTTCGTGCTTAATGCATTTTGTGTTCCATCTGGGAAGCCTTTGCCTCACACTTTCTTGCAAAGATATATTTTATTTTTCAGATAAATACATATTTTCTTACTGTACATTTTGTTTGTGACTGATTTTCAATTTTCTGTTGTTTTCAGTTCAAGGTTCCCTTGCTACTTTTAACTATCCAGTTTTTCTGAGTTTTTTAGTTGTCTTTAGTTTTCAAAAGCTTTTACCAACTAACTTCTCTGGCTAGATGTCTTAAAAATTTAATAACTGTTTATGTGAGGACATATAGAGTGATCATAAAATATGGTCCCATATAATAATAATAATTATTATTATTATTAATTTTTTGTCTTTTTGAGACAGGGTCTCCCTGTAGCCCCAGCTGTCCTGGAACTCATTATGTAGACCAGTCTGGCCTTGAACTGCCTGACTCCATATAATTATTTTATCACGTGCAGCTAGACAAAGCAATAAACCATTTCTTTGTGCCTGTGCGTTTGAGACCTGTTGGCCACCATGGGTACCCCAACTTTCTTTTTCATTCACTTCTTTGACTCTCTTCATCAATTCCACATTTCATGACTGTGCCATCATTACAGAAAGTTTGACATCAGATAGTATGTGTTCCCCTGACTTTCTTCTTACTGTTCTGGCAGTTGTAGATTGTCTACAATGCAAATTCACACGTCACTTAGTAAAGTTCTAGGACTTAAATTATGGTGTGATGAATCTATAAATCAACCTGGGCTGATGGAAATCTTGGCAAGTTGTGCTGCCTGCCCTATATACATATTCTCTCTTCCTGTTTATTTGTCTTTAGTTTTTCTCAATAACATTTTATATTTTTCATATTATGTCTTGTCCATATTTTTTCTC
The DNA here is from genome assembly GCF_000622305.1 of Nannospalax galili. Taxonomy (NCBI): domain Eukaryota; kingdom Metazoa; phylum Chordata; class Mammalia; order Rodentia; family Spalacidae; genus Nannospalax; species Nannospalax galili. Next base: position 4,459,225 of record NW_008350126.1, on the reverse strand, counting down.
AATTTAGTCTCAGTTTTGTGCTTTGTTATTGATGCTGTTGTAAATAGTAATTTTTAGAATTTCAATTCCAATTATTTGTTGCTAGAAGGTAGAAATAAAATTATTATTTTATGTAGATATGTTATATACTGATACCTTGATTCATTTTCTTGTTCTAGGATTTTCCTGAAAGAATCCTATTATAGGGTCATTCTGCTGCTGTGACAAAACCTTGGTCAAAAGCAGTTCTGGGGAAGAAAGGATCTATTTGGTTTATACTTTCATGTCACAGTCCATCACTGAAGAAATTCAGGAAGGGAACTCAAGCAGGAGCTTGAAGCAGAAACCACAGAGGAATGTTGAGTGCTAGCTCACTCCAGCTCATGCTCAGCTAGGTTTCTTTTATGTATGTTATTTGTTTTTTGAGACAGGGTCATCAGATAGTCCCACTTGGCTTGAAACTTACTATGTGAACCAGGCTGCCCTTGATCTCACAGAGACCTGCCTGCCTCTGCCTCCCCTCATGCACCACTAAGACCAGCTCAGCTGACTTTCTTATGTAATATTGAGCCAGATGCACTGAAGAATGCCACATAATGATGGTCGAGTTAGCAGTCGGAGAGTGGTTGGAGAGTGGGTGCTAATGCCCAAAGGAACGCTAGACCCCAAGGGGAAGCAAGGCTGGGTTTATAAAGTTTAAAACCACAATTACATCATGCCAAGGAAAAGCCAATAACCATAGTTACATCAGATAACCGTAGTTACAACAGACCAGGTGCCAGGGCAGTTAATAAAGAGATTTTCAGTTAACAAAGTGTTTCTGTTAGGCTGGGTGGAAGGCCGTGCTACCTGGACATGCTACCTGGCTACTTGTAAGTTTCCCAGTATTGTAAAAGCACTGCACTCCCTGAAACTGCCTGCATGAAACGTTCTGCCTGGCTGGCTGCAGTGGGAGAGGTTGGGAAAAAATTCAGGGTAAAGCAAAAGTCAGCTAGAGCAAAATGGAGTTAGTTTTGTCATTCTACTTATACTGCCCAGGACCACATGCCAAGGGATGGTGCCCCCTATAGTGGCTGGATCCTCCTACATTAATTAACAATCAAGACAATCCCCCACAGACATGCCCAAGGGAAAATCTGATCTGGGAAACCCCTCGACTGAGACTCCCTTTTCAGGTGTATCTAGCCTGTGGCAAGGTGACAGCTCAAGCTAACTAAGTGTACTCAAATATACCACCCACAACTAGGAAACTCTCACTCTCAGTCCTTTTATATTTTGCTTTATTTCAGGGGCTGGAACACTGCTCAGTAGCAATAATGAGGCCTAGTATCTTTGCCTCATTCCCCAAGGGTAAATGTTCAGTCTGGTACTGTTAAGGATGACCTTAGCTTTGTGGGTTTTATGCAAATGCAGCTTTTCAAATTAAGGAACTTATCTTTTATTCTTTGTTTGCTGAGTATTTTAATCACAAGTGAATGCTGGTTTTGCAAAATATTTTGCTTGCTTTGATTGAAGTGATCATAGAATTTAATTCCGCACCCCGTTACTGTTGTCAATAACATTTTTCTTATTATTCTGGAAGATTACTCACGTTGTTCTCTTTGTTTACTACAGCTACAGAACTGAGATGTACCTGGAGTTCCAGTGAGGGAACACCACAGTCTTCCAGCATGAACTGAGATGCAAAGTTCACTCAGACAGCCCTAGGCTCTTCCAAGGCCATCACTTCCTCTGTGGCAGCCTTGAATGTAGTAGTCCTCTCCTGCAGCAACCTCCTCCTGCAGCGTCTTGCTGAAGCCCTGAAGTTGGTGGCAGCATGCTCAGCTTCTGTGACATCTACAGTGTTCATCGTAGCTCTTGAGTTGTGTAGTACATGTCTATCTGCTTCTCCTTCTCCCTCTCCATCTCCCTCTCCCCGTCTCCTTTCCTCCCTCTCCTTTTTCCCTCTCTTTCTTCCTCCCTCCCTGCCTCTGGTATTTCTGGAAGGTTGTCTTGGTCTCATCCTGAAGGCCTTTCACAATTGAGTTAACGATGTACACACTATTCTCTGATACATCCCTTTTCCAAAGAAATTACCTAGAGTGAACTGAGCTTTTCTTCACAGAATGACCAGATATCTGAACATTTCTGTCTTTTTATCTTGAACTGAATGCACGGGGTGTTCAAAGTTAAATAATCAAGAGTGGGATTAGTGCACAGTGCAAACTGCAGGGCTTGTGCCTCCCAGCTGCTCCCAGTGTCTCCATAGCCTCACAAGCTTTCCAGACTCATTCCCTGGGTTCCATGTAGCTGCTCTGAGGGGTTTGGAATGAGACCTCACGATCTCATTGCTGAGACCATAAGTCAACAGCAGAGGTTTTTTTTTTTTTTTTAAATAGGTTCCTCAGGTTTTCTTATTCACTTTATGGAAAATCACTGCTCAGAATTGCACACTTTTTATTAAGTTATTTCTCCTTATTGAGCCATAGAAAAAAATTTATTTTTTTGTATTGTGCATGTTGCAAACATCTTACTATTAGTGGCTTTTCATTTTTTTTTAAACAAGATTTTATTTTTATTTATGTGTGCCTGTGTCTGTGTATATGCCACATGAGTACAGTGTCCACAGAGGCCAAAAAAGGACACTGCATCCCCTGGAGCAGGAGTTACAGCACCCAGTGTGGGTTCTGGGAATCAAACCTGGGTCCTCTGGAAGAGTAGCCAGTTTTCTTAACCACCGAGTCATTGCTCCAGCCTCCAATAATGACATTTCTCATATTCTTTATTGTGCTTTCTTTCAGAAGTTAAATTTTAAACTGAATTCATAAACTTAATTATTATTTCCCATTTTTGATACCTTGCTCAACAAGTTCTTACCACAATATCATAATGATATTTTGATATTTTTACTAGACATTTGCAAGTTTTAAGAAATTTTGATCATGAAGTCTCTCATGTAAGTAGAATATTGATTTTTCCACTTTTTTCCTCATTTGGAAGTTAAAATACTTTTATTTATATTTAAAAAAATTTTTTTATGTGTATGAGTGTTTTTTCTGCATGTATGTATGTGCAATATGCATACAATGCCAGCAGATTCCAGAAGAGGACATTGGATTGTCCTGGAACTGGAGTTACTAGCAGATGTTAGCCACCATGTGAGTGCTGGGCACTGAACCAGGGTCCTCTGCAATGGCAGACAGTGCTCTTATCTACTGAGCCATCTAGACCCTTATTTATACTTTTAATGTTATCTTTGAAATTATATCAGATATACTTGCAAACCTGCTTTTCAAAGAATCAATAAATACCTCAAGCCCTACTCTGAAGTATGAGAGGGTAGACAGATTTGATTCCAACCTGTTCTTTATATGGACTGTTTTCCAACATTTTAGTTTTTCACTTTTATGCTCTTAAAGATTAGATATCAGTATCTTTACTTTTATTTGTATAAATAATACTTAAATATGCATGTGGACAGTTTACCTATAACACAATTTCAGCATGAAGTTTCGTCTTCTTGAACGTCAGAGGCATTTTTGTAGTGTTGGGCAATGCTCTGAGTTTTCTATGCTGTTGAGAAGTTGGTTCCCTGTAGAGAGAGCGGTTCTGGGGTTTGTGAGGCCTGAAAGCTATCACTATTCATAATTAATTCTATGAACAAACCCTGGAAAATCAACGTGTCATATATTTACTTGATTTTACTTCCTGTAGGGCTGTCACACAAGAAGTAGTGCAGCCATATATCCCATGGCTAGTGCTTCCCTGCATTCTTCCTGGGGAGATGTGAACAAGAATCTTTTCACCCTAGAGAGGGCACCAATGCCAGAACAAAGAACAATTCCATCTATGTCCAGCCTGGTGAACAGGTGACCCCCAAACTGCTGCTGCTAGAAATTACTGCAAGAATGTAGTTAGGAGCTGACAGGAAACTGCCCTTAAGAAGAGTTTTATCACAAGAGAAACCATCATGACCATAAGCAGTTGTGATGGGGCCTTGAGAGAGCCTTCAAATCCCTTAGATAGAGGGAGTTTCTGACTCTTAGAAGTTTCCAGAGTGGGTCAGGGGTAAGGTTCCATGTGGCCTACTCCGGTACCAGAAATCAGGAGAGCACTGGTAAATGTCTTGCAGGTTCAGGGTAAGGGAGAGAATTCAGCTCTGTGAGCACTGTAAGCACAGCACAGTTTCTTACCAACTTTCCCTGCCTGGGAGAGAAGGAGGCTGTAGGGGGTACGGCCTGACTTCTGAGAGAGCTGGGGGGACAGCTAGAAGGCCTATGATCAAACAGCTGCATCATCAGAAAGTCAGACCCCAGCATGAGCCTCCTAGGAGTTGCTTCGATGAAGTGTCCTGCCCAACCTGCTGGCAGCCCATGGAAGAGTCTCCTCTTACCTAGAAACTGTTTATTGTTTATGGAACCTAGGGGAAGCCTCCTGAGTGATCTGAAAAGTTTCTTGTGAGTTTCATGAGCCTCAAGAGGCTCCCTACTCCTTCCAAGAGGGACTATTTCAATCCAGAGAGAGTTACCCAAAGCCTACAAAGCTGATGGAGATTCTCAAATACCGTAACTTCACAGGGTACAAAACAAAAATTTTTAAAAATGGGTATTCATGATTTTAAAATAAACTATGGCTTGAAATACTTTTTTTAGGGGAGAAAGGGTTTATTTAGCTTACAATTCCGGGTTATGGTCATCAGATCAGAGAAGTCACAGTGGTGGGGCTTGAAGAAGCTAGCGATAGCCACAGTCAAGAGCAGAGAAACCAATCTATACATGCACGCTTGCTTGTGCTCAGCTCCATTTCTGGATTCTTATATAGTTTGGCACCCCCAGTCCAAGACCCCAGGTCTTCCCACACCAATTTTAACTTAAGACAATACCCAACAGATACGCTCACAGGCCAACCATGGTTTTCTGGTGCAACAGTTATCTTCATTGGTTTTACAATTAAAACCTTTATTTTTTTTTAATTCACAAAGAGAATATGCTTCATGAAGACCTATTGTGAAATTGTGTCTTCTCCATGGCAAGCAGATGGTGAAATGAGGAGGGGGTGGGAGAATGTGGGAAGAACTTGGTATCTGGTCTCCATAGCATACTGAGCAGTCAGACAACCTAGTAGATCCAGCACAATGCGACCATGATGGTGGAGGGCCTGTGAGCTATCATCTGCTATTCCATACTTACCTGAGGCAAACTGCTGCTCTGTAATCTCTGTTCCAGCCAGTTTTGCCTTCACTTAACACAACAGCTTGCACTTATCTTCACAGTCAGCCCTCTATACCTGCAGCTTTCAGTATGATGTATTGATAAATTGAAAGGCAAATCTGGTCTACAGCAGTCCCTGCTGTAGGAAACATGTAGACTTTTCCTCTTTCTATCATTCCTTAAATATTTACACTAATTTAGATATTAGAAGTAATCCTAGTGGTTACTTCCAGTCCATAGAAAGACTATATTCAAACACCTAATTTTTTCTTCTGTTTTATAAATGAGACATGGTCTCATGTAGCCCAGACTGGTCTCCAACACGATACGTTGCTAGCCTTGAATTCCTGGTCTTCCTGCCTCCACCTTCCAAGTACTAGAATTATACCCATCTTCTACCATGCCTGGCAGCTCATGATTTTCCTAAGTGATTGGAACCTTGTTGGACCTGGGACTCTGAGAATTGTAATAGACCCCTCATAGACACTGAAGGACAACTGTATTATTTATATAGGCAAAATTAAGTATGATTTATTCGCTAATCACCATCAAAATGTAAGGAGATGCAGATTTTCTTTCTACAGCTTCATTAGATGAAGAGATTAGATTTTTCTCTTTAACTTACCTGAGTTCCTAATGCATGACACTTTTACGGATTTCAAGACCACTGGGAAAAGACCATCAGACCCAGTTCAGATTTTAATTAGCCAAATTTATTTACCGCAGCAAGACCGACAGTCTCCAGAGGCCATATAAGGGACTGCAGTGAAGCTAGGGGTGGGGGGTTCTTTTAAAGGCAGAAACCACAAATTACTTTATTCCTGCGGTATTGACAGTTGCAAGGACAGTGGGGGGGGGTCACACTGACCATTAAACACAACAATAAGCAAGTTTACAAAAGCCAAAGCAAGCAATTGTTAGTCATTTTCTTAAAAAATGTATAGAGACCTTGACAGTAAGGAGCCTTCTGATTATTATTATTTCAACATATTACCAAGAAAGACAGGATATTGTTTGGGTTATTTTCCCTTGCGTGGGCAAGAAACAGAGCTGCAATGTCTGGGTGGCGATACTCCTTTCTGTGGTCAGCTATTTCTAAAAAGGAAAACTGTCTTCTAAGGAGAAATAACTTACTGGAACAAAATTCAGACCTCGAGCTGGTGATTTCCCTGATTTTAGAGTCTAAGGTGGCTACTTTGAACAAAATGGAGTTACTCTAGTCATTATAACACAATATAGCAGTTGGGCTTTTGTTTTTCCTTGGAGCCTGCTCTTGAGGTCTTGTCTCCTAGGTTACATAAACTGTAAATAATTTCTGGGTAAGAGCAGGCTCCGCAGTGGAGCTGCCTGCATCTTGTGCCGGGGACGCTACATCTTGTGTCGGTGGCCCTCAGAAGGCTGTCACTCATCCTGGGTTGGGACTTGGTGGTAGCACAACTAAGGTCTCACAGCGCCTGGTGGGAACTGTGTGCACATAAGCTTCACCCGCCTGGAGAGCATTTATTTGTTATTTTTAAAAAATATTATTTTTATTTTATGTGTACAAGTGTATGTGAGTGTACCCATGATGTACAATGCTGTGGAGGTTAGAAGAGGGTGTCAGATTCCCCGGAACTGGAGTTAAGGAGCAGCCACGTGGGTGCTGGGAATCGAACCCAGGTCCTCTGCAAGAGCAGTCAGTGCTCTTAACTGCTAAACCATCTCTCCAGCCCCTTATTTGTTGTTTTTAAAGTTTCATTGTACGCATCCATCGTGGATGGCATTGTGTTCCATAAGAGTGTCTTTTATACCCATGTATGAGACACAGCGAACGTTTTCCCTTTCACCTGTCCTGTGACTTATCGTTTTGTCAGCCAAGGAAACCAAAGCCTTTCTCTTCTTTTTCCAAGTTTGAGAAGCAGGTTCCAGTGGAGAGAACCATGACTCTAAGTCTTCACATAACTACCAGCTGTTGGCTTAATGAAATGAAGAGTCCTTGGCACAAAACCATCTACTGTCATGAAACTGCTGAGACACACAGAGAAACACAGAGCTAACACATGGCCACATTCCCTTAGCAGTTTTTTTGTGTATGTGAACTCATTTCATTTTCAACCAACTTTACAACGTGGACTACAGTCTTCCCACTTTACACATAAGGAAAAAGTGGTGTAGGTCCAAGTCCTCACAGCCAGGAAGTGAAGGAAGTGTGTGTGTGTGTGTGTGTGTGTGTGTGTGTGTGTGTGTGTGTGTGGTTTCAACCCAGGCTGGAATTTGTCTTTTATGGAAGTGTATTGAGATTTTCCTGAAGATGGTCTTGGGATGTCGAAGAATAAAAGACAAGAGCAAAACCCATCTCAGGGTAGGAACATACTCATCATAACATGTAGTAGTGGGAATTAGAATCAGTGCTTTAGAAAGCACAGAGAAGTGTGCGTGTGCATGTGTGTGTGTGTGTGTGTGTCCGTGTCTGCATGCACATGTGTGAGTGCATGTAGAGACCAGAGGTCAACCTCAAGTGTTATTCTTCAGGTGCCATCCATCTGCTTTTTTGACACAGGGTTCTCTCGGGTCCTCTAAATAGACTAAGCTGACTGGCCAGGGAACCACAGGGATCTTCCCATCTCTTCTTCCCAAACTTTGGATTACATGTATGCCACCACAAAAGGATTAAACTCAGGTCTTTGTGCTTGAGCTGCAAATATGGTATCAGCTGATCTATCTCCCAAGACCTAAGAAACATATATCAAATTAACAAGAGTGTTGTAGTCATCCTAGCATTGCATGTTTAACAAAGCAAGACAAAGAAATAGATAACTTTGAATTGGTAGCCTGTTGGTAATGCAGAGACGCTCTGAAAAAGAGGGAGGACTCGCTGGGCAGATTCCACTGAAAATAGAAATTAGGCAAAGATGAACAAAGGCTCTGTTGTGTTGGCAACATGGGTGCTATTTACCATCTAGATGGAGCAGTTTCTCATCAGTTGAACAGTGAGAAGGGCAGCATATTTGGAGTAACCTGTGTGACAATCCAAACATAAAGATTTAAGAGCACTTTGGGTACTATCCTAGTTTCCTTCCTGTTGTTGTGATAAAGCACCCTGACCAAAAGTGACTTAGTGAAAGAAAAGGTTTATTTCATCTTACAGCTCTGAGGTTAAAGTCTATCACTGAGGGAGGTCAGGGCAGGAACTTAAGAAGAAGCCACAGAGGAACACTGCTTGCCAGCTCACAGGCTTTTGCTTAGCTATCTTTCTTTCATAGCCCAGGACTACCTGCCTAGGGATGGTATCACTCAAGGTAGGCTGGCCCTTCTAAATCAATTAACAATCAAGATGATCCCTACGGATTTGCCTCCAGGTCAATCTGATCTGGGAAATTCCTCGGTGGAGGTCTTCCTCTGAGATGACTGTAGGCTGTGTCAAGTTGGCAGTTAGAGCTAGCAGGGATAGGTAAACATCTACTTCAAGAAATTAGTGTCAGGGGGAGCACAGGATTGGGACAGTTGAGAGCCTCAGAAAGTTACTTTGGGATGAAGATGCAAAGGACACCTCTACTTAACAGCAGCAAGTGACTCATAATAAAGATGACAATGTACATTTAAGTTATTTTCTGTTGTCTTCAGAAATGTAGTTCTATCTAGCATGCATGTCACCGAGTCACATTTGACACATAACTTTCCAGCCTTGTTTCCTCTTTCCTCACCTCTAAGCCATGCATTTGTCAGCTCTGGGACCATGGTTTCAGGGGAGAGACTTCAAAGAAAGTCTGTGATCCAAACTGACCCATCCCCTATGTTTAGCTGTATTGTTTATGAAAAACCAATAGGCTCTCAGAAGGTCTCAGATTATTATTTTTACCATACTGCTTTGTTTTATTCATTCTTTTGTTCATTGTATTTTTCTACCACTGCAATAGAAACTCCAGGGGAAAACAGAACCAGCAAAATGTTAGTCACTCCATAGTTGTTTGTTACACTAGTGAGTTACGGTTGAGCCTCTCTCAACTCAGGCAGGGAGCAGGGATATAGCACATGATAAATGCCACTTGGATCATGGCTCAGTCAGTCAGTGTTTGCTGTACAAGCATGTTGATCTGAGTTCCATCCCAGCACCCATGTAAAAAGCCAGGTGTAGTGGTACATGCTTGTAATCCCAGCCCTGAGGAGGAAGAGATAGGAGAATCCCTGAGGCTTACCCAGTCAGCCTAATTGGTGAACTCCCCTTTCTAGTGAGAGACCTGTCTCAAAAAAAAGAAAAGAAAAAACAGAAAACAAACAACAACAACAACAAAATCCAACCAACCACCACCAACATCAGCAACAAATTAAAGTGTACAGCTCCTGAGGTTATCCCCTGGCCTCCACATGCATGCACATGTATATACACACACCTGCACACACACACACACACACAGGCACACAGACCCACACTCACTATGTGGTCCATAAGGGGCACAAGTTAACTCCAGGGCTGAAAATACTGTGGGATGGGGGTGGAACTGAAGGTAAAGAAAGCAGAGGAGAACTAGACCTGACTCAGTGGCAGATAGGATTCCTCCGTGTCACCTCTGAGACACAGGCAGGTGCAACACATGTGGCTCTTCCAAGGAACATTGTTGTGAGAACAGCCAGGCAGCAACAGAAATCAGTGCCCTGTAGGAGCTGTGCGCCCAATCAGGAAAGCAGGGACCAGTGAGCCCTGAGCTGGTGAAATGTGGGCAGGGAGTAAAAAATCCTGAAGACATCAAAACCAATTTCCTATGGTCTGATGAGATGTGACATTGGAATATAAATTCAATTGAGTTATTTATTAAACATAAACAGACCTTTATCTATTGCAGAGCTGGTTTTGTGACCGAAATGAGCAATCACCCCAAAAGCAAATTACTTTTTATTTCTGTGGAGATAATTGGTTGGAAGAAATCAGATGTTGGGAATGGAAAATGAAGGCTGAGCATTGGCCAGTCTTCACGAGTGCTCTGAAAAGTGTGGTCTTGAGTGACGTGAGATTTGATGTGAGAAAATGCACCTGTGGGTTATAGATACTTGTCAGAGGCACCAGGGGGAAGGATGGAGCCAAGCTCTGTGTCATGACCTTTCTGGGCTGTAAGTGCCGGGGTGGCAGAAAATACATGTTTTATTTCATCCTTTTATTTTGAGAAACCAAAAACTACCATGTGCTTGAATGACAGTTACTATGTATAGAAGGATTTCCTGAAAACTGTGTCCTTCTGCCTCTGTCCTGTAGATGTATAGATAGCAAAACCTCCCTCTTTGGAGGCAGCTGTTAACAGTTTCTTTTGCGTTCAGGACTTCTGTGCAAACACACACATAAAGTATGTATGCACGCACACACACACACACAAATGAATAGACTAAACATTTAAGTTTTATGAAGTTATTATTTTATATAAATATATCTTCTTTTAAATAGCTTTTAAAATTCTTGTTATTTACTTATTGTGCATGTATGATTATGTGTGTGTGTGTGAGAGGGAGAGAGACAGAGACAGAGACAGAGACAGAGAGAAAGAGAGCCCATATATGCCATTCAGTATATGTAGAGTACACTTTCAGGAGTCTGTTCTCTCCTTCCACTGTGGGGTCCCAGGATTGAACTCGGGTCATCAGGCTTGGTGGCAAGGACTTTACCCACTGAACCATCTTACCTGCACTAAATAGTTTTATAACAGATCATATCCTTTACAGCTCCATAATTTGGTTATCACACACTGTTGTAGTTGTAATGTTTTATAAATGAGTATACTTGCAGGGCTACTCCTTAGACATGACAACTCTGCAGGGTAAAGAGATGTATGTCCTGCTAATTCTCTTCTGCAGCATCCATGCCATTTTGTACTTTTACCAGTAACAGAGAGCAAGATCTGCTGCTGACACAGCAACTGGTTGAGCCAACAGTTACTAAGACTAATTCTCTGCCAGGCCTTCGAGAGAATGAGATAGACACAATCCCTGCACTAGTGCTTGAAAGGTCTCGGGTGTGAGTTCAAGACGGACACTGAGACCGACTGTTGGAGGTAAGGAGTTTATTAGAAGGCTTGTTAACTTCGTGAACAGACAGACAAATAGACAGCAGCACAGTGGGAACTCTGAGGAGAGTTCAGGCCTCACTCAGTATCAGAGATAGCATAGCGGGGGATCTGAAGAGAGGCGTCAGTGCCCATGTGGTAGAAGTGGGAGTCTGTTCTTAAAGTTCTCTGAGGGTGGAGTGATTTCACAGCACATACTTGCAGGCAGGCTCTCTGATTCCCAGGCAAGAGGTAGGGAAGAAGATAGGGAACTTACTATGTGGCCCCCACTATCCTGTTTGATGTAAGCTCACTTCCCCAGGTGAAGACCCTGGCACCTAGAAGTCTGTTGGCTAGAGATTCACAGAGTGTCTATCTCAGTAGGTGCCTGTGGGTGTCTGTGAGGGGAAGGGCTGCTGCAGGGGTTGTGGCCTGAGCAGCAGTGAACTCTAACATGACATTCTTATAATGGGGTGCCTGTTTAACGGGACACACAGGATTTGTCCCAGGCCTAATATACAAGTAAATATTATGGTATCCTGGAATTGACACATTTTCCTATGAGAAAAAGTAAAGTAAAAAGGTAAGGAGAAACAGCAGGCTTGGGGGACGGGGGTCTCAGAAATGGAGTAGGATTCTAAACTGTGGTCTGGTGGTTTCAACAAGAAAATGACATTTTCACAGAATCTTGAAGAACTGAAGGCGTGAACTCCACACACCTGGGAAGGGTCATAGAGCCTGACAGCAAGATTGAGCTAACTATGTATTCAAGGTAAAGTTAAAAGTGTTTTCTGACATGTTTGATGTATGAGGGAAAGAAAAGGGTGATCAATGACTTGGAAATCCCAGGTGGCAGCGGCACAGGCTGTCGTCTCGTTCAGTCATACCTGGGGAAGTCACCGTTGACAGGAGAGAGAAACACAAGGCAGCAGAGGAAGACGAAGTCCCCGGATGGATCTGCAGCCAAGGCGGATGCTTCACACTGCACCTCTGCTTCCAGAATCACAGGAGCAGAGCTGTGATGTTGGAGGTCTCTGTACCTCCTTGCTATTACTTGACACAACACATTCAGGTTTCAGCAAAAATTACAAGGTAGAGCAAGGAGGAAAATACCTAACAAGGAGCTGGAGAGATGCTCAGCGGTGAAGAGAGCTTGCTGTTCTTCCAGAGGACCCGAGTCGAGTCAATGTCCTGTAGCTCCAGGAGATCTGACACTCTCTTCTAGCCTCTGTGGGCACCCACATGCACTTGTGAACACACACACACACACACACACACACACACACACACACACACACACATCTTAAGAATAACCCAGCAAACAGTGTGATGAGCAAGTTGATGCAGAGAACCAACCATGACAGCTGTTGGGACTATCCAATGGGGGCTGTAAAATAGCTGTTTAACATGTGAGTACATTTTGTTGGATTATTTGCCTGTGTGTTTTGAAGTAGGATCTGTCTAGGTAGCACAGACTGGCCTTAAACTTCGAATTTTCTTTCTTCAGCCTTCCATGTGCTAGGATTACAGGTACGGCAAGTGACAGCATGCTGAGCCCCCATGTATTTTTCAATAATCTACCAGACATAGTAAACAGGATCATAGGATGCAAGGATTATGCAAATGACAATTACTTCTGTATACCATGGATGAACAAGTAGAATTAAAAATTAAAAAAATACTGCATGTATTATAATTAGTATACTTAGGCTTGCTTACCTAAGTGGATAACACACATTGTGCAATTGGCACTTACTGTAGGAAAGACACAGAGACTCGTATGACATGAAACATGTCCTCATAGATAGTAAAGAGACGACCTTACCTACAGCAGACAAGATTTTAAACATATATAATCAGGGCCAGTGAGATGGCCCAGCACGTAAAAAGACTTGCTACTAAGCCTGGTGATGTGAGTTCAATCCCGAGGACTCACATAAAGGTAGAAGGAGAAACCCAATTCCTGCAAGCTGTCCTCTGACTACCACATACACCATCCCTCCAACAAATAAATGCAATAAAAACATATGTAATTAAGAGGTAAAGTCTCCAATAGGATATTTGGTTTGTTATTTTCTACGTCTGAAGCAGAAAATGGAGTTATCAAGAAATAAATTTCCAATGCCTTGTCTTTTTTTAAATAATACTGCCTCCATTGTGTCCAAATAAATCCTGTCTTTTCTCACACCCATTCATGAAGAGTCTACATTCCTTCAAAATATCAAAATTCTTTCTGTTCTTAACTTCATATCATTTTGGAATCTGCTTTCTTGGAAAAGTATTTTTAAAAGATTTACTTTGTTTTGAATTATATGTATGTGAGTGTGCCTGTGTGTGGGTATGTATATGAGTGCAGGTTTCCATGAACGCCACAAAAGGGTGTCGGATCCTCTGGAACTAAAGTTATAGTAAGCTGCCAAGTGTGGGTGCTGGTAACTGAACTCTGGCTCTCTTAAGAGCAGCAAGCACTCTCAATCGCTGAGACATCTCTCCAGCCCTTACTTAGAAAGTTTTAACTGGCTCTGCATAATCAAGAACGCATTAGCAATAGATGTATTTGCTGTTGAGTATTTCTTTACACTTTGTAACAGAGGAAGGAATCAAAGCTCGTCATTGTTGATCCCAGGGAGGTCATATGTACATTTACAGTCTGACCTTCAAGGGCCAGTGAGATGCCTCAGTAAAGGCTGTTTTCTCAAAGCCAGATGACCTGAGTTCTAGCCATGAGACTCACATGGTAGAAGGAGAGAACCATCTTCAGTAAGTTGCCATCACAGATGACATGGGTTTGAAGCCTGAGGAAGATGGCATATAAGTTTTCTGCTATTTCAGGATTTTTCTGGGGGTGGATTTCTGTGATGGGAGGTGGAGAAGAGTCTCTGCTGGGGGTTGGCAGGATTACCGAGGCTTGCTGTGAACTGCTGAGATTTCTAGTGCATTACAAAACTCAATGATGAAAAAGGCAGAGAGGCAGAGGGTGGCCTGGGGGAGGGAAAAGGTTGTCCAGCAGGAGGACTGAATTGGCTTGTAGCCATAGCTCAGTTAAAGGAATAGTCTTCTAAACCTATAACCTCGGTAAGTACTTATTAACTCTCAACTTTGTGCCAGGCATGGTTCCAATTAGTATATTAACAGGACAAAGTTAACAGCTGTGGGGATGCACCATCCTGGATTGTTAGGAGGACATGACCAAACCAGTATCTCCTGAGTGCTGAGTACTAGCCAGGAAGTAAACTGAGTGCTACAGAGAATGCAGTCACCCCAGGCCTGTCCTCATTGCACTGGAAGATCAAGGTCTTCGAAGTCACATGAAGTGAGTGTGGAAAACTAGATCAGAAGGTGAGGGGACAGGGCACCAGGAGGAACATGTTAGGTAGAGGAAGCAAACCAGAGAAGGCCTAGCATGGCCAGTAACTTGACCTGTTCCAGGAAGCTTTATATTATCTAGG
>NW_008350126.1:4428396-4444305 GCF_000622305.1 Nannospalax galili | reverse complement strand
TGTGTGTGTGTGTGTGTGTGTGTGTGTGTGTGTGTGTGTGTATGTTGTGTGCAAGTGCAAATGTATACATGAATGTTGTATGCAGGTACCTGTGTGCATGTGGAGGTCAGAGGTCAGCCTCAAGTGTCATTCCTCAGCGATGATCCACCTTGCTTTTTTATTTTTTAAAGATTTATTTAATTTATTTGTACATATGTGTGCTTGCTTGCCTGTTATGTGCACCATGTGCGTGCAGAAGCCCATGCAGGCCAAAAGAGGACATTGGATTCCTTGGAACTGGAGTTATAGTGCTTATGAACCCCTAAGTGGATGCTAGGAACTGAACCCCAGTTCTCTGCAAGAGCAGAAGAGCAGGAAGTGCTTTTAATGCTGAATCATCTCTCCAGAACCCCCTACCTTCACTTTTTGAGACAGAGTCTCTCACTGGAACTTGGGGTTCACCGATTATGGTAGACCGAGTGGCCAGCAAATCCCAGGAATCTGCCTGTCTCTGCCTCCTCAGCGTTGGGATTACAAGCATACAGCCTTACATCTAGCTTTTTGTGGGGATAGAGCTCAGGTCCTCATGCTTGTGTGGCAGGAACCTTCCCAACTTGAGCTGTCCTCCCAGGCCCCTGCTCCAGGAACCTGAAGAAGGTAGGCATTGACCTTGACAAACTGACCTCTATAATCTGGAAGGTCACATTTTGCACTCGGCACACCTCACTGCAGACAAGATGTGATTTTTGTGATATAGGTTCTTCCCTCCTAGATGTGAAACTCCCTGAGATGGGAGGGAGATTGTCTTCCATCACTGACCTCTTTTTCCTAAGCTTTACAGGTAGGGGGCACTCTAAAACAAGGTTTAGGAATAAGTAGGTTCAGTGACAGAGCATGGGAGAAATGTCTGTATGAAAGATCTAACCTGCCCTAAGTCTTTACCTGCATTCAACCCAGAGGCGGGGTGGAGCCAGGAAGCCAAATTTCTGCGGTCTACCCACCATTGCCTGACCGATACCTGAGTAGACAGGCCCAGCGTCCCTTTGTTGTAAAGAGAAAAGCTGGTTCTGTGAGCCTTGATTTGCACTGTGGCCGCTCTGTGGGACTCAGCGTGGGCCTGGTAGCAAGGCAGCACTGCTCTGCAAGGCTGCCTCTGGTCTGGGTTCTTACCGACTTGTGCTGGTGACATGAGCATGCCTCCATCCATCACACTCCCTTCCTCAGACAGCACAGCCTTCTCTGCTGATGGGTTCATACCCCAGGCCTGCTGATCTGTGAATCTACAACCTCTCATTTCCCTCTGAGCCACGTTTCCACATTTAGGTTTCAGCGCGCCGCGCGGTGGGGAAGCATGCCTGTGTTTCCCAGAATTCCCGCGGGTGATGCAGGTGGAGTGCTGCAAGTTTTAGCTAGACTGTCACAGTGTGAATTCAAAGTTAGACTGCAAAATCCCGTCTTCAAAATGTAAAAGATTATGAACAAAAATCTCAAAGCCACACCAAAGAACATATTTGTCTTCTTCAGAGGCTGCCCTGGGGGAGCCCATGCTGACTGACCATGAAGGGAATGGATCCTAAAATGGTGTCAGTGTTGTACCTCTTGTCACAGTGCTAAAATCTAAGGATGAACACGTGTTACTATACTGTCTAAATTAGGCAGAACAAAATCCATGGGTCACAGTAATCTGCAAAGAATGTTGGAGTAACCAGGACCTAGCCCTCTGTCTTCTCTTTTCTGTTGGGTGGTCTTATCTACTAATGTCTTTAAAATCAAGCAGTGCCCTAATGCCCCCCAGATTTTACCATTGGCTTGGCCCCTCTGACTCTTATATGCATCTTCCAAGTGTATCTTCGGCAGTCGTCAGACAGCGTCTGCTTTTACCCACACAGACCCTCCGCCCCAACGGCACTTTCCCACATCTTGGTTCATGGCTCATTCTCCTTGCTGTGCAAAAGCACAGGTCTCACGTCAAACGGAGTAAGCGAGAGTTTATTCTGAGGCCAAATATGAGTGACCATGGCCTGGGAACAGATTCAGGCTTCCTCAGATAACATGTGCTACAGTGGAAGTGGTTGCATGGGATTTTTGCCAGTTACATAACAAAGAAAGTCATACATCAAAGTTTTCACCCAATACATCAGTGGGGCCACAGGTGGCAGATTACAGCAAAATGGAGAAATCTTTGCTATGGATTTCAGATGTTGTTGGATGACATTCTTAGCTTTTGGATTAGTGAAAGCTAGGGCTCTGCTAAGGATACTAAAGTTTTGATAGTCACAAGGATGTTAGCTGGCTTTTAAAGAGACTACCCCAAGGTAATTTGGCTCTTGTCTGTAACATTTTAACTCTTTATAATCTTGAAGATCAGTGATTTGACTTGAAGAGTCATCAACACAGGTGCAGTTTCCCTCCCTCCCTGGTACTTCAGTGCACACAGTCCAGGGTCGCGTCTGTTTTCTCAATAGCAGTCTTCCTGGTGCCAGTTGCATGGGTATTGCTTCCAAATTGAAACATTCTCTCCTTGAGGAAGGAAGGAGGCTCACAAGACTAGAGAAGTTAATGAATTTATAAAGCTCAATCATTTAGGAAGTTACAGGATTCAACCTCCCACCCCACCAGCAGCTTCAAAAGCAGGAAACAACTGCGGAGAAGAGACTCTCCAATCAACTGCCTGCAAGGTGCACAAGGAGCTCCAGGGCTGTAGTTTTCCTGAGTCATCACTGTGCTGGGTGGGCTTTCCTGTGATGCATCTGGTTTTGAGTGGTCCCTGTGCCTGTAAGTAACACCTCCCCCCAACCCGCCCCAGTACACGTATACACGTAGGCACCTGTAAGTAGCCTGGATAAACCCATTGGTTCACCAAGCTAGATTTGGGTGGGATTGTTTATTTCATCTGTTGTTAGTGTCTTATGTGGAAGGACTAGACATCTGGTCAGGTCTCCCCCGACATTCTTGAAAGACTGACCTTTTTAAAAAAGCAAATTGTACCACTCACCCCCTCACCTCAAAATAAAACCCAAAGCACATTTAGAATCCTTTCCCATTATAGTGAGGAAATAGGTTGAAATATTCTTTTTCTTTAAATGCACCCAATCACATATGAATCACTTCCAACTGTGATTGTTCGAATACATTCAAACATAGAATGTCTCTGTTGAAGGTCCTTTCCCTAACTGGTGACACTATTTTGGGAGGCTCTAGACATTTTAGGAGGTAGGATCTAGTTGGAGAAAGTAGGTCATTGGTGTGAGTTTGGAGGTTGCACTGTTACAGGAATTAACCACAGGCTGACCTGTCTAAAAGACTCAAACCATACTCAGGATGTGGAAGAAGTTATTCTTTATTACACACAGGCCCCATACTGGGCAAACCTGCCCCAGAGAAACTGAGGCACGGACCAGAAACACATACAAGTTCTTATAGGATTTTTCACATCATCCCTTGGCAGTAATCATATTGGTGGATTCGAGACTTCCAGCATAGAAGTTTACGTGACCTTTAGGCTATTATAGGCAATTTAACAAAGAAGCATATATTTTGGGAAGGGATGACTTTGTGATACCTCCCAGCAATATACTGATGATGGCACAATCTTAGCTATTTAAACAAATAAGATACAAAGTTGCAAGTGTTTCCTGAAAGACCACTGCAAGAGGCAGTGCTTTTTCAAGGTGCTCACAGACCGTGGTATGAGCGATTATCTGCTTTGTTTTATTTCTGCCTGAAACTGAGCTCAGAGTAGCCTTCATGATCTGAGTACAAGCAGAAGCTTCCCAAGTCCTGATCCTTCTCCATATATCAACAAGCACACTTATTACTAGGAGTACATAAGGTTCTTGCCAAATCCTTTCGTTTAGTGCTTACTCATCTACCATACAGAATGAAGTTTTACTGAGGTCAGAGTTCATTAGTTCCATATTAGTTTACTTTTCCCCCAACAGTACCGGGCCCCTGGTCTCCTCCTCTATATTTCCTGTTCTTCGGGAACAGTCTCTTCCACATGGTCCCACCAGTTTAATACTGTGCCTCATGACTAACCCAGAAACATAAAGTCATGTGAGCACAGACCGGACTCTGAAGCCAAAGGAGCACTTTCTCCTTTTAAGTGGCTCTTCTGGGTGGTTTGGTCACAACTGTTCGAGAGTAACTAACACTTGCAGACATTTCCAAGAACATCTCCTTCTCTCCCTGCCTTTCACTAGTGACTTTGGTATTGTGGCTCCTCAAGTGTACAAGAGTGTTCCAGTCTCAGCAGGGGCATAGTCTCGGTCCCTCCCATGGATCTTCACTTAATGTATCCACTCCCCTCTGTAGGACCTTTTACTCAAAAGAACCATTTAAAATCAAACGCCCACAATTTCTTATGACTCTTAAGCATTGTGGTTTGTTTTTGTAAAGTCCTGCACATTCGTTCAAAACATTATTTGTCCATAGTTTTAGGAGACAGGCTTGCTCCCGCTGGGACATGTGTGAATGAGACCAAGCCCTGCAACTTTAACCTTTTTTGCTGCTTTCTTCCTGCCCATTACATTTCAAATGAAACATATTGCTATGCCCAAGAATTCTTGGATTCTTTATTGATTGAGCTGAGGTTTCCATCAGAGTTTGCCATTGCTTTCCACAGCAGCTGGAGGCTGACTGAGTCCCTGAGCTCTTCTTGGGAATCCTACCGTGACAACCCTCCAAACAACTCACTGTTTATGCAGCTCTTCCATTCCCTCTTTCCCTGTGGTGGTCCCACAGTACGGTGCATTTACAAATTATAATCAAACTTTGACCCTGAAGACATAAACTTTGGCTTTGAGAACAAATAGAAAAACTTTGTTATTTGGACAGTTTTGCTTCCCAGAGCACCTATCTGGTGTGAATAAGAAATAAGAAACAGAGAGAAGTACATCCCCACTAAAACAAGTGAGATTACAGTTTTCATGCTGTATTATTTTGACATTGCATGCCATATTCAGTTATGAAAGAGTCATGGAAAGTAAAAGGACAGATATGGGGACTCTTACAAGGCATTGTGGCAGAATTGTTATCTGAATTCAATCTCCTGAAGAGACTTAATTATACTAAAGCATGGAGGGCACCCACAGTGTGACCCTATTATCAATGAAGGAATGAATGAACACATAGATAAGATCATGTATTTACTCATTCGTTCATAAAAATATTAAGATTACCAAAGTGTAAGATGCTTAGTTAAATTTAAATTTATAAACAGCTACTGATTTTAGTCTAAGAATGTCCTGTGTATTGTATGGGGCACCCCTACACTCAAAGTAAGAGCAAATATCACTGCGAGTTTCAAGCCCCTACCCTGCTTTCAGTGAGGACTGGATGCTGATTGAGTCCCTGATCCTTCTTAGGAACTGACTTCCCACTCTTACTTGGACACCCTCTAAATATCTGCCAGGTAACTTTGACCCTTTGTTCCCTCCTTATGCATGGTTGTCCCTCATGCCATGTTGTATCTTTGTAGTTTATAAGCAAACGTTGACTCTGAAGACATAACCTCTACTGCTACCCTGATGCCGTCCCCCTGGGAGACTCTGGAGGGCATCCAGATCCAGGAAGATGGCCTGCCAGCATTCTTGTTGGACACAATGCTCCTGAGTGTTGCTCATACCTTGCTATAGTTGAGAGGGACCTTCCTCAGGAGGGGTATTCAAGTGGGCTTGTGGACCAGGACTTCATACACAGCTCCAGCCAGGAAATAAACATCCACTACCTTGCATCTTACTTGTTAAAATAGCTAAGATTTTACTGCTATCAGCATATTACTGGGAAATGTCATGGCCCCACACTTGCCTGAAATGTTAGCTTTTTTGTAAAAATGCTGACTGTTTAAATTTCCTAGAATAGCCTAAGGGGCTGTGCTGGATAGCTTTAGTGTCAACTTGACACACCTGGGTTGAGGGACCCTCAAGTGGGGAATTGCCTCCATTGGACTGGCCTGCGGTCATGTCTATGGAGCATTTTCTTGATTGTTGAGTGATGTGGGAGGGCCCAGCCCACTGTGGGTGGTGCCTCCTGGGCAGGTGGGCCTGTGTTGGATAAGAGAACAAGCTGAGCAGGGGCCAGGGGAGCAAGCCAGTAAGCAGCGTTCCTCCATGGCCTGTGCCCCAGCTCTTGCCTCCAGGTTCCTGCCCTGAGTTCCTACCTTGATCTCTCTGATGAACTGCGACCTGGGAGATGTAAGATAAATAAACCCTTTCCTCCCCAAGTTGGTAGTGGTCAGAGTGTTTTGTCACAGCAATAAAGAAACAAACCAGGACAGGGGCACATAGACTTCTCTGTTATAAATCTCAAATACACCATATGATTACTGCAAAGGATGATGTAAAAAATCCTATAAAACCCTGTATGCATTCCTGGTGCATGCCTCAGTTTCTCTGGTGCAGTTATCCCAGTCTAGGGCAAGCACATAATAAAGGATAAATTCTCAATAGTTTATCCTCGTCTTGAGTATGGTTTGTCTCTTCTTAATAGACCAGATTAGTCTCGGGTTAATTTCTGTAACACTATAAGGATAACTGGGGTACCAGAATATGGCTGTGCCTCAGTGAGGAGAAACTTAATCCAAGGCATTGTCTCTATTTAACAAGAGTTTGTTGTGTTAGTTACATTTCTCACTGCTGTGACAAAATACCTGACAAAAGTAACTTAAGGAAGGAAGGGTTTTTGACTAAGATATTTTTATCACAGCAACAGGAATGAAATTAGTAAGCTTACTTTCCCCTTTTGGTTCAGTCCAGGACTGCAGCCCAGGGAATGGTGCTGCCCACAGTTGGAAGGGAGTGGTGCTTTTCACCACAGTTAACCTCATCTAGATAATCACTCAGAGACTATCCATCTTATTCCATAGAGATAAGTAAATCCAGGCAGGTCGACAGCCAAGATAAACCGTCATGGCTGCCAACAGAGGGGAGTGCAAAAGAGACAGATACTTGCCCCGAACTGACTCTGAATGCCGCCCCACAAAGCTTATCTATCTGCTCTAAGGTCATCCCAGGTATCACAGCAGCATAAGGAAGAGAAAGCCCTGGAGCTCACCTGGTTCTCCCCTGTGACTCTCGTTGCTTATAATTCCACATGGCAACTGTGGATGATGCTGCTGGGCCAGTTGACAGCTGTCAGTCCTTGCTGGAGGGGAGGGCAAGCTTTCTGGCCTTGATGTCAGACTCATGTGACTATGAGTTGACCATCAGAGATGGAGCCTCACAGAATGCTGAGCCTGTGTGACTCAGCTCTAGGTCAGCGGTAGGTAGCCTCAGCACCTTAAGACCTGTTCCCAGATTTTTAAATTTCAACGGGCTTTCTTATTACTAAACAGTGTCTCTATCTCAAAAGTAAACAAATGAGTAAATGAGCAAAATTTAACATTCTTTCCCCGTCTGTTTTGATTATTTTATTCAGAGTAGTTTAGAGATTTGTTCCTTGTCTGTAGTCATGTCTGCAATGTCCTGTTAAGTTTGAGATCCTAAATCTTACGTTCTCCTCTGCATCCATATCCGTCTCTAGTGACATTTTTTTATGGAGCAAGTGAAGCAAAGAGCTTTTCTCCCTCACCTGTGTGACTGTCTGCACTGTCAAGCAGTCCGTGAGAAGCTAGTAACCATAGCGGCAGTTTTTATCAGTGGCATTGCCATAAAAATCTAAACAAATAAATGGACAGAGAGATAGCTCAGCTTACCGTGAAAACATAAGGATATGAATTTGATCCTCAGAACCCTCATTTTTAAAAAAGCCAGGTGTGGCGGCACACATTGGTAATCCCAGCACTGAGGAGGTGAAGACAGGCATAGTCCTAGGGCTTATTGGTCAACCAGCCTAGTCTACATGGTGAGCTCTAGGCTAATGAGAGACCCTCTTGTAAAAACAATGTGGATACTGTCCGAGGAATGACAGCTTAGATTGTCCTCTGACCTCTGCATAAGCTCGTGCGAGTGCATGTTCTCGCGTGCACACACACACACACACACACACACACACAATCTAAATACAAATCCAAGAAAAATAGTTAGAAACCAGAATAAGAGTTTTGTCACAAAATATTCTCTTACAGATTATCAGCAGATTGCAATCTTAAATGCCAAAACTGGAGTGTTGTTTAGAAACCAACCATCAAATTTACCTCCTTAATGTCATGGTGGGGAGATTGTTACACAAACTGAGAGTGAGAAGGAGGGGGAAGAGGAGGAGAGGGAGAGAAAGCGCATCTGGGTAAGCACCTGTCAGAGCTTGTTTAACATTTCAGAGCTGAGTGTGCATACAGATCCCTGCATGCCATCCACATGAGCCTGCCTGCTAGATCATGATGTATGTATACTTGTAGCTATTCCCCTGGCCAGGCCATGGTGCATGGTAGCCACTTGAATCCTCTTCCCCAGGGTTCGTGTTCTCCTTCCCTCCCTCCCTCCCTCCGTCCCTCCCTCTGCTTAGGCCATCAATGCAGAAACTTTAACATCAGCTGTCTCTGTAGCATTCTTCCAAATTGCCTTTTAGATTTCCTTTCTCCTATGTTCTGCTGTGCTATCCTGTGAAGCATTTTGGGGTCTGTCTGCCCATTCAGATTTTTTGTTAGCCTTCATCTGCATTGTGCTGATAATTATGGCTCTTAGTTATTTATTTATTTACTTATTTATTTGAAACTTTCTGGCTATTCTGGAAGGCATAAATTTTTTTCTTGATTCTTGGTGTTCAGGCTGAGTCATGGTACGTGGTCTCACCCAGACCAATGTCTGCTACAGTGTTCACTGCCAGGATGGTCATCCCAAAGACAGAAATGAAAAGACATTTACAACATATAAGGACTCCAGAAGCTGGGACAAGGTCTAAATTTGCATGTGTTGGCAGGAAATAATGGAAACTCAATAGAAAACTAGAACTAAAAGATTGATCACAGAGAGGGGGATGACAGTAAGTGTGAACGCATTAGTCTTGGTTTCTCCTGCTGCTATGATAGAACACCGTGACAAAAGCAACGTCAGGGAGGAATGGTTTAGTCAGGCCCACAGTTCAAGGGTTCATCATGGTGGGTGAGTAGCAGCAGCAGGAGCTGGTCACATTGCATCCACATCAAAAGGCAGAGCTATGAATACACACCAGTGCTCACTAACTTCACCATTCTATACAGTGCAGGACCCTGAACCCAGGGTGGGCTGGGACTTCCCTCTCCAACCAGCCCAACCACCCCCACAAGCCCTTCTCCCAGGTGATTCTAGATCCCACTCTTGATGATCAACACTAACACCATAATATTCTAAAAGTTATTGAAAGAGTAGATTTAAAACACTTGTACCATTAAAAAACCATGGAAGAGGATAGGGTCATTAACCTGATTTAATGATTCTACATAATAAGTGCATATTAAAGCATCTCACTGTATTCCATAAATAAATACAAACTTGAGGGGCTGGAGAGATAGCTCAGTGGTTAAGAGGACCCAGGTTTGGTTTCCAGCACCCACATTGGATAGTTCACAACTGTCTGTGACTCCAGCTCCAGGGGATCCAAACTTTAGGGGTGCCTCTTCGAGCACCTGCACTCACAAGTATACCCCCCCCATGCAGACACACATAATTAAAAATGAAATAAAATCTTTAAAAAATATACAAACTTGAGAGAGGATTTGATATTTCTCCTCAACACAGGTTAAATGCAACCCTGGAAGCAGATAGCCCCCTATGGACCATAGGAATAATTCATACATTGTTAACAGTTGCTAAAATAGCCACTGATGCTAATCTCTATAAATCATCAGCCTTTATTTTGTTATTAAGTTACGGGACATGGTCATATATTTAAGAAAAAAAAACCCTGTTGACTAGATTCTGATACAAGCATTTTAGGATTGATATTTTCAATCAGCATCTTTTCATCTATCTTTAAGATGAAATAATATTTAAATAAACAGTTGTCTACGTAAGAAAATAAATCACTTAGATTTGTCAAGTCTGGAAGTTTGAAAACTTTAGATAATTGAAGCCCGGAGGCTGACAATAGATATAAGCTGAAATGATGGAAGGAAATCTAAACTGGAGTGTGGTTCTTAGATCATGGCAAGACCCCATTCTGGACTGAAGATCACATAGTTCCCATGGCCCTGCATATCCTGAGAACAAATACCAGCAGATAAAATTAACACGGAACAGAAAGGTGCTTCCTCATTGTATGCTGTTGGGTAGCCTTGCACACGGGTTACCTGGAGAGTGCTCCAGTACAAAGAAACCCCTTTTTACAAATCCTATCAGGCTGGAATAGAGCTTAGGTGGGAGTGGGACGGCAGGTCTGTTACTCATATGAGAGCCAAGACCTCCAGATCCTGGCCAAGTAGCTTTATCTAAAGCACATCATGCCCCCCCTTTTTTTATACAGTAGAGAGGCATATCCCTTGTTTGGAAATTGTGAGCAGTGAGGAGTGACTCTGGGCCAACCTCCACAGTCCAAGGCACCTAGTTGGAACATACTGACTGATGTCTTTGCATTTACTTAGTAAGTAATTGTTGTTGAGACAGGGTCTTCCTGTAGCCCCAGCTGACCTGGAACTTGATATGTAGACCAGGCTGGCCTCTATCTCATAGAAATCTGCCTGCCTCTGTCTCCTGAGTACTGGGATTAAAGGTATGTGCTACTACGCCTGGCCCTACCAAGAAATTTTTATTTTTTTAGATTTATTTCATTTTAAATTATGTGTGTGTGTGTGTGTGTGTGTGTGTGTGTGTGTGTGTGTGTGTGGAGAGGGTATATGTAGACAGATGCAGGTGCCCAAGGAGGCCAGAAGAGGGAGTCAGATTCCCTGGCGCTGGAGTTAAAGACTGTTGTGAGCCACCTGAAGTAGACACTGGAAACCTAACTCAGTCAGGTCTTCTGCAAGAGCAGTAGGCATATCTCACTGCTGAGCTGTTTCTCTAGCCCCAGCAAGTAATTTTTGACCACCTAGCATTTTCTAAGATCAGTTCTTGGAGCAAGCATTAGTATAAACCGGAAACAAACAAATTACCCAAAGCCTCCTGATAGTCTAGTATTTGTGAAGAGTAGGGAGAAAAAACAACAAACACTTTAAATGCATGAAAAATGTTCACTTTTCAGACAAGGTCTGGTGTAGCCCAGGCTGGCTTTGAATTGGCTATGTGGCTGAGGATGACTCTGAACTTCTGGTTGTTCTACCTCCACTTCCAAAGTACCAGCATTAACGGCGTGTACCACCACCCGTGGTTTGTGTGGTGCTGGGGATGGAGCACATGGCTTCCTGCATGCTAGGCAAACACTCCACCAGTGAAGCTACATCCCCAGCCCTCAATACACACCCTGAGACACAAGTGTTTACGTGAGTAAGTAAAGCAGGAAAAAAGAGGGTAGAGAGTGTTCGGTCCATTCCACAAGATGTCCTGGATGACCTTTGGATCCACTTGTCAGGAAACCACCTGCCGCTGAAGCAGAGAACATGCTCTCAGCCACCAGAGTCGGCTCACCATACTGCCTGGCCTGGTAAGGCTATTCCTGTACACCGTGGAGTTACATGCCTCCCTCAAATTCCCACCTCACAGATTTTGATTTGGAGCTCCCCCATTGAACTGGCCAGGACTCTTACTGGCCAGCATCCTTTTCCTTTCCTTTCACAGTCATTGGGCTTGCATGATGGCCAGAAGGCTTGCCTACCTCCTGATCCATGCCTTCACCTGCACAGATGTCTCTCCCATTCCACTTAAGGCCAGCTTTCTAGAGAACATGTCCACCCAGCTAGGCTTGTGAGAAGGAAGGGATAAGAAAGTCTCATTGGAACCGCATGTGGACAGCTGATGTGCCCCACTGAGACAGTGCCTGTCACCTGTGGGGATCCTGAAGCTCACCTACACCTCTGCCCCTGTTCCCTCCATCACTGAGTTGATGAAGTGACCCTGGCACTTGAAGTCATGAGAAAGAGCAAGTTCAAAGAGGCAAGTATTTTAGTAGTTCCATGACCTTGTTCAAGCAAGCTATGCAACCCAGGGGCTGAGACATTCTCAACACTCCTTATCCTTCCTTCTACCTCAGCATATTATCAGAGGAACAGCTCTCTCTGGACCCGCAGCCACTGCAAGCTGAGCTGTCACTAAACCTTTTCTTTGTCTTTAGAAAGGTCCACTGGTTACGAATTCAGGCCGCAGACAGCTAAAGCAATTTGGAACTCCTGGCAGCTGCAGGGAGTCTGCAAGCCTGTCATGTCATCAATTAATCCTTTGAGGGCCATTGTGTTCCTGGCTGGAGCCCCACAGAAAGGCGGGCAGGGTGTGGGACCCGGGGACAGAGGAATACACTGGGCCTCTGGGATGTGTTGTCTGAAACAGTGTGATCTAGGAGACTAGAACCAAGTTTCGAGGCATTTAAAGCTGAATACAACCAGGAAAATATGACAGGAAAATATGACCAGGAACAAGAATAAAACATGGAAGTCATTATATGTCAGGCATGCCATGAAGAAGTCAGGTGACCTTGAGAATTGACTTAGGCAAGTATCAGAGGTCAAAGTTCAGCATCGTACACAGAACGTCCTATTCCTGAAGGGCCATATAGGTCTTCTGGTCTCCCTGGAGGCAGTCAGTCTCCACAGGATTAATCAATTAGGTGCTGCTTCTCAAAAGACAAATACCGCTAAATGGATTGAGTTAAAACACTCTGGGAGCCCCTGCTATGACTCTTCCACCAGAATGCTGCTCACTGTGGAGAGGGCTTCTCACTCTGCTGGTACCAGTTCTATCATACCTGCTTGAGCCAAGGGACCACAGCACTTTATGAATAAAACAGGACCAACAGATTGTCTTCCTCTTTCTTAAAGGCAGTCACTTAACAAGGCAAGTGTTAAATGTGAAAGCATGTCCTGTGCAGTAGTCATCATCCTGCAATCAGCTTCTATTTCCTGGGGACTTTCCACCCCATCCTTTGAGGACACACCTGGAAATGACCCTAAAACCTTCTCTGTGGGCTGGAGAGGCGGCTCAGTGGTTAAGATGCTTGCTGTTTTTGCAGAGGACCAGAGTTTGGTTCCAGCTCCCACACATAGGGGCCGGGGATTCACAATGGCCTGTAACTCCAGCTCCAGGGATCTGATGCCTCCTTGTGTCCTCCATGGGCACCTGTATACACATGACATACATTCACACATGCACAAACATACACCTAAATAATTTTTTAAAAATCTTAAAAAGTTTTCTTTTGAGGCATTTCCCAGTTGCCATCACAACATGATATTCGGAAACCCATGTGTATGTGGACTGTGTCTGCAGGCCCCTTTTCTCAAGTTCCTGTGCTTCCTTAGAGTCTACATCTATCAGTTCAACCAATCATGGATCAAAAATATTTGTAAAAGAGAACTGCACCTGTTTTAAAATGCACAGACTTTGTGTCATTATTTCCTAAACAATTGAATTGTAAGGACTATTTGCATAACATTTCCACTATTCCGAATAATCTAGAGATGGTTTGTGTCTGTGAGAGGCTTTGTGGAGTCTATGCAAAAGCTGTAACATTTGGTGGAAGGAGCTGGAAGGGTTGATTTTAGTATCTGATGGGTGTCCTAGAACCAACCCCCAGGTCACAGATGGATGGCTGAATTTCCACATGCTTGACCGGCTAGAAATGGATGTTAACTGCTGAAACTTCTCATACCTCCAGGTTCCAGCCTTCGTTACTAAAATCTAAAGAAGAAATCCTTAAAAAGACAGATTTTAGACTCATTTGGAATCAGCCTGTAATAAACCTGGTTCTTGGTGATTCTGGTGAGTCTTCCACACTGGGAAAAGCTGCCTTGGAAGGCCTTTGAAGTAAGTTAGAGTACTTGTGACAACATGAAAATAAACTGTGTGTAACCCACAGGAATCCCAAAGGAACATCATGGTGCTCAGGGAGCAGAAGCTAGCTGTGAAAAAGGTACATTTCCTGTACTCCACTTACACATTGGGCATATGTGCTGGTACGAATAAGCACAATTCTAACAACTACTGAGATCCAAAATACCAGAGCAACCTTCTTTCATTCCTTCTGCCCTCCCTCCCTCCCTCCCACCTTCTCTCCCTTCCTTCCTTTCTATTTGTGTTCATGTATGTGGGTTACACTAGTGTGTAGGAGTATACTTCCATGTGTATATGTATGTGTAAAGGACAGAAGCCAGGGGACAACCTCGAGTGTTACTCCTTAAGTGTCATCTGCCTTTGTTTTTGTTTCTGCTTTTCAGACAGGGTTTCCCTATAGCCCCAGCTGGCCTGGGACTCGCTATGTAGACCAGGTTGGCCTCAGTTTTACAGAGATTTACCTGCATCTGCCTCTTGAGTGAGTGCTGGGATTAAAGGGTAGACTACCATGCCCTGCTACCTCTTACCATTTTTTCTATTATAATCACCCTATACCTCACATCCATATAAAGAAAATATCGTAACAGTCCTCACTCAGGTGACTGGTGTGCAGCCCGAGTGGGAGGGCAGTAAGGACCATGCCTATCTTATGTGTGGGTCAAAAGCACCACTGCAGCTAAGAATGGCTTGGCTTGGGAAAAAAGAGCGAACTCCTGTGAAGTCCCCATGAAGCACCGTTATCATCTGGCAAGAGTATGTGTTCTTCTGTCCTGGATCCCTTCTATCTCCATTTTTTTTAAAGAATAAAATAAAAAAAATAAAAATGTAATTTGGCCTTTGCCACGAGGCAATCTTCAAATACTGCTTCTGGAAGAGCAATTAAAAATAAATTTCAATGAAATGTGGGCAGTTTTTGAAATGAGTGCTTCATTTTTAAAGCTGTTGAGATAAAGGTTCAATTGAGCCTGCAAGAGTGCTCTCAAAAGCAATTTTAGAAAACAAAGCACTGTGCAAACTGCAGTCACAAGGGAAATATAAACTCAGCCCAACTCTACTGTCCAGTGATGCTAATGAGCAGGATTTTCAGCTGATCTTGACATTCCCATAATCACACAGGAGAAGTTAGGGCAAAATGCTAATCAGAGTGGGGAGAAATTAGATGTGTCTTGAATATCAGGTTCATAGGCAAGCTGGCAATCGTATAGCAAATGGGTCAAAAAGTTCTATCCAGCTCTTCATTTGGCAAATTCAGACTCATTTTTATCCTGCTCTCTATCCCAGGAAGCTTAACCGATGGCTTCCCATGGTTCTTGGGGGCAGCTCTGGCAGGGTACCAGGCACAGGTTAGGGACATGTTTTCTTTGATATTTGCAGAGTGAGGCAGCCTTGGGAGAGCTCGCTTCCTCCAGCAAAAGACTTTCAGGTTTTCCTTTTAGTTGCTAATGACCATGCCTTCCTCTAATTCTGTCAGATCTAAGGGATGATGGTCATGTGACTAAGAAAATGATTTTTATGGGTCCACTTGATTAAGCCGTATGCTGTCCATGTAGCTGGTTGAACTATTTCCAAGTATGCCTGTGAGGTGAGAGTGTTTCTGGAAGAGGTCCACATTTGAACTGGGGGCCTGGAGAAGACAGGTGGGCCTCCCCAACATGAAATCATACTACCCACCCATCACTGGCCTTGACAGGACAGAAGATCAAAGGAAGGTGGGATGTGTGTTAGGCCTGACTGACCCAGATGGACATGGGTCTTCTGATCTCCTGATCAGCTCCTGGACCTCAGACCTGGATGGGAATTGGAGGACTCAGCTCTTCAAACAAGACTGCCTGCTTCTGAGGTCTCCAGCCTGCAGATAGCAGGACTCAAGATTTCTTAGCTCCCATAGAAACATGAAGAACATGCTCTATTGTATGTCTGTATATAGAGATATATCATCTGTCATCTATTTCTATCTATCTTCGATCTATCTACTTGTTTATCTGTCTATATATCTGTGTATTGTTCACTTGATCGTCTATCCATCCTATCATCTATCTATCTATCATCTATCTATCATCTATCATCTATCTATCTATCTATCTATCTATCTACCTATCTA
>NW_008350126.1:4382074-4427074 GCF_000622305.1 Nannospalax galili | reverse complement strand
TCTTACTCTAGCATAATCCAGAAACTTCACATATAAAACAAAACAGTATAGGATCCAGACAGTTTCTACTTCTCTTTTTCTTTCTCATATTTTCCAAATAAATGTTGGAAACTGGATATATGTATGTTTTTTAGTACTCTGACATAAACATGAAAAATATACAGACAGTTCAAGATTAAAAACCCTAGCATGGCATATGTTTACATAAAGCCAAGTTTGCATCTAACCAAACTGGCTCCCCATGCACACAGAAACCTTTTCCATATTCACTTGGATAGCCACATAACAAGCCACCAGAAGCATGACCTGTCATGTCATTGCTCATGATGGACAGTTGTACAGGATTTTCATGCTTTTAATTTTCCTCAGTGTTCCTTGAATATTGTTGTATATAGCATCTTATGTAACTGATTTATAAATATCACATTATTTGTGGATTTAGCATGCTAATTCAGTGGCTTTGATTATACCACAGAGTCTTGCAATCAGCACAGTAGATTTCAGAACACTTTTTGTCTCCTCAAAGAGAAATCCCCCAGCCTGTGCATGGTTAGTCTTGATTTTCCTCCAGCTCTCCCAGTGCTGAGAGAGCATCCATTGACTTTCTATCTTTATAGTTTTGCCAATCCTGGTACTTCGCATATATGGAATTGTACAGTTGTGTGGCTTTTGTTTTTGGTCTGGATACTTTCACCGAACAACTGCTTCAAGATTTGTCCATGACACGTGCTTCGCTCTATCATCAAATGACGTTGTTTGAACAGGCCGTATTTTATTGGTTCATTTTGGTGATGTTGAGGGTTGTTTTACTGTTCGGCTGTTGGTAATAATACGGTCTTCTCTACACTCATGTTTATTGCAGCAGGAGTCATAACAGCCAAGTTCTAGAATTGTCCTAGGAGTCCATCAGCAGATGAGCTGGTAGAGAAAGTGTAGTTTATTTACGCTGTGGAGTTTAGTTAGCCATAAACAATGTCATTTGCAGGAAAATGGGTAGAACTGGAAATCATCCTGTTAAACAAAATGAGCCTGGCCCACAAAGACAGTATCATATGCTTTCTCATATGTGGAATAATGTTGCTCTTAACAGTCATGCTTACTTGCTTGTCAGAACATATGTCTGTAGACCTCTTCAGTGTAACCTAAGGTGGAATTTTTGAGTCTAACTGTAATTAGTTTCTTGAGGAAATGCTTGTTTTCAAACATAGTTACATATTTTTTCCATCGCAGTAAAAGAATTCCGCTTTCACCATGTAGTTACCCTGGTAGGTGGAAAATGTTAACTAACTGTGGTTTTAATTTGCATTTGTATGATGATTGACAGTGTTGGGCAGAATTGTTTTATAGGATTATTGGAAAGTGATGTGTTTTCTTTGGAGAAATATCTATTTAGATTACTTGATCAATTTTATTTGGATCGTATGTGTATGTTCCTGAGTTACTTACATATTTTAAAAGCAAATATCCAGGGCTAGCCTCATGTTAATTCATGAAACAATTTTTCATATGCTTAAAATCATGCTATGCCCTGATGACTGCAGTGCAATAACATAAAAACACAAGTGCAGGTTAATTCATCCCAAAGCAAACAGTGGGGCAGAACGGAGCCACGGGAGTCAGAGAGCACCTTGAAATAAATGCAAATACATTACACTGAAATCGAAGTCACTGCTAACAGCCTTGCAGAGAACCATTCACATTAGACACAGAAGAAAGATCAATTAACATCTTAATTTGACATAGGAGAAAACCAGAGGGAAAAACAGCACATTAAGTTCAAAATGATCAGAACGAAAGAAATAATATTAGGACAGAAATAAAGTGGAAAGGTAGAAGAGCAATAAATTAAAAGGAACCTGCAGGGGACTAGTCTATCTAGCTGGGAGGCTGAGGCAGGAAGATGACTTGAGGCCAGGAGTTCAAAGCCAGTTTGGGCAACATAGTGAGATACCATGTCAAACTTAAATAGCTGT
Source organism: Nannospalax galili (assembly GCF_000622305.1). Classification (NCBI taxonomy): domain Eukaryota; kingdom Metazoa; phylum Chordata; class Mammalia; order Rodentia; family Spalacidae; genus Nannospalax; species Nannospalax galili. Next base: position 4,425,101 of record NW_008350126.1, on the reverse strand, counting down.
ATATAAATATGAAATGGTATACAATAAAAATCTTTAAAAATTTGTGCTTGCCAGGTGTGGTGGTACATGCCTTTAATCCCAGTATCTGTGAGATAGAAGGGGGGAAATCTGTGAGATTGAGGCCAGCCTGGTGGACATAGCGTGTCCCAGGCCAGCCAAAGCTACACTGTGAGACCCTGCCTCAAAACAAAACCAAAACCACGGAAGTATTTGTGTGCTGTGATTTCACTACTTTTGCTGTGAATTCTTTCAAAAGGAGTGTCCTCATTGGGTTTAGATGTATGGCCATTTTGAGTTCAAAAAAAAAAAAAAAAAATAGGGGGCACCGACATCAGGTGGCTCACAACTTGCTGTAAGTCCAGATCTAGGGGATCTGATAAACTCTTCTAACCTCTTCAGGAATCCACAAGTATGTGCATGAATACTTACCTGAACATATATAAATAAAAATAAAATCTTAAAAAAAGTGATCTAAGAAATTTTTTCTTGAAACTATTAACAAAATTTAGAAAGCCCCTAGCTAGGCTAACCAAGGAGAAAGAGAGGATTCAAACAATTACAATTAGCAACGAAAGATGGGCCACTGGAACCAATGCCATGAATGAAAAAGGATTATAGGGAACTGTTACGAAGAACAGTCTGTGAACAAACTGGATAACTCAAAGGAATGGAGCCAGCTGTGGTGGTGAACATCAGTAACCAATGGGCTGAAGAGGACGAAGCAGAAGGATCATGAGTTTCAGGTCAGACTGGGCTATGCTTTTGTGATGGGCGTAGTGGAACATGCATGTAACCCCAGCACTTATGGGAGTGGGACAAGGGGATTGAAAATTTGAGCCAGCCTAGGATACAAAGTGAAGCCGTCTTTCAAAATAAAAATGTCAAAGGAGAGATTCTTACAATTACACAATCTGCCAATATTTAATTGTGAAGGAACTAGAAAAAACCTGTACCTAGCAAGGAGATTGAATTAACTTTTTAAATTTAATTCAATTTATTTTTATTTTATGTAAGTCTACCACATGCATGCTGTGCCTATGTAGGCAAGAAGGGGGTGTTGGATCTCCTAGAACTGGAGTTATGCATGGTTGTTAGCTCCCATATGGGTCTTGGAAACCAAACTCAGATCCTTTGCACAAGCAGACAGTGCTCTTAACCATTGAGTCATTCTCCAGCCCTTGAATCATTTTAAAAAAAGTTCTTCCCCCAGGGAATTCCAGGAGCAAATATCATCACTAGAGAATTCTATAAAGCATTTAAAGAGGAATAAAACTATTCCTCAAGTTCTTTAAAAACAAAACAAAACAAAAACAAAAACAAAAAAACAGGGCAGATCACTCTGAGACTCATTTTATGAGGATAGTGTTACTCTCTACTGTATCCAGATGAAAATACTGTAAGAAAAGGAAACCATAAGGCAACAGTCCTGAATTAAAATGCAAAAGCTCTTTTTAAATTTTTTGAAAAAGACTTATTTCCTTATGTATCTGTGTGTCTGTGTATGTCTTTGTACATGTATGCAGGTACCCATGGATGCCAGAAGAGGGCAATGAATCCCCTGGAACTGGAGTTACAGCTGGTTGTGATCCAATGGATGTAGGTACTGGAAACTGAACTCAAGTCCTCTACAAGAACATCAAGTGCTCTTAATGACTGCACCATACTCTAGTCCTTAGAAAAAAGTTCTTGTTAAAAGAGTAGTAAACATGAATAACAATATGAAAGGATAATCCACCTGATCAAGTGAGGTTGATTGCAGAAGGGTCCTTCAGCTTCCATCAACCAGTAGAACACAGGATGGAATAAGGAACAGATAACAGGAGACTGGGATGCAGGAAAGTCACCTGATTCCTAAAACTGGAGGGTGCTTAGCTTCCATCAATCAACACCACACATCACAGGAATGGAACGAGGAGCAAATAACACATGAGCAGGATGCAGGTGACTGACACCATGCAGCTCCATTTATGGATAAAAACACTAATATATGTATAAGAGGGCTTTCCCTCCATACCATAAAGACCATCCATGAACAGCCCCCAGATCACTCACTCTGTGGTGGAATTCTAGAAGCTTCTTCTCTAAGATCAGGAAGGAGACAAAGACGCTTATGTACAGTATAGTCCAGAAGTCCCAAACAGAGAAACAAGGCAAGAAAAAGAAATGGAAGGCATCACACTGGAAAAGAAGAAATGAAAGTATTTCTGTTCACAGATGGCATGATTTGCTATGTGGCCAATCCAAAGATTCCACAACAGAAATGTTAGAGTGAACGAACACATTTGGTCAAGTTACAGGAGCCCAAACCAACAGCAACAATATACAACAGAAAGAGGAAATATTTCAGAAGTCCACTTATAATAATGTGAGATGGAATGGAGTACTTGGAATGAACCTAACTAAGATGTATCAAAAATTTTGATAATTTAACAGTAAAATAACAAATAATCTGACTCAGTGATGCACAAGGGACTGAGACATTTCATTAACAGAGATCTGCAGATGGAAAATGATGATCTGAAAGATGCCCAGTGCCATGGAAGGATGGAGAAAGGCAACTCACAACCACAGTAAGGCATCACCTCAAATCCATCAGGATGACCACTATCACACACACCAAAACAGAAAATGGTATGTATTGGTGAGGACTGGAGAAACTGACTGCCTGAACACTGTGGGACTATACATAGTACAGCTGTTATGGAAACTACACAGGGTTCTTTACAAGATTAGTAAAGGAATTCCCATATGATCTGACATTCACACTTGTAGATATAGAACCAATAGAACTTAAAGCATGATTTTGAAGAGGTATTTTCACACCATATCTATTACAGCATTCCTTACAATAGTCAAGAGATGGAACAAATAACCCATAGATGGATGTGAAGGCTGGCTTTAACTGTTAACTTGACATAACCTAGAATCACTTTGGAAGAGAACATCAATGAAGGGTTGCCTTTATTAGGTTGACCTGTTGGCATGTCTGTGAGGAATTGTCTTAAGGTAATTGAAGTGGGAAGACCCAGCTCACTGTGGGCAGCATCATCCCTAGGCAGGAGGTCCTGGACTGCTATAAGAGTTGGTAAATTGAGCTGAGAGCAAGCAAGCATGAATGCACCCATTTCTCTCTGCTCTTGACTCTGGATGTAATATGACGAGCTGTTTAAAGTTCTTGCCTTGACTTCCTGAAATAAACCCCCTTCTCCCTTAAGTTGCTTTTGTCAGGGTATTTTATCACAGCAACGGAAATGACACTATAAGAACAGACAAGTGCATCAAGAGAGTATGATACATGCACACTACAGAATAAAATGCAGTCATAATCATGAAGGAAACCTTGTCACGTGCTACAGCATGGATGAACTTTGGTGCACTACACTACATGAGGTCACATGGTCACACAACCACACAAGTTTGTTACAGTTCCATTTACATGTATTATCTAAACCAGTCAAACACCTGGAAACAGAAAACAAGATAAGATGTTGGTTGTTAGGGGCTGGCAGAGGGATAAATGGGAAACTGTTCCATTGGGACAGTTTGTTTTGTTTTGCAAATTGAAAAAGTTATAGAACTCTGTTGAACAGTAAGGTGAAATATATTGATCACAACTGATCTGTGCACCAAGATATGGCCAAGATAGCGAGTTAGGTGTTAGTTTTAAAAAATTTATCACAATTAACAAGTGAATCACAAGGTATATATAGTGTTCCACACTTGTAATCCCAGAACTCAGGAAGATGAGATGAATGGATCATGCATTCAAGGCCAGCCTGGGCTATACAATCAGACCCTGTCTCAATAAACCCAAACCAAAACAACCAAAAAAAAAAACCACCCAAAAACAAAAAAACACAAAGTTAAAAATCATGTATCTTAGGGATGGGTAGACGGCTGTTGGTAAAGCAGTAGGACCTGAGTTCAGTTCCCTAAAACCCCTGTAAGAAGTAAGTGCAGAGATATACACTTATAACCCCTACCCTGGGGAGACAGAAACAGGAAATTGCTGGGGTTGCTGACTAGCCAGGAGATTGACTCTGGCCTCTGCATGCTCACACATACACACACACACACACACACATACACACATACACACACACACACTTGTATCCATACACATACACAAGTGCAGATGAACAAATACAACTCATACAACACACACACACACGCACACACACACACACAGCATGTAATTGACTGATTTGTTTTAGTGTCAACTTGAGGGGTTTCTTTTTTTTTTCAGAAGATAGGTAGACATTCAGAATTCAAACACTAAGAATAAGTAAATGTCATTTGCAGGACTGCATAAAACGAGTTTGCTTACATTCTTTATTCAAAAAGGAAGGGGGTGAGAATACTATCTCCTGCTGTACAGTATTTACACGTTAGAAGAATATTAGAAATGGACTCTTAGCCTTGAAAAGAACTTTGAGCCATCTCATCAAACTTGTAAGTCAATCAAAGAATACTTTTCCATCAATTTCTGATAACTAAGCATGTTCTATTGTATGACTTCATGGGAAACTAATTGCTTTTTGAACTAGTTTAAAGGATTTAATTTCAATTTTGATATTATTTGCCCATCTAATTCTAGGCACTAATTTTAATTCTAATTCCATTTTTGTGATGGCCTAGACAAAGTTTAATCCCATTTAGCTGTGACCATATTTCCAGTGTTTGCAGGAAGACTCAGCTCTGTCTTCAGCCCCTGCTTTTCCTCTGAGTCTGTGTTCACAGAGCCACGTTTTTCTTACTGAATACATTCTCATTAAGTAACATCTTGTTTGACAACACTGTCTTAGCCCTCCCTTCACTATTTTTAACATATGTAGCAAAGGCTTCCTTTTGCTACTGATGTTTAATATCTCGTGCCTCCAGCATGTAAGTCAGTTAGAGTTAATGTGTTAGTTTTTAAGCAACATAAATTCTACCACAGAGCTGGAGAGATGGCTTAGCAGTCAAAGCGCTTGTCTTACAAGCATGAGGGAGTGTTTACATTCCCAGATACCACATAAATGTTGGATGGGTGTGGGGGCCCAACCCGTAATTTCAGGAGGAGGAGATAGAATTCCTGGGGTGAGCAGGTTAGACTACTTGCCTTGGCTAGCTTCAGCTTTGACTAAAAGACCCTACCTCAACACATAAGGTGAAGAGTCACTGATAGTTCTTGATTTCAGCCTTGGCCATTCACTCACACACACACACACACACACACACACACACACACACACGCACGCACGCACGCATGCACGTCCACACTCAATATGTGCCTGTACACATGTAAACATGTGTATACATGCACTTATATCACACACAGACACATGAATAAAAAAAATTAATCTACAAAAAACTACAGCCATTTCCGGGAGACAATACCAGCCTTGGCTTGTTTGCTTATGCGTTTCAAACTGGAGATGCTCAGGGAAGGGGAGAGCTCATTCAGCTTCCTACTGACCTGTGAGGAAGCCTTGGCCCTGGGCAGAGCAGAACTGCAGCAATGAACACAGCTTCACTGTGCTTCCCCGAGTCCAATGTAATGTAAACATATCAAACATCTTTACCCTCACAAATATGATGTTCCAGCATTATTTTTTGACAATTTATTGATGGGCCAACAGGGACTTAGAAGCTGGATTTGCTTGTGAGAGTGATTCATTAGCAATGCTTAATGGTTTTCTAAAACAATCCTCCAAAGACTCTGATTCACAGCATAATATTGCAAAAACCCCTTGGCATCTATGACTATAAATCAATCCATACCCAAACTCCCAACACAAAGATGGAAAAATGTGCAATGGATTATTGGCACAATTAAGCTAAGCTGTTAAAATGTCGATCTATATATGGTGAACACAGATTAAAAAACATTTGGTGAAAATTAATTACTTTTGATGGTGGAATAATTGGTTGTTTTGTTACAAAAATTCTTTAAATGTTTTTATATTTCCATCTATGCCATATGATCCAATTAGGTGGGGAAAATATTAAAGCCACTGACCAAAATGAGACTCACATCTATGTGATGGGAACTTGGATTTAACATTATTCTTATTAGACATTTCCTAAAGGCTACTTAAATTTCACACGTTTATAATCACACACATCTCTCCACAATCTCCTTCCCTGCCTCAAATTCCTGCTTCGCCCCCAGGGAACTGTTCTCCCCACATTTGTATTTTATCATTATATACTTTGGTAAAAATCTAATTTTATATAAAGTGTTCTAAAGTCTTAAAAAATGGTAGTTGCTTTGTGTAACAGGGTAAGATGTTTATTTTATAACTAACGTTCTGAAGCCTGTCCTTGTTCTAATCTGTTACCAAAGTTTATCCATGTGATTTTTCATTGGTCTCTGTATTGACTCGCCATGGAAACCTACATGTGACTATGTCACAGTTGATTTTTCCTTCTCCTACTGGTGTGGTTTGAATACGAAGTGTCCCCTACACACTTATGTGTTTGAACACTTATCCCCAGCTGGGGGTGCCGCCTTGGAAGATAGTGGAATCTTTAGGAGGTGGAGAGTTGTGGGAGAATGTGTTGCTGTGGGTGGGCCCTGAGGTTTGATGGGCAGGCCCATTTCCTAGCTTCTTTCTGCTTCCTGGTTGCAGATGAGCTTGCTGTGAGTAGCCACTTCCTGCCTCTGCTGTCCTGCCTTCTCCCACATGATGAGCTGTATCCTCTCAAACAGTGAGACAAAATAACCCTGTCCTCATAAACCTTTCCTTCCTTAAGCTGTTTCTTATCAGGTATTTGTTCATATTAATGAGAAAAGTAACATACATCTGGCAATGGATATTTTGGTTGTTTTCGATATTTTTCTAGTTTGGCATTGCTATGAACTGATATGAACTTCAGAGTGCTCAATTGCAAGGGATTTTATTCACAGTGTGTCTAGGAATTGAATTTTCTATATTACCAGGATATGCAAACATTTAACTTCCCAGTATGCTGGAGTTCAGATTTGATAGGTTCTCCAAAAGCTCAAGTAGTCAGTGTGTAGTCACCAGCCAGTGATGGTATTGGGAGGTTGTGGAACCTTTGGGAGGAGAGGTCTAGTGGAAGTTGGGGCATTGTGGGCACAAACTTATAGTACAGTGGAACCCTAATGTCCTTATCTCCTGGCTTTCTTGAGGTTGTATGTTGTTGATATATGTAGATACAATAGGATTTTGGAAGCTTCTGCTTGTATTCAAATCAAAAAGGCCACTGTGTCACACCACCTCCAGTGGAGCCCGCGTGAGGAACTCTCCGTGGGTCGAGGCTGAGAAAACTTCAAAGGAAGAATGCTTCCTGGAGATGGCTGTGTTAAAAAAAGCATGCTGTGTACGTGGCTGTACTTTGCTTGCTATTATCTTTATGACTGTCACTCTTGATCAAAACCTTGATGTTGAGAATAAGGGCCTAGGAACTCAGTTTCCTCAGATGACCTTGTCTCCTGATGCACCTTTACTGCTTAAAGCTATAATAGAAGCTGCTAGAAATAATCAGTCATGGAATATCATGGATAGAATAGAACAGGCAGAGCTAATGTTAGAAAGTTCTAAAGATGATGTATTTCCTACAGGACAGGCAATTCAGGGAAAAGACTCTAATTATGGTATTAGGAGAAAAAGAAAGTTACCACCAACTGTTTAGGAAGGAGGTAGGTTGGAGGAAAAAGGATTTCTTGGTATTCATTACAATTCATGGACAGATGCCAGATCTGGGCCACCTTGGTGCCTGTTTAGTAAGGAACAAAAGGAGAGCATATAGAGACATTTGAAGAGTCTGTTTATTTCTTGGATAGAAAAATGGGGTTATGGATAGGTTAGTTAGATCTAGACCACCTTGGTGCCTTTACTACAAGTCAGCAGCAAAGTATACTTGAATAATTACAGGCAGTATAAGAAACATGGATAGAAAGAATAGGAAAATAGGGATTAGAGAAACAAGCCTTTGAAGTTATATGGAGTTATTATAACTTCACTGACCTAGTCATTGTCCTTGGCCATCAAAACCTCAAAATTGAGGAAACGGAACCATAAAATTACCAACCATGAAATTTATAAGTAGCTGATGTTGCCAAACCACTAAGGGAAAAGGACAAATAGTCTAAGCACCTGATTAATTAGATAAGAACACTCTACAGTGTACTATATTGCTTTGATTTTGAATTGTATTTCTAAGAAAATGATTAACCATGAAATCAACCTGATGCTTGCACAATCTTGTTCTGTAACTTCTATAAAATCTGATGCTCCACTTTAGAAAATTACATTCAGATCATCAACTATCTCTTGTGTTGTGTCTGTCTGTCACTCGCCAAATCCTTGCCCACTCCCCGATTCCCTGTTCCCGTCGGACTGAGTGCTCCGGTCTGGGCTGGTCCGTTGCAACTCTGAGCTCAGTCTCACACTGAGACAAGACAGACAACCACAAAAACCCTAGTCTATGAGTGCCTTGGAGAATGCTGCCTCTTGCGGTGGTCCTAAGGAAACATCTATTGTCAATGTGTCTTATTTGTAAAAACAGTTGAGATGGCTCAGCAGTTAAGAGCACTGGCTGTTCTTCCAGAGGACCTGGATTCCATTCCCAGCACCCACATGGAGGCTAACAAACATCAGTAACTCCAGTTCCAGGGGATCCAACACCCTCTTCTGGTCTCTGCAGGCATTGCGCACACTGCACTTACACACATGCAGGCAAAACACTCATACACATAAAATAAAGATAACAAATAGAATATTTTAAAAAATAGCTAAAATCACATTGGCACCAGAAGTATATAATATTACTGAGAAATGTAACAACCCTTGCCCACACTTGCCTGAAATATCTGCTTTTGTGAAAACGTTGATCATTTAAATTTCCTATAATAGCCTAAAGGGTACGAGTATTTCTGTGCTGGAATTCAAATTCACCAGTATGGTTATTGACAAGAGACCACATGAAAAATCCTATAAAAACCTGTATGTATTTCTGGTTGGCGCCTCAATTTCTCCAGAGCAGTAGCTCAGACCGACACCCATATATAATAAAGGATAAACTGAATATAGTTTGTGCTTTCTTGCTGGGCCAGGCCAGTCTCCAGTTAATTCCCATAATAAGGTGAGAAGCTTTGATCCAACATGTATTTCCCAACATAACAGCCTGCCTCACTGTAAGGCAAAAGACAGTACAGGAGCCAAAATGAATTTTCTTTTCTTTTAAGTTGATTTCCTTAGGTATTTTGTTACAGTGATGGAAAGCTTACCAAAACAATATAATTCTAAGTTTTTTTCCCAAAGTAATTACCTTTCTAAACAGCGTATTTAAGAGTTTCTTGATTCTCAAACTTCAGAATTGAGCAGTTTCTCAGGTAATGGTGATTCTACTGGTGTAAAATATTATCTTACTGAATAGTTTCATTTATACCCACCATTGAATGGGTTATATTTAAATTTATCTTTCATACATTGATTGACCATGTGTATCTTTCTCATTTATGAAAAGTCAAGTCTTGTTTTAGGAGGATATTGTTCTTTAAGTATTTGTTTCAAATTCTTTTTTGCCCATTAATCAAATCATTTTTGCCCATTAATAGTTTTTTAGATTTACTTTATTGTTTATGCATATGTATCTGTGTGCATGTATGTGTGTGGGTACCATAAAGGCCAGAGCTGAAGCTGGAGTTACAGCTGGTTGTGAGCCACTCTGTCTGGGCACTGGGAACCTAACTTGGGTCCTTTACAAGAGCAGCAAACTCTCTTAGCCACTGAGCCATCCTGCTGAGCAGTGCCCGTTGTTTTTTTCCTTTGCTACATGAAAAATTACCACCAATTTAGTACTTTCACATATTACAAATGCATCTTCTCCAGTTTCTCCAGATCAGAAACCCAGCAGGACTGACTGAAATCCTCACTTCATATGTTACAACTGAAGTCCGGATCAGCCGTGTCAGCTAAAATTTAGGGTATTTTCCAGCATCACTAACTGTTGTTGGAATTTATTTCCTCATAGTTCCACGTGGAGGTCCCTATTATCTTGTTGGCTCTTGTCTAGGGACCAGTGTCTGTTGTGAGAGGCCACTGCAGTGACTCATCACACGGCTGTCATGGGTTCTTCAGAGTGTGTTATTGGCATCCTTGCCATGTGCAGCATTTGTCTGACTTCCTGAAAAGTCTACTGTGCCAGTTTATCTGATTGGATAACAGGAGAGGAGGCATATCCACCAGGGATCAAGAACTGTAGTGGTCTGAGTGAGGTGTCCTCCACAGGCTCCAAGTACTTGAACACTTGGTCAGTTGGTGGTGCTGTTTGTGGAGGTTCAGGAGCTGCTGGATGCAAGAGGAGGCACATCCACGGGGGCAGGCTTTGAGAGTGCATTGCCAGTACCCATTTCCAGTGTCTTGTCTCTCTGTTTCTCATGGAGGTTTAAAGATGTGAGAGCTCTGGCTATCTCCTGCCATGCCTCCTGAACATGATGGACTCTTATTCCTCTGGAACTGTAAGTCCAAATAAACTCTTTTTTTCTGTAAGTTGCCTTGGTTATGGTGTTTTATCACAGTGTTCTAGTTTGCCTTCAATTGCTGTAACAAAACACTCTGACCACTACCAACTTGGGGAGGAAAGGGTTTATTTGGCTTACATCTCCCTGGTCACAGTTCATCACTGAAGGAGTCCAAGATAGGAACTCAGGGCAGGAACCTGGAAGCAGGAGCTGAAGCACAGGCCATGGAGGAATGCTGCTTACTGACTTGGTCTCTTGGTCTGTGCTCAGCCTGCTTTCTTATACAACATAGGCCCACTTGCCCAGGGGTGGCACCACCCACAGTGGACTGGGCCTTCCCACATCACTCAGTAATCAAGAAAATGGCCCACAGACATGGCCACAGGCCAGTCCAATGGAGGTAATTCCCCAGTTGAGACTCTGCCAACCCAGGTATGTCAAGTTGACAACTAAAGCCATCCAGCACACACAGTATCAGAGAACAAATTAATATAGTAACCCAATGATCATCTTGGGCCTATGCTGACACAGTCACTGACACAATTCTCTGCCAAGTCTGACACAAATGTCTTCCATCAGTGTCTTGTTTTTGAAACGAATTCTTGTTTTCATTTTCCTTAAAGTATCTAATTTTTGTTTTGATGACTAGGTGCCTTTTACTATTATTCAAAGTTTATATATCATATTTTGTTAGGATTACATGTCTATTCTAGGATCCCACTCAAAACACTGTTATGTGTGATGTGTTTCTTTTGGCTTCCCTTGGCTGTGGTCGTTCTTAGCTTACGCATTTTGGATGTCTGAGCAGGTTGGAGGGGTGCTGACTCAGCATTTTGAATATACCCCCCTCCCCGCCAATGTGGGTTTGTCTCGATTGTTCTTGTGGTGAGCTTGGGGTTGTGGATTTGGGTTAGGAAGAACATACAGGTGAGATGGCATTCTTAACATAGTGCATATATCAGAATTAATTTTTTGTCACTGTGCCAAAATATCCAACAGAAACAACTTAAGAGAGGGAGGAGTTGTTTAGGTTCATGGCTCTATCTCTGTCTATCTATCTATCTATCTATCTATCTATCTATCTATCTATCTATCTATCTATCTATCTATCTGGAACTATGTAGCTTTGGCAGCCTCAGTTTCACAGAGATTCACTTGCATCTGCCTCTCAAGTGTTGGGATTAAAGGCATGCACCACCACACCATGCCTGGGCTCAAGGTTTTAAAGAACACAGCCCATCATGGGGGGAAGGCATGGTAGAAGTCACTGCAGCAGGAGTGCACAGCCAGTGGTCCACATCTTAGTGGATCAAGATGTAGAGAACTCAGGCTGGAAGTCGGGGCTGGACATCTTTCAGGATCTGCCTCTAGTGGCTTAGGTCTATCAGCTAGCCCCATCTCTGAACAGCTCCTCAACATCCCACAACAGTGCCATTAGATGAAGACTACGTGTTCAACAACATGAGCTATGGGGGACATGCAGACATATCATATAACATTCTACCTGCTCCCAACATAACGTGGCAGTATGAGAAACAATGCCACTTCATAATCATTGGAGACTCGAGAGGTGGAAACAAAGCAGTTTATTTTATGACCTTGCAAAGTTGGGTATCAGCCTAGAATGGCAGGCACACTGATTGAGTGTAGGGAACAGTTCTAAACACTGAAGGCATAATAAGTCTTCCCCCTTTTTCAGGTAATCAGGAGGGTACAATCTTACATGTCACCTAAGTCTTATTTCTCTTTCCTTCTATTGCTCGTGTTTGTCTTTTTCTAAAAAAAAAAAAAACAACCCAACCATGTATGGGTTCAGCTCCACATTTTACGCCCTGTATATTTTAAAGCTTATCAGATGCATGGCCTTGCAGGAAAACTTAGGTGTGTGTAATTTTTTACACTAAACTTCTAGTTTGGGTGTGTGTGGGGAGGTGACAGCATAGTTTGGTGGGGCATAAGCAGAGTGGAGGGCATAAGCAGGGGTCCAGTGTTGTCTATTCACTTGTAGCAGAACCTCAGCTGGCTGGGGGCACCTTTGGTAAGGAGCCATCAGATTTCATTTCTAACATCAGCGGTGATGCTTGCCTTCCTTCCTGGGCTAATGAAGTGTGTATTTTCTACACCTTTCTTGGTACCCAGGCACTGTTTTCTTACTTTTTATGATGCACTGTAGGCTTTATATTATTAAGGTTTTGTTTAGAGTAATTGCATCTTTGTCGATGAGTGAAGGCAGCTTCTGATTTTCTTTGCTTGTGAGGCTTTAGTCTCATGATTATACTGGTCTTATGAAGGGAACAAATGAGTCACCTTCCTCTGGAGAAAATCATATAAATTGTAATGATTTAGCAGATAAGAATTAGAGAGAACTCAGATACAGAACTATATGTCCCCAGTGTTTCTCTTTGAATATTTGAGTTTCTTTTAAATTTTTTATTATTTATTAATTTTATTATTTATTATTTAATTTATGTGTAAGCATTTTGCCTGCATGCAAATGCACTTTTATTGTGCAATAGTTGTGGAAGCAAGATGCTATGTGGGTTCTAGGAACCAAACTCTGGCGCTCTGAAAGAGCAGCAGGTGTTCTTAAACCACTGAGCTGTCTCTCCAGCCCCAATATTTGGGTTTCTCGAATAGTTTTAGAAGTATTTATGAAATGTAGTCATATCTATGTTAGAATAACTAAGTTATAGACTGAAATCTTTCTATCATTTTATCTAAAGCTTCAAATATACTGGCCTGAAGATTTTACTGATATTCTGTTAGGATATTCTTTTTCTTTTTCTTTTTGCCACTACCAGAGATTAAACTCAGGACCTTATGTGTGCTGGCCAAGAACTCTAACACTGAGCTACATGTTCCAGTGCTTGTTATACTATTAATAAGGACCGATTCCGATGTGATTCCTTTTTCTTTTTTTCTCCCATAACTTATTTGTGATTTTCTCTACTTCTTGATCAATTTTACAGGAACTTCTGGACAATTTTCAGGTATCTGCCTTTCTAGGATTGCACCCCGATCTTGCTAGGGGAACTGGCCTCACTTCTTGGACTCATGGTATGTTCTGTCTTGAAGAATAGCTCACACCCTTCCAAATAAGCATTAGAATCTATCTCTAATCTATCACAGAGTTTCCTGCAGAGGAAAGGACTGAAGTTCATAAGCAATTGTGTAAATGAGTCTAGATTTCAAACAGGGTCTTCAAAGTAAAATCTTGAACATGAAAGAGTGTGTGTGTGTGTGTGTGTGTGTGTGTGTGTGTGTGTGTGTGTTGCCCAACCTTGGAGAGAATCAGGATTGGTTGTTGCTGCTTTTCTATCCCTTCAGAGGTTCTTGTCTTAGCTGCTTGACCTTCACTGAGCACCTATGGAGAATGAATTTGAGATATCAGAGCGCACAGAATTCTTCAAATGATGACTTCATTGGGTAACAAAACCACATCTTCTCTTCAGAGGTCTTGAAACATTGCCGCACTTTCTGGATGGCTGTTTTGGGGAATATAACAATATTTTCCTAAAAAACACATTAAAAGCACTTCATTAGAAGTGCTACTTCTTTTTTAATTTAAATTTTTAATTTTTTGGAGAATTTCATACACAAGTACTATATTTACATCATTTCCCACATGGGCCAATAATGTTCCTGCCAAGAGCCATAGCCTATCTAAGGAAAACCCCAGGCCTAGGCAAGGGAAATCTGCCTTTAAGTTGTTGGTCAATGCAGTCCAAGAGACTCCCAAAATAACACAGGCTATTGCCACAGCTCTTGATTGCTTCCCAGAATGCAAAGGTAAGACCCTATTGCTGAAGACACGACATAATTCAGCCACAGAACTTGGAGAAATTGAACTGGACTTGACGTCCTCCTTGAGGACTGGCTTTCATAGTATGAGAAGGTGCTATGCAAGCTGCCAAGGGAGGAAAGCAATCAATAGTCCCACTTAGCTTAAAGCCCAAGGAGTGCTATTCAGTACTATTGTTTGGGGCTAGAGCACTCTTACCAACTTATTGGTCCTAGCACTTTCTGTTCAACACTCAGGTGAACACATGATGTTTTGGTTCACTTACATAAGTCCAGAAAGAAGTCAAGGTGGAAGATTATTGACACTTTTCACTCTGCATTCAAATATATCATTTGTGTATTTTTTAGGCACCAGATATATATTTTTTCTCAAACTTTAAGTGTAGTCTGAGTGTGAGAAAGCCATAAATGTGTGAGGATGGAAAATTGGATGAAATGGTGCAAAGAGAAGCATTTTCCGTTCAAAGAACAAAGCTTCCTCCAGCGTCTTCCTGTCTCCCCCCACACACTGCCATGTCCCTTCCTATGAAGACTGTATTAGGCAGTTAAGACATTCCAGTGCTGACTGGACTTCATGTCTGATTTCTTACCTTCTCAGTCCTTCCGTCTTTAGCTGGTGATCCTTCCATCCACATTTCTTGAATCCTCAGCTCCTATTGATCAGCTCCCAATGATTCTCTCATTCACAAGGCTACCATTGTGGTCCTGTCCATTCTCAACTCCCCTGGGTTATGCTGTCATGTCTTATATGGTCTCCTCTCTACTTTCAAGATCTTGTCTCTCAGTGTGCCATAAATAGCTCTAGAAAGCATCTACTGGTATGAAGCCTTCTCATGACCCTATAGCAATCTTCTTGTGAATTTAGGGCACAGTTCAGTGTTCTTACAGTCCACAGCAAGTTCCTAAGTGCTATTGTATAGTAATTTCCCTCCAAATTGAACCCTCCAAATTTCCCTCCAAATTTAGAGGCTTATGAGACTCAGGAAATCTCATGACTTCATATGCCTAGGAAAACTGAAACTTAGGAGAATCACTACAGCCCCTCCCTACAGTGCTAGAAGCTCTAAACAAGTGCTGGAGGAGACTGATCACCCAAGGTCGCTGGAAGAGATTCTGGTTGTAGATCTGCCTGGAAGTCGTGTGGAGAGCTCCAGGGTTGCAGCTTTTAAAGAGCTATTACTTCTGCTGGGGTGGGCTTTTCAGTGATGCAGCTGCCTTTGAGTCACCCATACTCCTGTAAGTGACTCCACAGTCCTGTAAGTGATGTCAGCAAACTCATTGGTTCACCAAGTTGGACTTTGGTGCAATCAGCATTACTTTGCTGTGCCATTGGTTCCTATCTGGAGCGAGTAGACGTGTGTATGGTGTTTCCCAGTAAAAATCTCACACAGCCATGTCTGTCTGTCACCTTTAACTTCATTTTCTGCTTTCCCTTCTGCTATTCATTCTTAGCCGGTTCTGAAAGCAGGTAGCAGCTTTCTTAAAGCAGGCCTTGTCCTGTCCAGGGAAGTTACATCCACTGCTCTTTGAGGGAGCCATTTATCTTGGCTCCTGCGAAGACAGACAGCTCCTCTCCTCTGAAGGCCCTGGGCACCTCTGTGTCCTCAGCAAGGTGTTTTCTGACTCACCCATCAGAGAGCCCAGCTCCACCTACACTGTGGCTTTCTATCAGTTACTTTCCCAGCTGGTAACTGATTTTTTCTTTTACTTAAAAGTTATTATTCCTACATACACAGTTAAGGTAACAGTCATTTTCCATTGACCAATCCTCCTGGGGTTCCTGGACAGGTCTGAATGGTAGCTGACACTGACTGCTTTCCATGGTAAAGAATGAGGGAGGAGTAGTTCAAGCAAATTCTTATTTCTAATGCTGCTTTTCTCCAGTAAGGACTCTGACTGGGGATCTGTAACAGTGTAACAGCTGATGGTGTCCCGGTTCCTCTGAATTGCGGCTGCTTCATGGTTCTTCAGAGCTTGTCCCCTGTACCTGACCTGTGCACTTTTTTTTTTTTTTCTTTTTCTTTTTTGACATGGTCTCATATAGGTCAGACTGGCTGGGAACTCCTTATGGAACCAAGGATGGCTTTTGATTTCTGATCCTCCTGTTTCCAGCTCCTGAGTGCTGGACTTATAGGTATACCACAAAGCCTAGTTTATGCAGTGCTGGGGACTGAACCCAGGGCTTCCTACATGCTATACAAGGGCTGAGCTACATCCCTGGCTTCTCTTTGCTGATTGTCTGCCTCACCTGCTGCCTGTCTTCACTGACCTTGTCATATCAACAGTTATTAGAAACAGGCTGCCCATGCTCTGCTCTGTGTCTTAGACTCATAGGAAATCCCCCCCGCCCCCTCCCCAGGAACCTCTTATCATATGCTTATGTGTCATCCAAGGGCCTGGAGAATGCAGGCTGCTTTATTAAATGTTCCCCGGCCTTCCACAGGATGGTTTTGAATCACACACATTAGGGTTGGTGGGCTCACCAACACATAGAGCTCCGTGCAAGATGAAGCAGAGTGTAGGCATAGAACCATGTAGAAGGGCTCCGATTTCTGCAATCAGTGCTTCACCAGCACCGGAAACTAGCACAGCCTGGAGGCTGCTTGTCACCAGGATGGACAGCTGGGGACATACTGTAAAGGCCACTGATGCTTCTCCCTAAGGAACATGTGTTCAACTGCAGGCTTTACATAGTTCCAATGAGGAGCGTAGCAAGCACAGACCTCCAAAGTCAAAGTTCTCTTTCTGATAGCTCCATGAAGGACGCTGTACCCAGAGCCCTCATTAAGATCATTTAAACCCCACGTGTTTGTCCCTCAAGTGGCTGATGCAGATTCTGACCATCTATAGAAGTTTGAAAACAAACATCAAGAATTTTTCCAATAGGACTTGGTGGGTAATAAAAAATAAAAAACACAGCAGTGTTCTGACAAGTGCCCGACAGTCTGGATTCTGTGTGGGCTGCATGAGTCAGCGCTCATCAGAAGTTACAGCTCGGGACAAAATGATTACTATAGAGAGAGCTGGCAAATAAAGTCCGGGCAGAGAAAAATGTCTCGGATTGGATTTGCATCTATAAAGCAAGTCTGTGTTGCAAAGTCCTTACACCCCCACACATTGTTTACTGGAAATAAAAGCAGGTTCAGGTGGAAGAAATGTTTCTCTTTATAAAAAGAAAAAACACAAACAAAATGGCTAGTAACGGGTAGAAATGGGTAAGAGCCATTTTTCTTGGATCTTGCTTCCTCTCGGGGGCAGACAAAAGCAATTTAAGCTCCTATGAGGAGCCGGATGCTTCCTACTCTATACATCAAGAAAAAAAAAAGTCTTTATATTCTGTATCTGAAAGCTACTGATCTTTTTTTCCTCTTCGTAAGTACTTCTTGGAAAATTGCTGTGCTTAGACTTGAAAGGATCCTGATATTGAAGATGGTGATGGCCAGTGCAGTTGGGATTTTGAGAAAATCAGTCCTTGCCCAGGAGACAGCTCATATTCTGCTGTGTTCTTGACATGATCATTCCAAGTTGGTGGAAACCTGGCCAGGCTGTGCAAGCCTTCCTCCTGTATGAATGTATTTGAAACAAGTTTCTACAACAGGGGCCACTATGAAGGTAACGTTTGGTTACCTATAGGCCAGTGAGATCAGTAAATATATTTGCTGCTAAGGTCAGCGACATGATTTCAATTCTTGGGACCCACATGGGAAGAGAGCGCTGACTCCTGAAGGTTGTTCTCTGACCTCCGCATATATGTCATGGCACGAGTGCATAAATATATGTTAAAAACAAACCTTTGGCCACCCAAAACCCCAGGTGAGATAGCTTTCGGTGTGCCACCTTGGCTCAGCTCAAATGTTGTCTAGTAACTTTCTAATACATTTCTGACTAGGATGTGCTTCAAGGATTGATCCCTGGTGAGAAGCAGAGGGAGGAGGAAAGTCATGCCCTGTGTCACCTGCACACAACTCCAAGTGGCTTCCATCAAACACAAATCTAGGTGGCCATGATGGGAGACTTTGCAAAATAAGATTATTTATCATTTCCTTGAAGATTGCTTCAAAGTGAGAAGATCCTGGTGGCCTATGTCAGTTGGAAAGTCTACAGATTAAAGGGGATCTTGGGTTTCTCTGATCCCAAACTCCAAACAATGATGAGGTTTGAAGCTATGCTTTCATCTTGGACTCTCCTCCCAGTTTACTGCCCATTAACAGCATTTTCAGATCTTGGCAACTAGTGACAGTTTCTCCCTGGGACTTCAGTGCTGCTCAGAGTTGCATAGCTCAACGCCTTGTGTTGAGCAAAATTAACCTAATGTGGAACTAATGAACTCTGACTTCAGTATAGCATTGTTCTGTGTGGTAGATGAATAAGTACTAACAAACGTATTTAACAAGAACCTTTTGTGCTCCTAATAATAAGTGTGCTTGGTGGTATATGGAGAAGTAACAGTTAGGACTTGGGAAGCTTCTGCTTGTACTCAGGTCATAAACGGCATTCTTTCACACTGAGCTCAGTCTCAGACTGAGATAAGGCAGACAACTACAAAACTCCAGCAGCAGTTTATAGCTCCTTCCAACCAACTTCAATGCCTCCAGTCTCTTCTGATAAAGTATCCTTTCTCCCGAGCGGGTCTCACTAGAATCTGCCATTATTGCTTTCTTCTGAATGACCAAATCTTCATGGGAGATATTCACTTATGTTAAGGAAACACAATTCAAACTTGTAAATCTGACCATTTCTCTTAAACCAGGCAACACATGTTTCCAGTGTCCCATGATGTCCAACCCCACTCAAAGATGATTTCATCATTTGGGGGCACTGAGTCACACTGTTTATCATCATCAAAGGTCCCACAATGAAGGGAACTTGTATGTAGACCCATAGAATGTTTTAATGCACGTTTGTGTGTGTGTCTGGGTATGTATGTGTTTGTTCACATGGGTGCATGTGTACGTGTGTGGAGGACAGAGAACAGCCTCTGGTGTCATCCTCAGGAAAGCTACCCACCTCTTTTGAGACAGGGTGTCTTGTTGGCCTAGAGCTCACCAGCCAGAGATAATCATATCTCTACCTCGCTGGACCACAAGCACGTGCCACATACTCAACATTATTTTTTATGTGGGTTCTGATACTCAAATACAAATTCTCATGCTTGCTAGGCAAACACTTTAGCAAGTGAACTATCTCCCAAGCCCCTAGAGCCATATATATTTTTTGGTTCACAAAAGAGACAACTTGTTTCTGTTTGATAGAGAATGTCACCCCATTGGTCTCCCAATCTCTAATCGGTGCTATAGTGAATGCTGGGATCTCACCCACACCTGTGCACACTCAGCTCCTGGATTGTCCTTCATGTTAACTTTACTGTCTTACCAGTTTTTTTTTTTACGGATTTCTGAGTTGAATCGAGCCTTTGGTAGATGCTGGTCCTGACTCACCCATGATCTGCTTTCATGGATGTCCATACACAGTCAGCTCTTTACTCTTGGTTCCAAATCAATGAATGGGATGTTGGTATCTGACAGCACCTCAAGGCTTTGTTAATCTAAGACTAATCTGAGCTCTGTTAAACTCTGTCCATCACAGAAGCCACTCAAAGCCCTCACGCATTGCTTTTCTCTGGTGAGAAGCCAACATGGTGTTGTGAGGTAAATCCTTAGGGTTCAAAGAGGAAGGATTTGCAAGTGCTCTACACAGTATCTAATAAAACATAGTTGTGTCTTTCTGTGCTGCTGTTGAAATAGCCTGTGAATCCGGGTTTTCAAAAAATTACGTGATGATTTTTTTTCTTTTTTCTGGTTTGGGGGGAGAGTTTGTTTCATACAGATGTATATACCCATGTGCTCACATGTGGAGGCTAGAGCAGGATGTTGGGTGTCCCCCTCTAGCCCTCTCCTCATATTATCTTGTGACAGGGTCTCTCACTGAAACACAAGCTTGTGTTTTGGTTAAGCTGGTGGTCAGCAAGCTCTTGGGATACACCTGTCTCCACCCCTCAGTGCTGTGGTTTCAGCCACACAGTCATGCCCAGCTTTTTGATATGGATACTGGGGATTTGAAGTCAGATCCTCATGCTTTCATGGGTGATCTTACCCACGGAGCCATCTCCTCAACCCCTCCTCTGGGAGATTTTATGATTTCATTTGTCACTGTTCTGAAATTTTAAGCTGGGTACTCTGTGTGCACCATTTAAAACTGTTTGGGCTGTATTTTTCAATGCTATTTTTAACTCTAGAAATTCACATGTTTCTGTTGGGGGAACTTTCAGTTTTTTGTTTTTCCATTTTCCCCCTTCAGTTGACTTGGCATTATAAAACCTCTAAGTTTAGTTGGATCTTTTAGAACGATTTCCCGATATTAGTATATCCCTCACTTGTTCTGTTTCTTCCTATTCCTGACATCTGGCAAATTTCCCTAATAATCACTCAGTTGGGCATTTAAAAAAAAAGATTTCTGAGTTTTTTAAAAAAGCATTTTATTCTTTGTGTGTTTCCTTTTATAGTCACAGATTCTTGCTTCATGGATTTCATTGGCTGTTGCTTTGAGAATGTTCATTACAGTTAAGTGGGCAGGTGAACTA
The DNA here is from genome assembly GCF_000622305.1 of Nannospalax galili. Classification (NCBI taxonomy): domain Eukaryota; kingdom Metazoa; phylum Chordata; class Mammalia; order Rodentia; family Spalacidae; genus Nannospalax; species Nannospalax galili. Next base: position 4,404,246 of record NW_008350126.1, on the reverse strand, counting down.
AGACATGCCAGGGCTCCACAGCCAGCTTCTATTTCTTCAGTTCTAGTTATTGTCACTGTACACAACCTTACAAATCACAACTTACAGGAAACAATACTTGGTGGGTGTCATATTTGCTTTGGGAGATAGGTTTTTTTTTTTTTTTTTTTTTTTTTTTTTTTTTTTCCTATTTCATGTTCAGTTTTCTTCCTCCAAGCCTTTCTGCTCTAGCTCTTCACGCTGATCCTATGGGTGAGATGAAAAATTGGAGAGAGACCATGCCCTTGAGAATGTTTGAAGTTCAAGTTAGAAGTTTTATTTCTGCTGTCAAAAAGCTGTAAAGAAAATTGATCCAAGCTATGGGATGGAAGGAGCTGAGTGGCAGAGGCCTCATACAAGCAGGACAGGTATCAGAATAACGACAGTAGATGTTGGAAGCTCCTTAGGCGATGAAGCTCTTCCAGACTCCTCCCCCTCTGCCTGTCTTATGTCTGACACATAGAAGACTCATTTCCATTCTGAGGCATTATTGCTTCTCTGGCCAGCCTGGTTGAGTTGTGAGCATTTTACCAGTAGCTTGCCCACCACATGATTCAATATGAATCTCTGAAGGGGTCAGAGCTCCCCCTGGAAAGCAGTCAGTCTCTCACTGTTCCCAAAGCAGGCAGCATCTCTCCTGAAAACTCAGCTGTCCTAAGTGCTTCGGCCATTGCGTGTAAAATCCGGAACCAGGAGCTTCCATGGACTCGTTCTCCATGTCTGAGTCCTGATTCATCAAAGGCCCAGCTTCTTGGCTTCCTTGTCTGTCCCTGCTGGCAGAATTCAACACTCTCCACACATTTCTCTCCATCTGCCCGCCAGTTAGGTCTCCTTCCTTGGGCCTTGGTATTTCTAGTGGTTCTTGATCCTCAAAAGATGTGCCCCAAGCCAGGCAGGACACTGTCCTCTCCTGCCCTCCTGTGCCATCATTGTGTCCCAGCTGCTTCATGGAGTCTGAAAACCTGTCAGGAAAACATCTATAATATGCTCCGTACTTAAGGTACAGTGATTTCAGTTCTAAGTTCTTTTTCATTATAAGGACGAGGATCCCAACTGCTATGCTGTGGCCACTTCCTGGCTTCAGTGTGAAATCACCAGGGCAGGCAGCAGGTAGCTCATGGGATGCCCATCACATAGCACAGGTTGATTGACAGCTCCCAGAAGGAAATACCAGCCATGTTTCTATCCTCTTTGATGGGGATGTGCCCAGGATACTTCACTGAGAATTTCACAGCCTGAGATAGGGTGATGCAGAAATGCGTGGGGAAAGTCAATCTCACAGCACAGTGTCACTCAGGGGAGACAGGAGAGTCACTTAGAACTCGGTGCTAAGCATTCTGGAAATACATAATTCCGATATTAACATAAGTAAAACCTCAGGAAATGTTTAATGGTAGAGGAAAATTGACTTTGGGTTCTGTTACACCTCTGCCCTGTCCATGGGACTGATTTGTCAAACCCAAGCCTTTCCAGAACATGTTCACATGATCTAGGGACAAAGTGACCACATTCACAAATGAATGGTACACATGCATGCACATTGACTTTGTTGTGGTTCTAAGATAAAGAAGGCCCTTAAGGGGCTGGAATTGGCTCAGGGCTTAAGAGTGCTTGCCTCTCATGCAGAGGACCTGAGTGTGTTGCTCAGCACCCACGTTAGGAAGCTCACAACTGTCAGCAATTCTAGCACCAGGGGACTGAACACCCTTTTATGGCCTCTGTGGGCACCTGAACACATGTGCACATAGCTACATATGAAGACACATAAATAAAAATAAATCTTAAACAAAGATCTTGACCCCTCACATAAGCTCATTTAGCTCTATATACGTTTATTTTTATTTTATGTCTGTGTTTTTGCCTTCGTATAAGCACACCTGGGTCATGCAATACCCGAGGAGGCAAGAAGAAGGAATCGGATCCCCTGAACTGGAGTTACTGGTGGTTGTTAGCTGCCTTGTGCCATGTGGGGCTGGGAACTGAACCTGGGTCTTCTGCAAGAGCAGCGAGTGCTCTTAACTGCTGAGTCATCTCTCCAGCAAGCTCATTTAATTCTCAATGAAATTCCTGTCTCAGCTTGGTAGGGATCATCACTAGAAATAAAAGTGAGCCAAAACATTTAAGGAAATGTAATCAGTTTCACCTGTTGTAATTTGAATGTACATTGTAAGAGATGGTATAACTGACTGGAGTTTTATATTTTGCCAGTTCTGAGCTGCTTTCCCATCACCAGGGCCTGAGGAGCATCCATCACCTGAGGGCCTGAGGGCATTGATTGCAGATGATGCCCACATCATCTACTAAAGGGGGTGGAATTAAAAAAGTAGGCATAGCTGGTTGTGGTGGCAGACATCTTTACTCCCAGCCCCTGGGAGACAGAGGCATGCAGATCTCTATGAGATCAAGGCCAGCCTGGTCTACATAGTGAGTTCCAGGCCAGCTGTGGCTACAAGGAGACCCTGTCTCAAAAAACAAAAAAGGAGCAACAACAAAGTGAAAGTAGTTGTCATGGAGCTGAAAAGACAGGAGAGAACATGAATAGACTGAAGAAACTGCCTCTAAGTGACAGGTAAGAAGCTGAGCTCAGAATCCACCTGCCCAGTATCCATGGTCACACATGCCATGGGAGGTCCCTGGGAGCTTTCAGCCTTATCTCCAGTCTGCCCGCTCCTTTCTGGCCATCAGCACTTGGCCCTTCCCTGCTATTCTCAACACCTGTGCAGCAGAGCCCAGGTTCACCCTTTTAGAGCTGAGCTGATGAATTCCCTGCACAGTGCCAGCCCTCAGAAATTCTGTACTGATATTGGACATCTGTCCTGTTGGCTTTCTGTGGCCTCAGTTTACCCTACAATGGACTTTTGATAAAAGTAAGCTCTGCATCAGAATCTTTGATGTAGGAGAGGCCTCCCAGCATGTTTGGGCTCAGAACACAGCAGGAGGCAAAGAGGGTGGGAGTACTTCTGTTTGAGCCCCTAGAGGAGAAGCAGGGCAGATGAACAAGGCAGCCCACCATCTGGACCTGGCAGAACTTTGCCTCGGCAGAGCCTGGCCACCCGCCCATTCTGCTTAGCCACAGGCTCCCGCTGTTTTGATGACTGTCATGAGAAAAACATTAGACTCATCTCCAAAGATGAAATGCTATGCATGAACTAGTGAGCTGTACTAGTCCAAAGGTGTTTTTCACAGATGCTTCTAGAATATCCAGTGAGACAGCCCAGATGTTGATCCAGCAACCAGACCTGACTTTGTCTAATCCATTGCTGTATTTAAGGAATGCATTAAAGGAAGGAATGCATTAAAATTAGAATAAATCTCAACATGAAAATACTAGAGTGGGGGCTGGAGAGATGGCTCAGCGGTTAAGAACACCAATTGTTCTTGCAGAAGACCCGGGTTTGAATCCCAACACCCACATGGCAGCTAACAACTGTCTGTATCTCCAGTTCCAGGGGATCCAACAGCCTCTTCTGTCCTCCGTGGGCACTGCACGACACCGTTGCACTTACCTACATGCAGGCAATACATGCATACACATAAAATAAAAATAATAAAATATTTTTTAAAAAGGAAAATGCTAGAGTAACCCTGAAAATCCCAGCTTAACTCTCCTTTCAGCTCTATTAGCAAATGAGAGTTTTGTCTCCTCCTCTTCTCCCACCTCCTTCCCCCAAATCGATCTGGGAACTTGTCACTTGACCCAATGCTCCCACCGTGCAAGGGCAAAGTGGTGAAGAAGCGACCAAGGAAATGCAAGAAAAAGGACAGCATTTCTGACCCGGTGAGCAGGCACCTCTGTGAGGATTTGATCCATAAGATGGTGCTAGTATGTGCAAGTTTGCTTCATATTTCTTTATAAGGTTTACTATATAACTTTACTTCATAAATTAAAAAAAAAAATCTTCCTGTAGTAATCTGAGGAAAATGCAGATTAGAAGCCCTTAGGGCTGAAGTGCAGGTATAAGGCCAAGTTCACACAGTCAGAACTGGACCTGTGACCCCACATAGACCTGGAACCTGGGGTGAGACAGTTGGGCACAGTGACATGAAAGTGAAGACAGGACTGTCTCTGCTGTCAGCATCCTGTCCTCTCTTTCAGCTGATTTTACATGCTGCTATGGGCTTAATCCATATATCCTTTTAAATTGCAAATGTGGAGGCCAAATCCCAGTACCACTTGGACTTCCCTGCCATTGTGAACTGTATCCCAGACTGTGAGCCAAAGTAAATCCTTCCTCCCTTTTGTCAGGGCATTTTATCTAAACAACAGGAAAAGTAACTAAGACATATGTCTTCTCTGGAGAATTGTCTATTGAGGCCTTTGCCCAATTTTTAAAACATGTTAGGTTTTGCTTTATATTGTCATTATTTTAGGAGTTTCATATGGTCTTTGGGGAGGATAAGAAGGATGATGAACTCAGGGGAAACCACTTACTTTGGGCCTTGGAGTCAAACAACTGGGTAAAACCCTAGTCCAGTTATGGAGCAGCCGGGGATCCTCAGCTTTTGTTAGCCTCTGTGAGATAAGAGATCTTGGCTTACAGAGCTCTGACAATCAATAATGGGAGGCAGCTTCATAGTTCTATGACCATTGACACAGAATTAAACTCTGGTTGAAAGGGAATAAAAAATAGTCTATCCTGAGCCAAATACAAGTACTCATATTTGCAGAAGACATATTTAAGTTACCTTGATTGGCAGATTTTTCCAGGAGGAGGGAACATGAACTTATATAATCACAAAACAAAAGAAAGTTATAGATCAATGTACTTGGTATTGTCTACTTGACAGGGTCTAGAATCACCATGGAGAGGGAGTTTCTAGTTGGGGTTAGCTGAGGTGGGAAGACTCACGCTAAATTAGTGCAGCACCATCCCACAGGTTGGGACCCTGGACTGAGCAATAAGAAGAAAGCAAGCTGAGCACCAGCATTCGGTGCTCTGCCTGCTGGCTGTGGACATGACGACCAGCCACACCATGTTCTGGCCACCATGGCATCTCTACCATGGTAGGCTCTGAAAGGTCTTGAATGCAGCTTTAAGGAAGACACAAGATGGATCACTGGCTGTCAGAACTTTATTAAAAGAGTTATTGCCAGGCACGATGGCACACAGCTTTAATCCCAGCACTCAGGAGACAGAAATAGGCAGAGCTCTGAAACTGAGGCCAGCCAGGGCTACATAGTGAGTTCTAGGCTAGCTAGGGCAACAGAAAGACCCTGTCTCAAAAAGACCGCGTCCCCAAACCAGTTATTAATGCCATGGACAGTCAGACCAGACAACATCATGGTGAGGGCTCTGAGGAGAGTTCAGACACCAGTGCCAAGAGACAGCATGGTGTGGACTCTGAAGAGAGGAACCTGGGTTCACATGGCAGAGGTAGAGGTTGCTTCTTATAGCTCTTTGAGGATGGGGATGGTTTCATAGTATAAGCCTGTAGCCTGGTTCTCTGATTCCCAGGTAGGAGGCAGGGAAGAGGGTAGGGAGCAGGATGGATGTCTACTAACAACCCTTTTGATGTAAAGTCACCTCCCCAGGTGCAAGATCCTGGTACTTGGAGGTTTGTTAGCTAGAGATGTACAGACAGTGTCTCAGTAGGTGCCTGTGAGAGGGGAAGGGCTGCTGCAGGCAGTCTAACATTATACACTGTGCTTCTAAACTATGAACCCACATGAGGCATGCTTCAGCTGCTTTTGTCAGATATCATAGCACATTGATATGAAACATGATTGGAATATACTTCCCAGATACATGGGCGGCGAGGCCATCAGGTAGGCAACTACAGCAAGATGGGAAGTCTCTTCTAGAGTTTTCAGATGTATGGCATTCTTAGCTTTAGGGTGGGTGGAGGATATAGATCTCTGATTAAGAGATACAGTACGAGAGGTTTGCCTGATACAAGACTGTTAGTTCAGATATCAAGGCTGAAAGTCAGTGGCTAGTCCCAAGCATAAGGAGGCCCAATATGATTTTGGTTCTCCACCAACAATACTCTGTCTCTCCCCATCAGTCAGTACTCAACACTCCACAGCATCTTGAATGCAGACTGGGCTCCCTCAGAGAACTGCAGTCCACACAATCAGTGTTCATGTGTAATTCACGGAGGATCCAGAGGAACCATTTCTGAAACTAGCCCAAGGTCCCCAGGGCTTTAAGCCACGTGAGCAGCTCTGTCTACCAGCTCGGCAGGAGCCTGTCCTCTGGTCACCTTGTGTTCCTGTCATTTCTAGCCTTCTAGCAATCCCAGCACCTTTCCTCCAGAGCTTTATTTTGATTAACTTCTCATAATTAAAATTATGTTTGATGAACTGGAGCTACAGCTTTTAGTCGGCTTCTCTCTGTTGCTTTGCTCGCTTAATTTAACAAAATTCAGAAAATGGAAAGAGTGTAATTTCCAAGTAATTAAAGGCAGACTGAGAAATAGACTCATTTTTCTAGATAAAAGAACTATCATCTTAGTTTTTCATTTTCTTTGTGTGAGCACCTTTGAAATTATTATTGTTTAAGAGCAACTTTTCTTTTATTTAGGAAAACCAGTCAGATAATAAGGGAATGAAAACCTTGCAACAAAAGAAGTATTTTACAATGTTGGTTTGGTATATAGTGTAATATTTTATCTTGATTTATGAGTAGAGAGAATATCATTAACACAGACACTCCACTGCATTCTTATGCTTATTTATTAGGGAAAGATATTTAAAATATAGGATGTCATAAATTTATAGATCAAAAAACTCAAATACTCTAAGGAACAAGGTGAGATTCAGAATGTTTGTTTCTATAGTTTAAACTCTATTTTTAACTCTTCCTAATTTTAAAAGATTGAATTGACAAAATCTAGCTATCCTATTGTGGTGGGGGTGGGGAGGTTGAGAGAGAATGAGAATACAAAGTAACAAATAAGAAGTAAAGATTGGGGCTGGAGAGATGGCTCAGTGGTTAAAAGCACTGTCTGTTCTTGCAGAAGACCCAAGTTCAAATCCCAGTACCCACATGGTGACTAACAACCATCTGTAACTCCAGCTCCAGGGGATCCAATGGCATCTTCTGACCTCCGAGGGCATTGCACATCATGGGCGCACTTACATACATGCAGACAAAATACTTGTGTATGTAAAATTAAAATAATAAATAAAAAAATTTAAAGAAGTGTAAAGAAGTGAAGATTGAGCTGTTTCTATTCACTAAGAATTTTCTATCTAGTTGTACCACAGATATTAAAAGGAGAATGAAGAAACTGTGAATGACTCTATGTCAACAAATCTGTGTGTGTGTATGCACACATTCTCAGCTGGACACCACAGTGTATGTGTGGTGGTCTAAGGACAATCTCAAGTGTTGGTCCTCTCCTCCCACCTTTCTGTTGCGTATCCCACTCTAGCTGGTCCTCCAGCTTCTGGGAGTCTCCTGTCTCCATCTCCCATCTCTATAGGAGTGCTGGAATTACAGACACAGGCTACCATGTCTGGCTTTATGGGTTCTGGGGATCCAAATTCAGTTCCTCGTGCTTGTTTGAGAAGCACTTAACCCACTGAGCCTTCTCCCCTGTCCCCATCAAGTCCATAATTGCTAGCCTTACAAAAAAGGAAAATTCCAAACCAAGACTGGTGAGGTCTTCCAAACATTTAAGGAGGAAATGACACAAATACTCTATCTGAGAAAAAAGAAAGACAGGTAGTGCTTGGTAATTCTCTCAGTTAGTTTACCATTATCCTGACACCAAAGTCAGATAAAGATGCAATAAGATAAAGATGCGTGACACAAACATAGGTGCAATTATCCTTAAAAGTATTAGCAAGTCAAAGCCATATACAGAGTATTCATCACGATCAGGAAGGATTTATTGAAGATGTGCAGGGCTGTTTCATCATTTTGTAATTAATCTGTTCGGACTGGAGAGATGACTTAGCAGTTAAAGCACTTGCTGCTCTTTCGCAGGGCCCAAGTTAAGTTCCCAGCACTCCTGACAGTCAGCTCAAGAAAGCCTGTGACTCCAGCTCCAGAGGCTCTGAAGCTGCCTTCAGTGGCCACCAGACATGCAGATGATACACATGCAGACATGCAGATAACACACACACACACACACACACACACACACACACACACACACAAAATAAAATGATCTTTAAAAAGTAAAATGAGCTGGGCATGGTGGCACACACCTTTAATCTCAGCAATTGGGGGGTAGAGGCAGGCAGATCTTTCTGAGTTCGAGGCCAGCCTGGCCTACATCTTAATACACAATAGCAACATACTAAAAAGAAAAATAATAATTATAATAATGGATGTGGAAAAAGAATTTGACAAAATTCAACATAGATTTATGTCAAAAAAACTCAACAAGCTAGGACTGGACATAAATAACATTTACAGTATCCTACAATTAACATTGTATTTAATGGGGAGAAACTGGTGCTTTCCCCAAGATTAAGAACAGACAAATATCCTCCTCTCCACTTATTCAACCCCTAGTTTGGGTAGAAAACCAAGAAGAGGAAAAAAAAAAAAAAAGGATGCAGCCCGTAAAGGAAAAAAGAAAACTCCTTCTTCACAGATGACAAGATCTTATGTGTTGGCCTTCTCAAGGATGTAGCAAAAATGTTCCAGGAGCTGAAAAGTGACTAGAGCAAATTTACAGGATATATGGCTAATAGTCAAAAAACAAGTAAGCAAACAAGACAAAATAAAACCCTAGATTTGTTTATATGCTCTAACAATGAAAGCTCAGAACTACATTTTTTTCAATATTTTGAAATTTTTATTTTATGTGTATGAGTGTATTGCCTGCATGTAGGTAAGTGCACCCTTGTGGTTCAATGCCTGTGGAGGTCAGAAGATAGCGTCGGATGCCCTGGAACTGGAGTTAGGGATGGTTGTTAACCACCATGTGCGTGCTGGGTATTGAATCCAGGTCTTTTGAAAGAGAAGTCAGTGCTCTTAATTACTGAGCTATCTCTTCCAGCCTCTCAGAACTACATTTTTATAAGATTGTATTATTTACTATATTCCAAAAAATTATATAAATCTGGTAATATAGCTAAGAAGAAAATTTTTGTAACTGGAATGAAGAAAAGTCTCAATAAGTAGGAAGATAATGAATCAATTATTAGGTGGACCTAATGGGAGGGTTTTTCTTTTAATATATCATGAGGGCTCTGACTCCACGAATGGATTAATGCTGATGCATGAAAGACTTACACAGTCTCTCTCTCTCTCTCTCTCTCTCTCTCTCTCTCTCTCTCTCTCTGTCTCAATAAATAAATAAATAAATAAATAAATAAATAATTTTGTCTTATAGGGTCAGCAAGATGGCTCAGTGGGTCAAGGCACTTCTCACCAAGCCTGACCTGAATTCCATCCCTAGAGCTCACATTTCAAAAGGAGAGAACTAACTTCTGCAAGTTGTCTTAATGACCTCCACACATACACAGTGACATGAATGCAAGCGCACATACACTCACTCACACACTCACACATTCACTTGTATACACACTTGTAAAAATGATAGATGTGTTTTTGTGAGCTTCTGTGTAAGTCCTAATGTTTGATACTATTATGTAATATTGATTATATGATATTTATCACAGCCATTGTATTAGCATTTGGGGCCACTTACTCTGGAAGACATCATGCTCATTTAGTCTTATGCACAATCTCATGTGGCTTTCACAGAACCAAAATGTAAGTCCTTGTCCTGGAGTTCCCTCAGAGAAGAGCTCTGGGTGTGAGCAGCTCCTTTGAAGGCGACTACAGAGGTCTTGTGAGTGGCAGGAAGATGAGGGGAAAGTACAACTGTCCTGGGCAACTGGGACTCAAATCCCCTTAAAGACCATCTGAAATAGGACTGACCGTTTTTCTCCTGAACAGTGGGCAGTGGGCAGCTGTCTGCCAAAGCAGACCTCTGCTGCACTGAAGGTGTTCTTGAGCAACTATGCCTTCCCAGAGAGAGGGTATATCATGAGCACACTATGTCAGAAACAGGAAGGAACACATTTGTTCTTTCCACAATGTCAGTATTTATAGAATAACAGCAACAAATTCACAAGGTGTAAAGGTTTCAGTGGCAGTGATTGGCCAGACATTGGCCATTTCCACTTTCCTTAGTAACCTCGGCTGAGGTGAATACATGTCCTTTTATTCTCCTTCTCTCTCTCTCTCTCTCTCTCTCTCTCTCTCTCTCTCTCTCTCTTTCTCTCTCCCTCCCTTTTTTTGAGACAGGGTCTCCACTATGTATCCCTGGCCTGTCTGGAACTCCCTGTGTAGATCAGGCTGTCCTTGAATTCACAGAAATCTGCCTGCTTCTGCCTCCAGAGTGCTGGGACTAAAGACAAGTGCCACAATGCTCCACCCTTTTATTCTAATTTCATTTATTAAGTTTCAGCCATACATCATATAATAAATCTATCATCTACCTGCTAACTAAATATCTACCTATCTAGCATGTATGTATATATGTATGTATCATCTATCTATCTATCTATCTATCTATCTATCTATCATCTATCTATCATCTATCTATCTATCTATCATCATCTATCTAATCTATCTATGTATCATTCATTCACCCATCTATGGACCATATCTATTTTCTAACATCTATCTATCCTCTATCATTTATCTGTTTTCTGTCCATCAAGTATTTATCATTTATTTTTCTATCTTCTATAATCTATCTGCTATCATCTAGGTATCAATCATCTATCATCATTTGTCTATTATCTATCATCTACCAATCTATTATCTATCATCATCTGTCTATTATCTATCATCTATTTTTCTATCATCTATTTATCTATCACCTATTTATCTATCATCATCTATCATCTATTATCTATCTATCTATCTATCTATCTATCATCATCTATCATCTATCATCTATCTATCTATCTATCTATCTATCTATCTATCTATCTATAATTTATTTAAAGGTTAAACAATGACTGCAGAGGCTTAAGTTGCCAGAGCAGAGTTAGGTTTCAGAAGTAGGTTAATAGAAATGTAAACAGTCTGCACTGATAAGACAAAGAACCCCAACCCATCTGCAGAGAAGCAGCTGAGGATCGAGAGCAGAGCTGCAGAGCCCAGCACAGCTTCAGAGGTGAAAGGGCAAGTCCAGATGAAGGGATTGGCAGAAGAATGGACAGCAGGCCCAGATGTAAAAAAGCAGAACAGGCAGATAGCAGTTGAATAGGCCCTGCCAGTGGTGGGCACTGAATGGATCTGAAGCTGCGAACAGTCAGGAGTTCGCTGTCAGTCCTCGAAGCACACACGGGTGCTCAGCTGACAGAGTGGTGGGGCAGTCAGCTTTGTAGCATTAAGTGTCATTTTTTATGGGGTCCAAATGTAGGAGATACACTCTTTCCTTGGTCTGCTGTGTCTGATAAGTCCTTGGGCCTAGTTTCCCTGACATGATCTCAATACACCTGTGTGTCCCTGTGGTTTCAATCCACCCTGATAAATTTATGGGGTGGCTCTCTTTCTACTCCCAGGAATGTCATTTATCAGTCTGTGCTGAATGGGTGGTGCCTGGCAGATGGTATTGTTTACATGCCGACCCAGGAGCACAGTTCTGTCATCCTAAATGAAGTCAAAGCTGCTTGTAAAATGAAGTCTCTGGGAGCAAGGCACAGGGCAAAAATAAATAAATAAATAAATAAAATTAAAAAAAAATGCCTTTTTATACAATACGGAGTAACTTTGATCAGGGCACAGCCTGACTCTGATAGGATGGCACCATCCCGTGGGACACTTCAATGCAGAGCAAACAAGAGATGGAGTGGGAGCTTCTGGCTGGGGGCATTCATGGAGGCTGAGGACATACAGGCAGGGAGCCCACAGCATCTCCTGCACTGTAATTATTTTTCTATTAATACATTAAGAAAATGCCCAAGAGCACACAATTAGCAAGTGGAGGCACCATGTGTAAAGCCAGGCTGTCTGGCTCCAGCCTGTGCCCTTGGTTCTGAAATGCAGACAGTCCACACTTCATTAGGGCCTCCAACACAGCTGCAGATGCCTCACTGCCCAGTGATTACTAAAGGCTAAGCACATGCCGATCAGTGGTACCGTTTGAAAAGGTTCTGTGTCATTCAAATGGGAGTTTGAGTTCTAAGTCTTTTTGGTTTGATTCCCTCTGACATACTGTGGTGTTGGATTTTAACAAGTAAAAGTTGACTTTTTCTTTTTGTCCCAGAAATACATTCCATGCTCAAGAAGGCAATGCAAATGCTGGTGCGGTGCCTGGGCTCCCTCATCCCGCTGCCTCATTCATTTGTTCATTCATTCATTCTTGACTGTCATCGGCCTCCTCGATTCACTTTGTCTCGTACGAACATCTTTCTACCTCATTTTATACATGTCTGATTTTATTGGTTGTCTATTATACTTAAGTTACCCTCAGACGTCTAATTATGCAATTCCTATGTTTTTCAGATGAATATTTAAAGGAAATTATGGGAAAGTATTCCTGTGAGGGGAAAAGACACAAACATGAATGTGGTATCCACTTCATTTCCTCATCTGCTTGTCGGCAGGTCGCAGCCTGTTTGAGACAATCCCAAGATGTTCCTCTGCCCCAAGGGTCTAGACATGCTGCCATGTGCTCTTCCTCCTGCTCACTGAGATGAAGTCTGGTGTCTTGGGGAGCCAGGGAATCCAGGTTACTATCTAGTGGGGATGGTTAAAATTCTAGATCTGACATTCCTTCTTACGGGCTCAGTTCCATATAAATAATTGCAGTCCCTTGGCAGATGCTGCAAATAATATTCCCTCTTTAAAAAATTAAAAATATGTGTGCTTGTATGTCTATGTGAGTCTCTGCCACATGTGTGAGAATACAGACACAGACACACACACACACACACACACACACACACACACACACACTATAAGCCCAATGATGAACACACAAAAGGTTGGAACTTTTATTTCCTAGTACTTTGGGCTTTTGGGTCATCTGCATAGTGTACTTTTTTTTGGAAAGCTCTTTTTAGATCAGAGACTCTCTACCTCTCTTCCTCTCCTAGAAATCAGCTCCCCCCGCCGGCCCCCATTCTCTCTTGTGCTCTAGTGCTGTCTCTCCTCTCTTTCTCTCTCCTCTCTCACCTGCCCCCTCTCCCTGTTCTTCACCCTCCTCCCGTACCCTGCCTTCTCTGTCTGACAGAGAGTTAAGAAGTCATGTTGAAGCCCACTCCATCACAACTGCAAGGTAAGTTATGGCCCTACCTAATGCCTGCCACTCAGCATGTAGGCTAAGACAGATTAAAGCATGTGGTGTGGGATTTACCACCACCACCTGCAAATCTGTGGAAGACAGAAATTCCTTACGTTGGAGGGTTTCTCTGAAGGTTCTCTCTCCTTCAGGCCTCCCATCATGATGTCCATGGTGACTGTCTCCCCTATTCTCCCACCTCAAGTGTCTCTCCTAACGCAGCTTCTCTCTGGGTACTGAAGAGAAGGCGATCTCTCCCTTCAAAGGCCCTGTCATGTTGCCTCTGGGAGGATACTATCTCTCTCCTATTGCTGTCTCACCTCAAGGACCGATCCTGACCACCCCTCCGCATGGTTGTGAGGTTCTCCCTCACAGCTTAGCAAGCTCATTCTCAACAGTCATTTTGTGTTAGCCTCCTTTCCTGAACCACTGGCTGCAGATAAACTATACCAGCTCCTCTTGATACATGCAGCCCTTGGTGAATAGGTTCTAGGCTTCCTCTCTGGCACTGGTTTCTTTCCTATGCTAATTTTGACCTCACTCTCCACCACAAGAATACGCAAAAAAGTAATAGTGAATATGGGGCAGGAAGCTCAGCAGGGCAACATGGTAGTGCTACTGAACTTGAGTCATAGTCTGAACCCCTAGAAGTCAAGCCACCCATCCTCAAGAAAACAATTCAAAGAGCCAAAGTAAAGCAAACAGCAGGAACAAAGGAGAGTTCTTCAATGTGGCCCCATTGGGAAGAAGGACAAAGATCCCTCCCGTGAGCCTCCCCAGTCCATCTTCAGGGTCCTGAAGTGAGTTTTAACTTTAAATAGAGGACCAGGAATATGCACATATAAGCAGTCCTGTGTGACAGGTCTGTGTGACAAGGACAATGGTGGTGGACAGAAGTCAAAATTAGATTCCATTAAGGAGAAATTAGTCCCTTGGTTCAGTTTACAACAACTTTGCAGTTCTGACTAGGGACACGGGACTTCTAACCAGGTCTTTGAACAGTGAATTGTCATCTCTTGATGTCTGTAGAAGAAACAGCTGGATCTGGTGTTCTGTCCCACCGCAGACCCTTAGCTCAGGGAGGGACTCAGCCTAGTGCCTTGGGTTTGTTCTAAAGAGACATATATGCCTGTCTCTTTGACTGTGTGGCCATTAAAACAATGTCCCACCAGGAATTGGAATTTCCCTAGGAATCCTATGCAGGGAGAAGGAAAGGCTAAACCTGGACCAGCCAGAGGGGGAGCTTATCTCTATGAAGAGATTTCACACAAATCTAACCAATTGTCAGACTACCTGCAAGAGAGATTGGGGCCCAGACAATGAGTCGGTGATGGCCAGAACCACATTTTGACTGAACTGCTCAGTCATGTGTATCTCTTCCTCTTGCTTTCAACCTAACCCTCATGTCAGCAATGACGATGGATTTGAGGCTCATTGGATTATCTGTTCCTCTTCCCGTTTGCGGCCACATTGAATAAATCTCCCTTTTCTGTTTTTCACTGTTGGTCTCTGTAATTGGCTTACTGGGGACAGGTAGCTTGTTAGGGCTGACAGGGAGCAGACTCTGACCCTAATAACTCTGGTAACAGGCTGAGCTGACAAGCCATTGCATGGAAAGTGGCTTTCCAGGCTGTTGAGGGAGGATGGAGTGAAGTGGCAGAATCTGCCTCCAGGACACGCACTTCGGCTATGCTCCAGCTGCGTGTGAAGACACTGCTTAATGTGCCTGGAAAGTTTGTCGTGTTGTGATCCATCCTTGGAAACTCTGCCCAAAACATAAAGTTGTTCCCTTTCCATGGTTTCAGTTACCCATGTTCACTGTGGTCTGAAAAGACTAAATAGAAAGTTCCAGAAATATAACATTTCCCAAGTGTTAAATTGAACACCTCTACAACCCTGCTCCATGTTGCCTGGGATATGAGCTGTCCCTTCATGCAGCATGCCCATGTTGCAGGCTCTCTTCTCCTTAACACAGTGGTCATCTGGGATATTAAGTGATAATCTCAGTATGGTAAAACTTGTGTTCGACTACCCCTTATTTAACTCAATGATAACCCCCAAAGTACAAGAATATCGATGCTATGATCTGCCAGAAGAGAGGGTGTAAAATGCTTCTTTCAAGAAAAAAGGTAAAAGATCTCTTCTTAATAAGGAAAGGAAAAAGGTGTGCTGGAATTACTAAGACTTACAGGGAAAATAAACATGGTCTGTGTAGAGTTGGGCATGCTGAAGTTTCAGATGGCTTTGGGGGCCAACTATATTAGGTTACAGACCCTCTGACTGCCTTACCATCTCTCTCAGAAATTAGACATGTACCCAACCCTCCCTTAGCTCTCTGGAACAGAGTTGACAAGAAGTCAGCCCAGCTGTGGGCTTGTAGCCCTTCCCTTCCCTGGAAGCCACAGGAAAATTTTACGGCCTTACCTAGTGCCTCCCTGTGTGCACATAGGCCAGGCTAGGTCACACGGTATGGAGTTCCCCTGGCCTGAAAATCTGTGAGTCAGAAGCTCCCTTTGTCCTCAGGAATTGTTGGCTCTTTCCCTCAGGGCTCCCTGCATGGTGGCTAGACTCCCCTAATGCAACTCATTTTGGGGATGTGAAGGTCCTCTCTCTCTTCTCCCTTCAAGGCCCCATCATGCAGCCTGTGGTATAACTCTTTCCTAATGCACCTTCTTTCTGGGTTCTGAAAGGAAGGCTCTGTTTCCGTTCTTCTGAACAAGCTGCCTCTGGCACGATGGCCCATCTCCCCTAAAGCTCTCCAACTTCAAGTATGGTTGCAGTGGTATTGAGGTTCTCTCTCTCCTAATAATGCTAACCTGAAGGATAAGTTCCTGTCATCATTCTTCTTTCTAGTTAAGCTTCTAACAGGCTGTACCCCAGCATCCAGGCAGGTGCTCAGCTGCCACTTGGTAAATGTGAGATGTGGCTGGGGAGGTCAGGAGGCCTCCACGTCCACCCTGGAGCAGTACCCAGGCTTTCTGAACTCCAGAGTTCTTCCTGTTGTTGAGTTGCTCGCTTGAGTTTGGGTGACTTTGTGAAATAGAAACATTCTGTAATGTTTTAATATAACAATATTTTAATATAATAAGACTGCTGTGACTGAGGCTTAGCTCTCAAGTCGAACATGAAAACTGATAAACAGGTGTATAAGAACTTTTCTCAGGTCACCTTGTTTAAAATAAAAAGCTGGGCACATGATTTTTGTGTTATTGCCTTGCTCACAGTTCTCTTTGCATTATACTAAATCAACTGCTATTCTTTATAAAAATAAAAATAAAATAATATAAAACAAAAATAACATAAAATAAAAAATAATATGAAACAAAATAAAAAACCTGACCTGAATTATCAATACCCATTCATAGCAGAGTTTCCCTCATAGTATAAATTATGTCTCTGAAATTCTCGTTTTGTTTGTGTGTGTGTGTGTGTGTGTGTGTATGTATGTATTCCTGTTCCCATGTGTATGGGTACACATATTGTGTGTGTGTGTGTGTGTGTGTGTGTGTGTGTTATGTACATGTGTTATGTATGTGTGTAGGCAAAAGATGATGTTGGATACCTCTCTTGATCACTCCTCACCTTGTTTATTGAGGCAGGGTCCACTGATTCAGCTAGTCTAACTAGCCGGTGTGCTTTGGGGATTCCCTCTCTGCTTCCCCAGTGCTGGGATTACAGGTGAGTTCTCAAACCTGCCTAGCATTGACTTGGGTCCTAGGAATCTGAAATCTGGTCCTCATGCTTACAGGGCAAGTCCTTTACCCAAAATTATTATTCTTACTGTCTCTTTGTTTTTAGCCTTTGATCCTCTGTAACCTTCTCCTTTATATCCACTCAACCCAACTCCTAAACTCTCATACATTTGTAGAAAAATAGAAGGCAGTTAATAGATCCTTATCTATCAATAGGGAAAATATGATTCCAGTTTTCAGTTGTGGTCTATAGGCAAATTCTGCAGCATCCTTTCCTCTTCTTCCATGCCATGATTCATGCACAGACTCATCTCTCAGGAACTACCTCATTATCCTGGGAACATCCCAAAGGAAGCTTGGTACGCTGGGCTCCATCAGGACCTCATGAATGGCGTCCATGGTGAGGTGGGCATTTGGGTGAGCTGTCTCCCAGGGCAGTTATCTGTCAGATGTAAGAATCTTGAGGTGCATTGTTCTGTGCTAATGGCCTTTCCTTCCACCCACAGCCACTTTTTAATGTTGCCACAGGCTGCTCTGAGACAAGTCTGCTTTCTTTTATTTCTGATTCTTGCTGCACCCAGCCCAGAGGACCCGTTACTGGCACTTCCCACATCTTCTGATATTCCCCCGCACACAGATGAGCCAGGCTGTGGAAAACAAAAAGAACATTCATGCCCGGTCAGCTGAGAAAATTAAAAAAAATATTTCCCCATGTATTCTTCTCACCCACTTTGTTGGTATTGCTGTTTTCTGCTCAACTGTGTGGGGAAAATTGTGGATAACCTCTTCCAGGTCACCTCCCTTTGTACATAATAGACATTTGAACTAAAAGGACCAAAAGATTCTTGTGTTTATTTATGTGTATGTGTGTGTCTGTATATGGGTATATACATATGGCTACAGTGTCTGAGGAGGCCAAAAGAGGATGTCAGATCCCCTGGAGCTGGAGTTATAGACAGGTTAGAGCCTATAAAGGAGCTCCTATCATATGGTTCCTGGGTAAAAGGTCAGAGAGAAGGAACTATAGATAAGGGAAGGAGTGACTTAAGACAGTACAGACTTTTATTTGGGGAAAACCCCTTCAGAATCAGAGCCTTGTGTCTGCTTACAAACTGTGGTATTTATAGGACTGGGTGGGAGTTGGGGGGCAGGAGGTTGAAAATTTTCCCTTTTTCCAGTTGGCCACTGCTGGGGGTAACTGCGAGTAGTTAGTTAACGAATGCTAAGTGACCCATAATTAGGTGTCAGCAGGGTATGGTGGCAGGAATCAAGGAAAACAACAAGCTATTTTAGTTTTGGAATACCAAATATGGTGGTTTGGGGAAACCATTACTATTTTTAACTAGAATAGGAAAAGTTTTACAAATTGCATGGCCCTGACTAACATCACGGATGGAGCTCAGGTCATCAGATTTGACAGCAAGCACCTTTACCCACTGAGCGATCTCGCCAGCCCTAGTTCCCTTTTCTTTTTTAAAGATTGATTTAATTTTATTTATATGAATGCTTTTCTGTATGTGTGTGCACCTCATACATTCCTGGTGCCTATGGAGAGAAAAGGCCCTTGGATCCTGCCTCCACTTGGTAGTGAGCTTCCCTTAATTGTGCCATACCATCCCCCTCTACCTGGGATTTTGTGAGGCCCCTCCCAAGGCCACTGCTGGGGGTAACTGCGAGTAGTTAGTTAACGAATGCTAAGTGACCCATAATTAGGTGTCAGCAGGGTATGGTGGCAGGAATCAAGGAAAACAACAAGCTATTTTAGTTTTGGAATACCAAATATGGTGGTTTGGGGAAACCATTACTATTTTTAACTAGAATAGGAAAAGTTTTACAAATTGCATGGCCCTGACTAACATCACGGATGGAGCTCAGGTCATCAGATTTGACAGCAAGCACCTTTACCCACTGAGCGATCTCGCCAGCCCTAGTTCCCTTTTCTTTTTTAAAGATTGATTTAATTTTATTTATATGAATGCTTTTCTGTATGTGTGTGCACCTCATACATTCCTGGTGCCTATGGAGAGAAAAGGCCCTTGGATCCTGCCTCCACTTGGTAGTGAGCTTCCCTTAATTGTGCCATACCATCCCCCTCTACCTGGGATTTTGTGAGGCCCCTCCCAAGGCCCCAGGGCAGATCTGGCTTTTGTAGGCTAAGGCTGAGATCCTAGCAGACACCCTGAGAGGATGGGTTGGTTGGGACTTCAATCAGTGTAGCAGCTGGGATCTCAGCAGACCACCAGAGAGTGCTGAGCTCTGATCCCCCTCTGGCTTCCCTCTGGCATGGGGTTGACAACTCACAGGACTGCCTGAGAAAGCCTGGATTCTACCTCCATGTGGTGAAGGAAGCCTGAGTGTACCTGACTGGAACCTGAATTGGGCTTCTGTGGGTACCCCTGAATAGCTGATCTGAAGACATCAGTTCCCTCCAAATTAAACATGAGAGACCTGAACCCTGTACCAATCAGCTTTACATAACCAATAAAGAAAGGATCTAGGCACCCAGAAAATACAAACAGAAGCATACTTCAACTTAATTCTCATATTAGAATCATAAACAACAAAAGAAATTCATATGCCAAAACCACAACAAAACAATAATAAAATGGAAAGCCAAAACACCATGTCCCCACCAAACCCTACCAATCCTCTAGACGAGTACGACAAGAACACCCTAGAGATAACCCAGGACACTGAATTTAAAAGAACAATCATAAACATGATCAAGGAATTCAACAAATTTAAAGAACACTTGAACAAACAAATGAAAGAGCTAAAAGAAGATAGGGATAAACTTTTGAATGAATTCACAAAACAGATAGAAACATTGAAGAAAACTCAGACCGAAATGAAGAAGGAAGTGCAGAACTCAATAAGCCAACTTGAAACAACAGGAGAAAGCCTCACCTCTAGAATGAATGAAATGGAAAACAGAATATCAACACTGGAGGATAAAGTTGAAGAATTGAACCACTCAAGCAAAGAGTATGGAAAAATTTAGAAAACACAGGAATGGAATATGCAAGAGATGTGGGACACCATGAAAAGACCAAATCTAAGGACCATAGGACTAGAAGAAGGAGAAGAATTTCAGGTTAATGGTGTTGCCTAGATCTTAAACAGGATTGTAGAAGAGAATTTCCTGAAATCAAGGAAAGACATCCCCATAAAAATAAAGGAAGCGCATAGAACACTGTTGGGAGCTAATAGGCACAGCCATTTTAGGCTGTGGCAGCTTTCCTTGACTTAAGCGTTGGAGAAAGAATGCTTCCACCTTGGGAGTTTCCCTGCTCTCTGCTTCTGTGGTCTGAGTTGACAGGCTGTGCTTCCCTGATTAATTGGCAGTCTTGGAAACATAACTAAAGAGTTCTGTTTCAGTTTATGGGCACAGGAGTTTCTCAGCACTGAAAGCTTGGTTTCTATGTAGAAATAATGAATTATAGTAGTTGCTAAGAGTAATCACAAACAGTGAACCTTATATCTAAGATATTATAAATATTATGCAGCTGAATCTTGGATACTGTCAATGTTGGGTGAGCTTCGGTTGGTAAAGTAATGTATTCTTGGTAGTAACGTAATGAATCCTTGGTTATTCCTTGGTAACTTTCTGTTTAGTGATGTATCCTTAGTTATTCCTTGGTTACTCCAGATCTGATTCCTATATAAGCTTGGTTTGGTTCACAATAAACATGCCCTGATACATAGACCTCTGCATATCCTGTGTCTTGATTTCTATCCGTTGGGGTCCCCAAGTCCACCAGGCTTGGTCTGTGGTCACTGTACTGTGACAGAACACCAAATAGACAAGCTCAGAAAAGAAACTCCCCACAACATATCACAGTAAAAATACTAAATACAGAACAAAGAGAGAATACTGAAAGCACCAAAGAAAAACAGCAGGTCACATACAAAGGAAAGCCCATCAGAATTACAGCTGACTTATCAGTGCAAACTATGAAAGCCAGAAGAGCCTGGACCAAGGCATTTCCAGTTCTACATGATGATAGATGTCAGCCCAGAATACTATACTCAGCAAAAATGTCTATTATAGTTGAGGGGGAAAGAAAAATCTTCCATGACACAAAAAATCTGAAAGAATACATGTCTATGAAACCAGCTCTTCAAAGAATACTTGAAGCAATACAAAGAGATGAGAAAGGAACAACTTTACCCCAGTGGCAATGAAAGAAAATAAGTAAAGGTCTTTCAATAATAACCTTAAACATCAGTGGACTGAACTCCCCAGTCAAAAGATGCAGGCTAAGCAAATGGATTAAGAAACAAAATCCATCTCTTTGCTGTCTGCAAGAAACAGCTCACCTTCAAGGACAGGTACTACCTTAAGGTAAAAGGATGGAAAAGAATATTCCAAGCAAATGGCACTAAGAAACAAGCAGGGGTTGCAATTCTAATATCTGACAAAATAGACTTCAAAGTAAAACTAATAGGAAGAGATAAGGAGGGTCACTTCATTCTGATCAAAAGAACAGTTAACCAAGAAGATATTACAATCTTTAAAATATATGCACCAAATTCTGGTGCACCCAAATTCACAAAAACACAATACAGGACTTTAAGACACAGATTAACCTCAACTCTGTAATAGCAGGGGACTTCAATACCCCACTGTCTCCATTAGACAGGTCAACTGGACAAAGGATAAACAGAGAGATGTCTGGATTAAATGATACCATACATCAAATGGACCTAACAGACATCTTTCAATTATTCCACCCAAACACCAAAGAATACACTTTCTACTCAGCACCTCATGGAACTTTTTCAAAATTGACCACATACTGGGCCACAAAACAAACCTCAACAAATACAAAAATATTGAAATAATTCCATGCATTCTATCGGACCATAAAGCAAGAAAACTCAAAATTAACACTGGACAAAGCCCTAGTCACTACACGAACTTGTGAAAATTGAACAACACACTCCTAAACAATTTCAAAGGAGAAATTAAGAAAGAAATAAAAGAATTCCTGGAATTCAATGAAAAGGACAATACAACACAACACAATCTCTGGGATACTTTAAAAGCAGTTCTAAGAGGGAAGTTTATAGCTCTAAGTACCTACACTAAAACATTAGAAAGAACCCAAATAAATGACCCAACACTGCAACTCAAGGCACTGGAAAGGCAAGAACAAATGAAACCCAAACCCAGCAGAAGAGAAGAAATAACAAAAATCAGAGCAGAAATTAATGAAATAGAAACAAAGAAAACAATACAAAGAATCAATGACT